>NW_024580671.1:9244911-9404230 GCF_017639235.1 Corvus kubaryi
AAGGCCGATCCCGCTGTGCTGCGCCCGCTACGCTCCGCTCGGCTCCGCTCGCCGCCTGTGCCGGGGCGCGGCTCGGGGCCGTCGCCGTGACGCCGCACGCCCAGCCTCGCTCTGGCGCGGCGGGGGCGGAGGGAGGGGCGGGCGCAGGGAGGGGTGACCCCTCCGCGCCGCCCCCTGCGCACGCGCGCGGCCGCCCCGCCCCTGGGCGTGTGGCGGCGGCGCGGGGACGCCGGGGGCCGAGTGTGCTTTGGCTTAGCGCCCGCCCTGTCCCCGAGTTCTTGTACGCTCCGGGTGGGAGCCGCGGCTTGGTTACGGCTCAGAGGTGCGCCAAAAGCACACTATGGTTGCTTAAAGTTAATGAAGACCATAAAGAGCTGGAAATATAAATGCCAGTGCAGTATTTCCTGCGTTTCTAATGGGGTGTTGAGATCCACTGGTGAAGGGTGTTTCAGAGATGCTGCATACTACTGGTTTTATGTGGATCATTATGCCTCTGGATGTGAACAGTCTGTCATTAGTCGTGCTGATACAAAGCAGGATTCCCAAAGCCTGCAAATAATTACGATATTTTCCAGCTTTTCTGTTATTTTAGTCCTAAAATACGTTAATCTCTTTTTTTCCCTCCCAAGTGTCACTCATACTTTCCAGTTACAAAGGGTTTAGCTGATGAAAGTTAAAAATAAATGAGCATTTATGTTTCTAGGAAACACTTGGTAAGCAAATGGTTAACGTGGTCCTTTCAGATAGAACTTGTGCTCTGAGGAAGTCCACGGCACTTCCACACTTACACAAGAGTATATAAAACTGACAGGAAGTTGCAGTGAGGCTTCTGGCGAGGCGACTGGGTGTGGAGGAAGCAGAGGCTGTCTGTTTGTAGGGCAGATAGAAAATAGAGATCATATGACTTCGAGCGAATCTGTAGGAGATGCTGGAGCTCAGAGCAGAGTCAAAGGATGACCAGTGAAATAAACTTCATCGAGATACAGGGCATCTAGAAAGCGACACACTTAAAAATTTATTTTTCTTCTACATTGTTGCTCCCAAATCCTGAACGTCATAAAATCTCTTCCAAAGTCCAGACAAATCTCTTGGTGTTTTACAGCTTAAACCCTTGTGCAGTCCTTTGATAATGAGTCCCTGTAAATGATGGGTAATGCAAGAGAGCTCTGGTTGTGAGAAGTCAAGTCCATAGAAACCAGTCCTTTCTCAGCAAGGCATCCTATCCAGGACAAAAATCATTAATGAGAGGTGTCAAAATAGGTGAAATACAGCCTTTCAAGTGAAAATCAGAAGAGCATTTCATGCAATTATTGGCTGTGTAGCATGTTTGCTCACCAGACAGAAAAATAACTTGTGTTCTTATTTTTTATGTCATTAGATATTATTATCAGCACCCAGAAATATTCAGAGGAAAAGAACGAACAAAGATATATATCCTCAACCGTCACAACTTTCTTCAGTGAACTAGGCTAATCACAAGTAACTTGCAGTGTTCCAGGAACAGATATGTGTCATTAATGTAATGGTATTTTACAGTGTGCCTTTAATTGTTCTGTGTTTCATAGGCAATGGAGCAAATCCTCCTCTTTGCTATACAAGAAGAAAAAAGGGAGGTGGCCTTTGGGAATCTTGAGTAAAACGCTGTGAGCAGATCCTGGTGTTTCGAGTTTCATACGGGGGTATCTGGAACTTAGTATTTTAAAAGACGTGTATATAGACATATGTACACATATGGTTTGCTTAATATAGACATGTTTGGAGATTGATCACTGTAACCAGAAGAAATAGGCAATTAGGATTCATCCTAGCAAGAGACCAGGTGTTCTCTTTTCCCAACTTTCTCAGCCACATAGGTTGAATGTAAATTGGGCCCTTAATTTTGGATTTTCCTATGAATCATCTAGCTAATCCTCAGCACAATTCTTAAACCAGCTTTATTCATATCAGTGTGACTGGCAAATAGCAACTGGTGTGCTTGTTAAGCATACTCACCCGGTACTTCACAGGGCTTGTTCTACCTAGCTTGCTCAGAGTTTCATAGGTGCCTAATCGCTGACGGTCACTCAAGCAGCTGAACAAGTGCTGAGGTTTCCCTGTGATAGAGCAACTCCCCAGAGAACCAGGAATATGGGTGAAATGAGGGGGATATGGCCACAGTGCTGTTGTGTTGAATAGGGACAACACAGATACATCAGCTTGCTTTAGTGGGCCTGCCTGTGCCCAGCATTGCTCTGGAATTTTTAAAAGAAGGTGGTCAAATACTCAGCCGCCTGTTTACTGAACAAAAAGCAGAAGAGACCTGCTTATGCACATAAATCTTAATGTCAAGTAGACCTTTCCAAAGCACTGTAGCACATGTCCTTTGAGCTGTAATTTCTGTCTCCCAATTTACCAGTTGCTTTCATGTACTTCAAAACCCTTTTATTTCAATGACCATAGGTTAGCTGGAGGTAGTTCAGTCTGCTCATCACTAACACAGTGAGCCATCTGATAATTTCATGGCTCTTGTGAGGAACAAGAGAACATAGAAGATCCCCTTTGATGGAAGATGAGGAGGAAAATACTGACAAATCTTGTTAAAAAGTTCTGTGGAATTAGTGGGGGAGTAAGGTGGGGGCTGACAGATTATTTGGAGAAAACAAAGTAATATTTTAAAAATGATTCTTTAATAAAAGCTTGGCAGGGCAGCCTTTGGTCACCTCCATGTAATTTTTCTAACTTTGCCTGCATTGTTTTCACTGGGACTGCATGGGTGTTGGGGTGAAGAATGTGGCACTATGTATATTGCAGTTTCATTACTGCTGAAACACAGCCATCTCTGGGACAGAATGCAGAGCTGGCTTGTGCCAGCAAACTCTAAAGTTAAATGGGTATGTGGTGCCAGGGAATACAGTGCTGGCTGCATGCCAACTAGCTTTGAGCTGTTCTAGAAACTTGTCTTGAAGGGAAAAGAAATGTCATTTGGTAAATCCTAAGAGGATGCTTTGCTTTCAGAGGGGAAGCGAAGTTCTCATCTTTTTAGGTGAATGGACTGAAAGGGATCAATTCTTAGCTCGACGACTTGGCTATTCCAGCAAGAGAATGGTTACTAGATGAGAATGTGCTTTGGATCATGAGAGCAGTAAAGAGAAAACTTCTGCAACACTAAGGAAAAATGTTATTTTTGAGACATAGGTATGTGAGGTATTTTTATCATTCTTTATCCTTCAACATGATTTTCATTTGTTATTTCTCCATACTCAGATTTAGAGTGGGAATAGCTGTCTGTCTGGATAGAACCTTGAGATGTTTCATGGATGTGTCTTCCCCTCAAGATTCAGTGCAATTTCTCTGTGTCTTCGTATCTGTTGATACAGCTTCAGCCTGAGGTTTTTCACCTGATAATTATCAGTTCTTCTCGTTTGTCATCTTCACTTCAGACATAGCTTCCATTATGCAGTTCTGCTTCTTAACATCTCTTCACTGCATCTTCTTGATGTATTGCTATTTGCTAATCAAAGTTGTTTAAACATTGGTTTAATCACAAGCTTGACTGAAACTTAACATGAAGATTTTTTGTCTCAACTTTTTTTTCACTTTCCATATGTTTACCTCATTGTTGAGGAAAATTCTGTCACTTTGCTCCTCTTCCTCCTCCAAACTATCTTGAATTAATGCTTTTTCTTGTCTCTAAGGGATGCTCCATGACTCTTCAATTTATCTGCCAAAATCTCTTACTGAACTAACCCTTTTCCTTATCTTTGCCCAAAATCCTATTTGTTCATACAATATAGTCCTCCCTTTATCTTGTGATTTGTCTCCTTCCCTACCCTGTGATAACTGCTTTGAGGAGCAAAATTTCTCTTTGTTTTTTTTTTAAGCTGGGGTAGAACAGGCAATGGACACTACTGCAATTTAAATTGTAAATGTCAGCATTTATTTACAGGGGTCTAATGTTTTAATCTATTTTCTTCTGTCTTTGAGAGACTACTTTTATATCACTGTGATTACTTCAGATAAAGCAAGGAATAGCTGTTTCACAACATACCTGTTGTGAAAGCAGAGTACTCTGAATTGCAGATGGGTTCAAGAAAATGTCCTGAGCTCTGGAATTTAAACTCTTAAAAATTGGGATTCATTTGGTAAAAGGAAAAGCCTACTTTATTTTATCCTCTGTGGAAAAGATCTTTCAAATTGCTTTGGACAACCAGCTCATCAGATAAGGAACAAGATTGTCACAACATAAGTGCTTTAAAAGTGTAAATGAAGAATAATGTATCTGCTTGAAACTAGAGAAGGAGTGTAATTACCTGGAGGAAAATCTGTCCAGGATATGGGTGACTGTTTCTCTCAAAAAAACTGGAAAGCCACACATATTTTTACAGTTTCAAAGCTTCAAAAGTTTTACTTCCCTGCTTTTCCAGGACACTTTCAGCAGTGCGTGATGCAGAAAGGAGGTTACTACTTTCTGAATCACCAGCTGCTGTGATACCTGGATAGTTCTTCAAAGTTTTCCATAAAAGGGCTGGGTGCATCAGTTAACTGATGATGATGACTGTATGTGTCAGTATAAAGTTGTAAACGAACAATTTCCTCATTTATAATTCTGCACTATTCTCGAGAATGTCCTTCTTCACTCCATTACCAGTTATTTTAGAATAATGCATTGAGCAAAATAGAACAGCCTGATCAAAGACAGCACTGGGTCCATAGTGGTAGTGCTATCAAGTACAGAGAAAGTGGGTACTTTTCACTCTGCTTTATGGAAACATGAGAGTACAGAATTTTTACTTGGTAAAAGTGTATTTACAATTATTACTGAATGTCAGTAACAGCATTTTAACTATTGTACCCTTCTTTTGTTCTTTGATTTTTTTTTCATTGTTATTAGTTTTTAGCATACTCATTTATGTCCAGGTTGTGACTCTGCTGGAGGCAGAAGAAAGGTTCCTGTTGATTTTAATGAGCTTTATATTAGGACCTAAATTCAGCCTTTGAGGGATGTGCAACATTTAGCTATACTTGTGTTTAAAATATGTATTCATTTCTGGTTCATGACAGTATTAAGACTGGAACAACGGGCCTAAAAATACTCAGTATTTTTCTCCTGCTTTGCCTAGCAGCAGAATTATATCCCAGTTAATACTGCAATTTACACTGACATATAGATGTGGAAGTGACTTTTCCTTGCTTCTTTTTTGTTTCTGTCCACTTCAGAATCAAGCCTTAATTAACACAATGGGCCAAAAGCATTCACAGGAAAATAATTATTTACATTAGCAGTTCATTAGTTTTGGTATTCAGTTTGGTTAGAACAACAAAATATACAGCACAGAAAGGAAAATTTCTTTCATAACTTTGCTAGATCATTTTCTTCTTAGCTTTCTCTGTAGATGTGGCCTTGTTCTGCTATATCTTTCCTCTGGCCATGGAAGCTGTTGCTGAAACTACAATCATGAGAAAGGTCTTAATGAGTATAGTTAAAGTCTACACTGAGAAATAAACATATTCAACATATTCCTTGCCTTTTAAAGCTAGCCAAAAAGCAGGTTAATTTTTTCCTTATTTTTTTCTTTTTCTTTTTTTGGAAAATGAGTGCATTGCGGGTTTTTTAGCTGACAAAAATTTCTTTCTTTTACTTCTTTCTTAAGAAGTCCATAAATTGCAAACACTTGAAATAGTCATTTTGTTAAAGTGTTTACCACTAATCCAACTGTATATACTATACTTAGAAGAAAATATTTTAGTGAAATTTTGTATCCTCTAAATAACCAGTGTAAAAACAGGAAAATGCTGATTTTGGGTAAGTGCATATGATCAAACCATCTCCAAATAAGATGTTACATCTGGCACAGGCCATGGTTCACAGTCTGATCTGGAAAAGTTTGGATGTTTTTTTGGGTCGTAGGGGTGCAACTATGATCAGTGGCATCAGACCTGTGCAGAGATTTGGTGATGCCCCACTCTGCCTCCTCTGGCTCACTCCCTCTCATCATACTCTGCTGCTTGTTTGCTTCACTTTAGCCTGCTTTTCAGGGGGGTTTATCAGCTAGTAGGCCTACAATCTATTCACCCCTTTCTGCTGTCACCTTTAGAAGGACTCAGGGGTCAATTCCCTTCTTGTTCCTTAACTGTCTTGAAAATATGAATAGATGATTTGTGCAATAGATTTATTTTATGAATACTCTGATTTTACTTCTGCTGTACTATACAGTTCTGTTGAACTTCAAATTGAAGATTTCATAATATCCTATTGACATGAGATATCTTTGTTGTTATATTTACTTTTTATCAATAAAAACATCAATTTGAAATGAAAATGGTGTCCTCTTCCTTTCTTAGAAATTCAGAAGTCCCAAGACTTTTAATTCCCTCTGCACTGCGCAGAATCTTCTGTTTCAACCTCAAGCACCATAAAATTTGAACTCTAGACAGGATTTTGGCATTCAAAGAAGGCTGGTGAAGAGGAGGCCTGTGAATCACTACCAAAGATAGGGACACAATGGAAGCCGTTGCCCTGGTGTTGCATTTCCTTCCGTGAAAATGGTACTCCTGTTGCCCTGGTGCTGTGTTTCACATGCTAAGGTGATACTCCACGGGCTATGCTAGTTGTGCAGCCTGTTTGTGTGGTCCGTGTGGCATTTCCAAATTAAATTCAAATGAAAGAGGACACAGGGCTATGTTTTTAATGATGTGACATAAAATAAAAATTCTAATTTGTTTTAACAGTATTGCCACCTGAATTGTTAGTTTTCCTCCCTGCTTTTCCTAATTTTTGATGTTTTCTACATTTTTTCCTTTTCCATTCTTCCTTAAAAAACCATCAAATTATGTGAGTTTCAGACCCCAGTAAGGCCACAATGAGTTCAAGTAATGGGTTTCATGCTGTCTTTCTCTAACTCCTATAATTTTGTCTAACCTTTATTCTACATAATCCCATTATTTTATAAAATAGCAACTTTTCCCTTCCCCCTTTTTCTCTTTATCTTTTATCTTCTCTCCCTTTTTGCTTTAACACGGTAGTTTAAAGACTGCAAGTTAGTTCTAGGGTGGAGTTGTGTGATATAATCAACTTCAAAATGGTATTTAAATTTCCTTTCATCACTACAATACTGAAATTTATGCTCAGAGATCAGCATTTACTCTTACTGCATTTTCTTATGCTACTTCAGTGTTATAAAGAGAGGACTGTAGCTTTTTTTGCCTGAAAACACTCTTAGATTAGTACCTTGTTATTTAACAATTCTGATACATAATGGTGGATTCAGAGAAAGAGCAGTGTCTTGTAGATAACAGTCATTTTATAACCACTTCTTTCGAATAGCTTTTTATCATTCAAGTGATTTTTTTTTTTTCTGTCTCTGGCATTCAGTAATGGAGGAAAAGTCCTCAGGGGGTAATCCTTCCTTTTATAGAAGAAATTCTGAGGTGCTTCAGGCTTTCCCAGGTTAGCCCATTTCCTACTCTCCTTGTATCTGCCCTGTTGCAGGCATAACATTGTATTTTAGTTCCCAAAAACATTCTGTGTGCGGTTTAGGCTGTTGATGAAGGCACGTGGACTCCAGAAAGCGAACACAACTGCCCACAGTATTTAATGTACAGAGAACACCGAGTGTCAACAAGTCACTGGGCCAGTAATTCTCAGAATTTTCCATACACAGGATTTTTGCTCATCTAGCCAAAGTGTGATTAGATGGCTCTCTCAGATGACAATGTAGGAAGGGCAGTCAGTCATGACTCCTTGCCACATACGTGACACCCACGATGAAAAGCTGAGTGTGTACTTGTCCAAGGTACACTCTGGAGATATATTTTTTAATGCTCTGTAATAAGTTACCTGTGCACAACAGAGTCATGAGCCATTCTGTCATATAGATTCCTGTCAGCTTGTTACAGCTTGTTCCAGGTTTGCTAGTATACGTCCAAGGCAGCTTAGTTCATAAATAGGAATCCTAAACACTAATAAATCTCAGCCCCATTTTCTTTCAGAGTATATCAGTGGCAAAATGCTATATAGCTGAACCTATATAGAAACTATCATTTCCCTAAAAGACAATTAAAAACATATTATATACTCGGTGTCCTGTGGTTTGGTACCACTATCACATAAAACAGATTCCGTGTAGTTACATGGAATTTGTAAGATGGACAGATGAACCTTAGTTCTGCCCTCCCATATAAGTAATAGCATAATATGTAAATGAATCACAAAATTAGTCAAAGAATCTTTTTAAATATATCTCCCAAGTGAAATCGATTTGGTCATTTGCTTACCTACACACTTCATAAACATATACATGCAGACAAAAAAACAAATGCACAATTTTGATACATCAGTTTCCTAATAATTTTTCTACAGTCTAATGGGTTTTCAGTGACAATATAATAATATTTGGCATAATGCACTCTACCTATATACATGTAAACATTTAGTTAGAATTGCTCTCGGAATCCTATTTTTGAATTTCCACACTTCATTGCAATGAAATGTTTGACCTTCATGATGTATTAACATAGAGGGTTTATTTAAATTTAATATACCGATGAAATTGGGGCAGAGAACACAGATGACTGCCTCTGAGCCCTCAGGCTCCTGATTATCTCAGGATAACTGTGCCTTCCTGGAGTTGCTCAACTGCTGCATTAACAGTCTTTACTGTGAAGAAAGCAGCGTTAGATAAACATCATTCAGAAGGGTATCTCTAATTGTTCAAGCCTATGGAAATAATGTGCCCCAAGCATCAGCAGTAGATAGGTGTGGTTCTCAGATCATCAAGAAATATCTTTGGCTAGTATTAGCTCAGTGCTGTGTCATCCTCTTGTTTTAATTGACTCTATCACTTGCTCATTCTAAGGAATTTACAAATCTTGATTAAGTCACAATAGTTAAATGTCAATATATTCATAGCAGCTTTATAGGCTAGGGAGTTACCTGCCCTTTTCTGTGTCTGAATACCTCATGCAGAGACAGTAAAACACATTTATGTCTGAGTATTGGCTCGTGCCAGCAACAGCTGCCAGCACCTGAGGGTGGCACTAGGAAGATGCAACACCTAGCAGAGGCATCCCAGTAGGTAACTTCACTCCCCAGTTGAGCAGCTTTTCAAAAACACCATCCCTGTGCTTGCAGTCATTACAGCGAACAGATCCAGAGAGTGAGGAACTTTTAAGCCATTCAGAGCCACCACATGGATTCAAAACTGGACAATAACTCCACTGGGGCTGGGGACCTTGTGGTTGCCCTCTCTGTGTTGTTGACAAGCAGTGTTTTGAAGTTGTCCTTCTTTGCCTCTCATATCTTCAGTGTCTGTTTGTTCCTTTTTACACATCCACCATCTTGTCCTCCTCCATATGTTACCCCAATCTTCTTATAAATGTCGTGCAATTCCCCTTGCTCCAGTGCAGAGGCTGTGCACCCTCTATCACTACACCTGCAGTTCGCAGCTCATGTAACTGCCAGCATCGAAAATGGATATATATACCCTATTGGAAGCTTGGTGAAATGAAAGTGTTGGGGTGCTTGGAAACTCCAACTGGAAGGTCTGGCCCACATAAATGAGGCCACTATTCCCGTAAATTGCATCTATTTCTGCTGTGTAAAATTAGGGAAATTTGGTTTCTTGGGACCTTGCTGTCCTTCCAGATTAATTGCATCATAATTAAATAGAAGGTGCTGATATTATACTGGCAATATCAGATGTTCCTGTTTCATTTACTGATATACAAGTTCTGTTATATTTCCCCATGAATGCCAAGTGGTCTGATGACAGTTCCTGAATATGTTGGAATCTATCTGAATACAGTAAAAATCAAAGTCATTCTAAGGGGGAAAGAAAAGAAAATATAGCTTGATTGTTGATTACTATTTTCTTTTTTTGGGCAGTTTTATCCTAACCTGTCCTCAAAAATACTTTATCATTAAGAATTTGGATATTGATAGAATATCTTTACCATAGCTCCTTTTTCTTGTTTCTCAAATTTGTATTCCTATGTGCCTCAAACTGATACTCTGTGCCAAAGTACCCATGACTGCCTTGTGCATATATGTATCAAATAATATATATATCCACTAATATTTACTATTTATACAACTCTTTATATACATTAATACATTGTTACATAATGCATTATTGTAACAACATCGTACACATACTAACACATACCTATACCGTTTGCAATTATTATACTGGACTATGTAATAATAATAATTACAATTGTGTATAAATTGTATGTGATGAGAAAGATCATAAGAGGATTGTAACAGCACACTAGCTATTACTAGTGGTACTTATTTAGAAGAAAATTAACTAAAACAACTGCAGTGTGTTGAAACATGTGCCTGAAAAAGTAGGTGTCCTGGAACTGGCATACCTTACTTTAATCCAGAGAAATGTTATGAGGTACAGAAACTTCCTTGTTATTACTAATAGCTTCCCCACAAGTTGAGAGATGCATGTAGTGAACATTTATCTGCAGACAGAAGTTACTGCACTTTTTACAAAGAAACACAAAACCACAGAAAGACGTTAACACTTCAGCTCTAACACTGTAGTTTGTGAACACTGATGGCTTCTGAAGCCTCTCCTCTTTCCATGGCAAACACTCACAAATCTGCTGTAGGAAGAGATAAATAGCTAGACTTCAATCCCAGCCTGCTTCCACTCCTCCGAACGGCTCATTCAGTAGAACTCGGCTTTACAGACACTTTATCCTGAGGCTTTTATCGCTGAAAGGAAGTGGGGACTTGATTTCCCTGTTCCCACTGCCAGCTCCCCGGCTGCACACAGATCTGCTGCTACAATAGGCTGTAGTCATGTTTCAGCAGCAAGCATAAAACAGGCCATAGCTACAACAAACAGAGAAAGGGGAATAATAATAATAATGACCTCATCCGTTCTCAAGCTGACACAGATCCATGAAGTGTCGCTGGTATTTTGGTTGCAAGATGATGATACATGAACTTGTTTAAATTATACAAAGTAATCCCCTATAATTATACTGATTAAAATGGGAAGGATGCAGACCACGCACTCTTGCATCATAGATATTATCTGTGAAGTTTTAAGGTTTGAAAATCATTTGTTCTCTCTTTAAAAAAGGGTTCCTATCAGTGCAAGGTTTAGCAGTTTAATGATACCTTCATTCTATGCAACACATAGTCCTCTATTTAAACAAGTCAAGGGTCTGATCACATATTTACGACCAAGCTGTAACTTTCAGAGCTCAGAGTGCACAAGGAATACATAATCAGATTTTTGGAGACTCAATTCTACAGCTCACAGCTGCCTTGAGTATCCCTTAACAACATAGGTCTTCCTAAGTCTTCCTCCCAGCTCAGATGGAGAGGAAAAGATATTAATTAAGGGTGCTATGCCAGTTCATACCAGACAGAGATCCAACCTAATAGTTACAGTCTACAATAGAAGGAAGAGTCTTGATGGAGATCTCCAAGATACAGACGCTAATTATCCTGAAGATAATTACTGGGTGCAATGGTAGCAGATGATGGGTACTCTTTACTCACAGGAGCCTGTGGGCCAAGTGTAAAGTGGTGCTGGCTCCATTCCTACTGGCTGATAAAGTATGAGTATGAGAATCACAGATACTCAGCAATGCTAAGGAAAAAAGCCCTATATGAAAACTGCATATACATTAGCCAGCAACTCTTTGGAGCAGAGCGGGAATATTCTTACTTATAATGACAGTCAAAATGGGTCCAAGAAACTGACTGTTGGATTTTAAGTACTGAAAACTTTATCCCTTTCTCCTGCCATGTTACAGTAATCTAATAGCTTTTCTGTGTTTCTCCAATCCGTGTATTCTATATTGCGCTCACAAGGTTTTCTCTTGAAATCAGAGATGTCGATCTGCTGAAAGGATTCCTCTGGACCAGAAGACAACTTGGCACTATGGCCCATTATGGTCATCCTGCAAATCTTTTGCCTAAGCGTGACAGAAGCTTTCCTGAATTCCCTCAGTATGTTTATAGCATTAGTGCCATCTGTTCATCCCTCACTTGTAAAAAAGTTATGCTCACTGTGGGACCTTGTGCCTGCTGTCCTGGTAGAAATCAGACCAGGACCTCTCCAGGGAGGGTCAGGGAAATGTGTGAAGTGTGTGTCCAGAGACATTGCTGTGAGGTCCATCTGACTGCCTTCCTCCGTGGAAGTGAAAAGCACAGCAGAGTTTCCCAGCACAGGACCCCAAAGCCAGGCACAAGGGTGCAAGCTAGCTTGGATAGCCCAACCAGACCAGATCTAACAGCTACAGTGTCTGTGCAACAGCAGTCCCTTCTGCCTGGTCTTGTGGCTGTGCTGCTCTGTTGCTGGGATAGAATCACTAGTTTTAAAACTGCTTTAAAGCTGGCTGTTAGTGATCAGGAGGAGGGGGGCCACAGAGTTCCGACTTCCGTCTCTGTCAGGTTTTCCACTAAGTAGAGTCTGGCCATATCTACAGGTTAACAGTCCTTCATAATTAATGTTCATGTAAATTTGAACCGTATTTTATTAATATTAAATAATATTAATATTATTTATTAATATTATTATTATTTCGTTATTTTATTTTATTTATTATTTTATTAACTGAGCTGCTGAAAACATATCTCCTTCTCTACCATCCACATTTAAAGTGTTCTGGCAACAAATAAAAAATCACATCCAAAATACTTTCTGTTCCCCAGGGATCATACAGCACTTCCGAAGTCTGTCTTACTGTCATTCTCTCAATCTGTTTTGCACTTCTGTTGAACAGAGCTCATACCTAGGAGCAGTTCTTCCAGAATGCTACATGACATCTATAGGTTCTCCTGTTGTTCTGTTTGTCTTGAACTTAGTGTTCCAGGGACATAAACAGATTTGCCATTAAGAGGTAAATGCAGTAGAAAGGTGATATCAGTACAACTACAGGAAAAATTAAAAAGAAAATCTGCATTGTAAGAGAAATGAAGCTGTTTATTGTTTAGAATTCATCACATGCATGGGACAGTAGAGCTTTGTGATTTTTTAAAAGGTTGATTTTATTTTGAATTTTGTTTCTAACTTCAACAGTTATATCAGCCTTTCAGCCCCACACGCTGCAAGCAGCTCTGCCCTGCAGGCGCAGTTTCAGGGAAAGCCACAATCCTTTTGTAAGCTATATGTTACTGAAAGATAATCCTATACCTTGGGCAGTGTTCTTCCTAGTGTTGCTATGTGGGGGAAATATGCCAATGTCTCAACTATTCAGTATCTCCTCCATTGCAGAGGGAAGTTAGACCTGAGTCCTTGTTACCTCCCCAGTGAGGGAGCAGACCTGCTGCTTCATGCAGTAAGAAGAAATACTCCCTGTACAAGACCTTCCTTTAATTTTTTACTAGGGTATCACGGGAAGGTCAGATCAAATCTGGCCCTACAGCATTTAGTCTGACTCATTTTCTTTGTACAGCTTCTTTCATGTAAACAGTACAGTAAAACACTTCGCAAAACAAAGGAGTATTTGAGAGGCCTACTAAAGATGTTGGGTTCATTAGATTCACATAAGGCCAAATTCTGTCCTTCAGGACACACCTTTCATTAGGAGTTAGATCATGCATCTGGGGAATGGAAATTATCTTTTAATGCAGTCGTATCAAAGAGATTCCATTTGACAGTTTTCTCATTTCTTTCCACAATTAGAAATGCTAGCAAAAGCCCTAGAACAAGTTCATTTTTCCTTTGATTTATTCCATGTCTCAAGCTTGTTGCCTAATTTTTAAAAAATTCTGTATGACCGTAAGAGAGCCCTGTTTCTGTTGGCAACTTGCAAATGGCTAATTTTCCTCTCCTGCCTTTGCTCTTCCACAGAAACCAGTTCTTCAGTTTCAAACTATTCCTTGGAAGAAGAAATGTTACAGAACAAGAAGGAAGACATTGTTCCAGTCAGGGACCCACATGCTGTCGTTCATGGCCCAAGGTCACTCTCTGAGTCAGCTGGGCCTTCCTTGCAAAGATGATGGAGTGGGAAGGCTTTGTTGTGTTACACAAGGGGTATGAGAGCTTGGGAAGGTGGAATATATCAGCCGGACAGAAAGAGATGAGGCAAATTTGCAGATAAAATGTCAGGAAACATGCTAACAGCACTAGGTAGCAATGCACCATCAGAAGTACAGCAACAGCAATTCTGCTTGTTGGGAGATGTAGAAGAATGGAATGCAGAAAGTGTCTAGACTCACATGCTCGCCATGAACATCTTCCACTGAAGGAATCTTCCACTGGAGACAAAATACTGAATGGGATGTATCATTAGTTTGACTTAGTGAGACATTTCTGCTGCTTTTAATTAGGACCAGATATTTGAAACAATTATTGTTTTTCAGTGAAATTTTCATAGCACTTGGACTGTAATAACAATCAAGAATCAAACTAAATAAACAAAAGTCATGTTTGTCTTAGTTTTTATTGCCACAGGATGTGTTTCTGTCTTGTAGGTGTTCTTTACTCTTCATTTACAGCGTGTCATATAATGACTTTAGAAGCCTCAGTCTGTGTTTCGGGGAGGGAGCTGTGCATCTAAAAGCCACTGCTTGATGGAGAAGGAGGGAGAGTGAGCGAGCTGGAAAGAGATAATGTACCAGATGTGGGCTCTTTCTTGTAAAATCCAAAATTTCTATTCCAATTTTTCCAATTTTTAAAAAATCTATGTTTTATTCCAGGTAGAGGGTGAACAAGTCTGACACAGTGAGTTTTTTGAGACTCATATTCTGTTATCAATTTGATTTACCTCACTTAATACCTTTAGAAACTGTATCTGACCTAATTTTTTCTGCAGTGACTCTTACGGCAAGAACAAATAATAGGGATGACCCTGTGCATTCCTGCCATATCTCTTTCTCTGTAATGTGGATCACTCTAGTTTCAATTCACATTTGTCTACGAAGAGACAAAGTCAAAGATCAGTTCAAAGCAGCTGATGTGTTCTTACAAATTCACATTTGGCAGCACTCTAAGTGGGTAAATATTGCCAACATGTATTGATTGCTTTTTCTGCTTCAGCCAACAGACTTGAAGTTATCTGCCAAATATATATACATATATATATATGTACATATATATATATATATATTTTTTTTTTTGTAAATGACACCTCATATTGCCTGATGTTGCATGAATTGTATCAATTTACTGTGAACCTCACCTTCTCTGAGAGTGCTGGCTCTGTAGGGGATTCTTCTTTTTTCGACAACAGATTCTGTGATTTCCTTTTTAATACAAATTTAGCAAAGAAATAGTCTGCTAATAGTGACACTTCCAGTTATGGCCATTTGCCACATTTTAGGGAGCTGTCTGTCTTTGAATTTGCTGTGACACTGCAAGGTGGAAACATTATAAATTACTTTTATCTCTCTTGGGCCACTATTACTTTTCCCATGTGCGTGTGTACTTGTGTGTGAGCGTGTAACCGATAAGACACCTTCCAGCCTGTTCTGTTAATAGGCCTTCTGTGTTGCTTCTGCTGCAGCCAGCAGCCAAGCTGCCCTCACCGCTTGTGGTGGGTGACAGAGAATGCTCAGAATTCAACAAGTGTCTGCTGGCTCAGCTGCTTTTTTATCCACAACAAAAGCAGGCTGGCAGTGCAGAGGAAAGTGTGCTGTGCTCCAAGGAGCAATATTCTAGACTGCTGGTGGTATTGAGGGAGAGGTTCTCTTGGATTCAATGACAGATGGAAAAAAAAATGTTCTCCTGAATAAGTTCCTTCTCTTCACCAGAAACAGATCTGTTTTATGAAAGAACTGTGCAGCTGAATGCTGTTGCATCACTAGATATGGAAGCTGAGATTAGGAAATCATTTTTATACAGTTAAATTGTACTTATAAGGATTATAAAAAATTACTATGATGAAGTCTAATAGGTCCAATATCAATGTCCTAGGTATTAGAGAAACATGGCAGAGACATACTCTGCTTTGAGAAAGACAGGCTGTTTCAAGAAGAGATGGAAATCCATTGCTGCTGCTTTTGACATGACATTAGTGGTCATTGTGAAGACCTGCATGAATAAACAGTCAATAACGTGATGTGAATGCCTCCCTTTAACAGCAACCACTGCATGAAGTAGTTTATTTCAGAATCCTTTGCCGGACTGGAAGGTACACAGTGACTTATAAATGCTTTCACTGCTGGTTCTTTTTCTGCCATGATCATTAATCAACTCAAAGTCTCGTTTAGCTTACTGTTATGAGGAAAATCATGCCTCTTGTATTACATAGCTGCAGGGGACCTTCAGACCCTTCTTCCCCTCAGCAAACTCTTCCTCAGTGCCTCTGTGCAGCGCCTTAATAGCTCCTGGCCCAGAGACTATTACCTCCATTAGTTGGTGGTACTGAGAATTGTCCATCTGGGAGATCAACTGGAAAAGGCTTGAACACCACCCCTTCACCTCACTCCACACTTTTTCTGTTCCCCTTTCCCAAAATAGGAGCTTGAACTAGGAGAAATTTAATTCTGTTATGGGATTCCTATTGACTGGATCACTCCCTCAAATAGAAGAAATATCATCTTCAAATTTAAAGAATTTGTGGTGCTAAATTCCTGGGTTTGATTTTTATTTTATTTTTAAATGAAGGGAAACAGAGGCAGAAAGGAACAGTAGCATTAGGGACAGAAGTTCAAGGCTTCAGTAGAGTGGTCTTCCCTTCCTTTTTGTGCAGAGGGATATGGAGGTCCTCATGTGGGGTCCTTGTGCTAGGATGGATAGTGCAAGCTGATGATTGACTGTTTTGAACAGGCTTACAGGTCTGCAGTTTGAGGACTAATGGTAAGGAATTATTACCTGGTCTTGGATCTCAATTATGCAATCTTTTTCTCTGGTCCTCTGTGAAGCAAAAAAATTGAAGCAGAAATGAAATTTATTATCTGCATTATGAATGTGGTAAATGCTGATGTCTTATTGCAAATGAGGCATTTGCTAAATAGAAATGCTTTTAAAAGAGTATAATCCTTCACTGTCCCTCCAGGACAAACAACTGGAGAGCAGTGATTGCAGAAATCATTTAGGTCATGCAAATCAAACTCCAGCAGCAGTGTTTCATGCAGTGAGAAGGGAAAGCTAAACCATTTTACTAAGAACCCTTGTAATGATAAACATTAATAAAATAACTTAGAAATTACCAAGTGGGGGTCGAGAAGGGCTAAGAAGGGCAAGCTGATCGTGGAAATGTGTTTTTAAGTGGACTGATTCCAAAGGAGTATTTTTTTCATAGGCACCCATAAGTGGCTGAACAATAATCACACCAAAAAGATGCAAAAATCATAGCCCTTACAAGGTCTGAGGGTAGTTTAGTGGCTTTTTATATACAAAGCTGATTTACATCAAGTGACATAGGGGCCTAAAATTCTCATGTAATGTTTTCACAAAAGATGACAATCAGCTTTCTTCTGGACTTAAATTTAAATGTCACTTGGACGAATATCAAGCTACCCAATATTGTACAGTGTAAGCAGAATGTAATGAAAGGTGCTGCAGCTAATGCTGCTGCAGTAAGCTGTATTGTACAGGGGCCAGCTCTGTCATTTGGACATCCTGGAGATGAATTTCCTTTATGGTGGTTCTGGCCTGCCAGTGCAGCTGAATGAAGACAGTAATTGCTTTCTTTAATGGGGCTAAATAATTTGGGGTATTTTTTATGTGAGGCAGTACCTGGAGGAAACATATCATCAACCACACACAGTTTGGTTACAACAGGCTGTGCATAGACCCTTTGCAACTTGGAGAGCACTGATTCCTCAGTGTTACTGCATAGCAAAGCTGGGAAGTACCTCTTTATAGGCTAATGATTATAAACCAGATTGAACAGCAAGCTGTCTCTTGGCAAACACTGAGGAGCATGTCTGTTTCTCCTACTGCCTCCTTTCCAGCCACCCCTTGTTTCACTTCTCAGAATTATTTCTACTTCCATCTTTCAGAGGATTTGGTCCTGTGGGCCCAAGGTGGTTCTGGTACGTGCAAGTCCCCAAAGTCAGCAACACCAGCATGAAACCACAAGCGCACACAACTGCTGAAGCTTGGCTTCAGATTTGCCAGCTTCAAATTAGGTTTTGAGGAATGCAAATTTTTGATGAGTTACTAAAGCAGGAAGCTGGCTTGCTCTGAGGCTACATCAGCTGCTTTCCAGCCTTCCTCATTGAAGACATGTGGATGTAAGGGAGAAGAAAGGTTTAGGAGGACAATGGTGACTGCTAGCATGAAGGGGAGGAACAGCCAAGGCTTTGTCTTACGTCTGGCCATGGAGTGGTAGCAGGGAAACTGAGAGGCCAGTTAGACCTCTACCCCATGAGCTAATTATGAGGTGTTACTGTGACAACCCACGAGGCAGCAGCACATTGAAAACAAAGTACGGAAATGTAAAGCTGAAACCAGGGGAGGGGAAAAAAGAGAAGATAAAAAACATGAAAGAAAGGACAAAACAAGCGCAATAGAAGCAAGAGCAAATGAAACGGTCAAAATACAATTTGAAAGGATAGAGGAAAAAAAGTAAGTAGTGAGGGGGCACCAAGAGAGATGCATGATCAGAAATGAAGCGTCTGATAACCTGGTTAGCAAACAAGAAACCAGGATGTGGTATCTTCACACCAAAGTCTCAAGAGATGTTTTGGATTGGGTTTTTTAATCTGACTTTAACAATCTCAAAGTTAAATGTTCAGCTTGAGGAGGTTTCCTAAGCTCTGTCAGTAGCTTGCAGAAAGAAACAAGTACCGGGGGAGGTTCAGTCGTTCTGCAGTCAGTGTGGACATGGTGGCTCCACAGATGTTTTCTTTGCTGTCAGCTATGGCTTTAATTAAATTGCAGCTCTTTTGTCTTCCTGCCTTCTCCCTCCTCTGCACTGTTACATGACTGGTGCTGGTGAAGCTGTTGTGGAGGGACACAGTGAATTATGTTGGGAAATCAAGGAGGAAACTTGTTAGTCCATGTTGGTTGTTCAATGTGGTGGTCACAGAGCAGCCACACAGAGTTTCACTGAACTGCCGGGAGAGTCTTGTGGAGCCACAAATGAGTGCCTAAAAGAAATGGTGAGACCTGGTTAAGTTGTCACTGCCAGTGGAAAAGCTGGCCACTTGCTGACCATGGTGACTTATCCACTGGAGTGTCAGTAGGGAGAGCTCTAATGGCTAGCCTGGCCTGGCAGCCTCACTTCTCTGTGGCCTTACTCCTTGCAACTAGCACTTTAGGTCAATTACTCATTGCACTAATGGTATATCTGGACTGCTATGTGTATGGCAGCAAAGTTAGCCTTGTGACAGAGGGGGCCAGGAGAGTGTGAGGGAGCTGCTCTCAAGGAGTGTCAGTTGGTTGTGGTGGACCGTGGCTTTACTCACGGCGGGGTGTTGCACACTGTGTGATTGCTGCATGGCTCTGATCAAAATCATCAAATGGTGTTTCATATTGCAGGAGTTCACTTCTAGGAGTCTTCCATATTCCTCCCTGCTCATTTTCCTACTGGGCTAATCACATTGGCAGCACCGGTATGACACCAGCGTCAGCTACCTTTCATATTTAAACACTGCTCATATATACAAATTTGCAGTAACTAATTACAGAAAGGAAACTCTGATGCAGCAGCTGTCAGAGAGCAGTGGAAATTAATGGAAACCAGTTCAATAAAACAGCCTTCATTTGAAACAGCTAAAATGTTCGGTTGATTTAAGTATCTGGCCAGGCTGGAGTAAGTAATCTACACTAGGCACAGACCTTCAGCAGTCACTTCACTGCTAATGAGAAACAATTCTCTTATTATAAAATCATTATCGGTCAATAAAATGACCTCAAACCACAAAATAGGAGCAAAGTTCAGGGATCTAAGAATTCATAGTTTAGCCCCATCACTGAAAATGTCAGGAAATTAAAAGAAGCTCTATGTAAGTCACCACACAGTAGAACCCAACACACAAAACCAATCCCTGAGTACCATGGCAACTCTTATGGGCCCTTTTGAAACAAACTGTGTTTCTAAGGTGAAAGAATGGGGCCTTAATCTTTGCTCCCAGTTCTCCATGTCCACCTTCATCCCATCAGTATGGTTCATGCAGCTGCTAATTAGCTAGTAAAATGCAGGCAGGGTAGACAGAGGTCAATGCTTGGCTTGAGGAAAAAACAGAAGAGCAATATGGTATCTAAATTATGGTTTAAAGGCATACAATAAGAGAAAACTGCGAGCTAGCATTACGTCTACGGGTGGGCACAGTTCCCCCTGAAGGGCCCACACTGCCTCTAGACCTGACCTTGGCTTGTGCAGAGCTGTCTTAGGAATTACCAAGAACAGGATGGATAATGATAATTAGTGATGGCCAACTGACTCTTGCTGAAGTTTACAGTGAAAGTAACTGGTGATTTTTCTCAACAAAGGCTATATTAGAGGAAGAGTTTATTACATTACACTTCTCGTTTGGTTAGGATCTGCTCCTCAGGATTTGGCTTGTCTGATGTTTATTCAGCACCTTCTTTCCCTTCAATTTTTTCAAAGGAAAGAGGTCGCTTTTAGGCAGCTTCAACAGCTCTGTGCTGGGACTGGTTTGGTTTCAGCTTCCCAGATGGCCCTTGGTCTGCCTGGTTCTGTCTCCTGCACATGTGGCTTTCTGGTCACCTGTATGAACAGGCAGGTCATTGTGCTAAACACAGACTATTTGCAGCCACAGGAAGACATTACTGCACCTGTTGATGATGCCGTCAGCTTCAAGGTCACCTTTGTGACCATCAGGAGAGAAGCAGATATTAGGGCAATTCAGGCTCCAAACCAAAGTCCCCAAAAGTGAATCCTTGCAAATTCTGGAGCATGACAGCAAAAAATATTGAAAATGCTTTCAAAAAGCACGAAGCCTGCATAAAGTATTAGTAAAAAGAGAGCAAATCTATGAATCATAGAAGATAGATAGATAGATAGATAGATCTGAGATACAGCAGTTGAGTTACTTAGGATAATAGTACTTAACTCTGCTGTACAACTCTTTTATTTGTAGATTTTAAAATTCTTTATAGAAATGAAGGAAATGTACTTTTATTTTGCATATTACAGATATCAAGGGGATTGAATCACAAGGAAGCTTAATGGCTAACTCGTGGAGAAACACTGGGTCTTTGTCTGTCTGGGCCTAGCCTGGACCTTTTTGTATGCCAAAAATTACCTTAATCTGTAGGTTTTGTTGGAACCTGATGCACATCAGAGACTCCTGTAAGAAACCTTTGGGCCTCTGGTACATTGCCAAGGCTATAGTTTCAGATGTAACATATTTAGGAGACCTCACAAATGGGCTAACCTTGTAATAGATACTTACAAACTCTGTAACTAGGCAACTAAAAAGAAGAAAAAGGTGGTTATCAAATTTGTCTCAGGAAACCCTTGTCCTGCTGTGCAACTTAAACCAAGAGATGGTGTTGCAACATAATTACATTTTGTCTTAAATTATATTGTCTCATAATTCATGCAGCTGTATTATCCGAGTTTTACTCAGAACCATCAATCTGCATCAGAGAGGCAAAATGCTAATTTTTACAGGATTTTACTTCTTGTTATTAAATAACTCTGTTATCTAAATAGTAAAGCAATCTGGTCTAAGTACACACACTTTATTTCATTGCGTCTGACTTCTCTATTGTTAATGAAAGAAAAGGAAAGGAGGAAGCATAGCTCTGGGCTTTTTCTGTTCTTCTTTATGTATTCCAGTTTGTACATCCCAAGAGTCATTTGGATTTACTGTTTTGAATATCCATGGAAATACACAGATCACTTGTAGTGACTGCAGTCCTTGTCAGAAAGCTTCTGCAGAGGAACCTTGCTTCCACCCGCGAAGCTAACCCCTAGTTACTGCTTGCTATGCTGGGTCCCAGTGACCTTCACGAAGTTTACATGAAGCAGATGTTGTGATGTAATGCAGTCGATGAGCTTTCACAGAAAACTCAAGAAGTCCAAAGTCAGATTTCTTACAGATCTTTATAAACAAGCCACAACAAGACACATAAAGTAGTAAGGTATCCTAATTAACCCTATGTATCCCAATATTAAGAAATAATAACTATATTGCTGTTGGAATGATGACTTTGAAGATTGTACAGAAAAGTAATATTCAAAATATAATTAAATGCTCTGAACTGAACTGAAGGTGTTAAAGGCCATAAATAACGTAATTATCTGACGTAGTAGATTATAAATTTTGATGATACCTATATAGCTTTAAAAAACAAAAAAGATCATAATATAGTGTAAGAAACCCCTTCAAAAATATTGTAAATAAATGAAGAAGTGTTTACATAGACTCATCTGTTTCTGCAGCGGGTTGGAATACCTCCTCAGGGAACAGCAATTCCTAGGCAGAAGTGCCAGTGTGAAATACTCAGTGCGACTGGGGCCGGCAAGAAAAATCAGGCCTTTCTTTCTGGATGTATCTGAAGGAATCTGTGAACAGTTCAAGAATCTATATGTCTTTACAGAAAGAGATTAATGATTGCCTGTTTTCCAATCATTTGTTTGTAAAAGCCAGGCTGTATGGAGCAACTCTTATGTGTTACATCCTGAAAAGTTTGCTATTTGCAAAACATTGTACCATTTTCCACTTCAGAAGTGTCTAAATTTAGTAATGGTACATAGCTCTGTCTCCCTGGGGGCCTGCAGTTCAAAAGTCCAGCTCTGTTTTGAATGTAAGTTTAGAGCAAACAGCACAGCATGACGTAGTGACTGAAGAACAACCTGTGTCCGTTCAGTGCAAAATCTTTAACCACTCAATCTGAGGGTTCAGGAACCCAGGCAGGATACTTGGGGGTGTGGCAATTGAAGGCATTTTCTCTTCTTCACAGACACATGGGATATTCTGGTTCTCCCTCTGGACAGCTGTGGCCCCATGCCTGCTTGCAGCTCCCACCTCTCGTCTTGCCGAGAAGCAGTCAGTCATCGGAACAACAGCCCCATGGTCTAGTCGCCCATTCTTCCCCTCTGCAAAATCCTGCTTGCTGGGCTAGTAATGTATAGAGCCATTCTGTCCCCTCTCCTGCTTATACCTGTGCTGTTCACTGTCCCACTGCTTCTGAAGCCTTCATTCCTTGGAAGGAAACAGCAGATCTCGCCCTTCTTGAACTGCAAAAGCAGAATCTATTAACCACTGCAGCAAACAGCAATACACCGGAGAGATGGACTTTTGTATAGGGGAAGATCCTTGTACATATTAGTCCAAAGTCAAAAGTATGAGTCCTTGACCCTTTCATTTATTATTTTATTTATTGACCCAGATCTTCAGAGAAATAATTTTGGAATTTATAAAGAATTTTGGTTTGCTTCCAGCCACTTTCTGTTCCTAATCCCATCCTGGGTCATATCATATTGAATGTCTGCCATCGTACTAATTTCTCTTTCTGCTCCTTCCAGCTCCTCTTCTAGCATTTTTGTTGAAGGTCTTCCTTTCTGTCTTCCAGGTTACTGTACAAATTCCATGGGAAAATTCTCCCTGGTCTTCCCTTCTTCCTGTCTGCCTTTGACCCAACATAATCTCATCCACCTACATAAAATCAGGTGACATCCCTGTGGGTATCTTGGACTTCCACCTCTTTGCCGGAGCTTGCTGTCCAAATCTCAGCACCTCATTCTGTAGCAATTCCTGGATGATGTCAGGTAAAACTGGATATGCGAGCAGAGTGCAGCGGCTTTGCCAGTTAGGCTGTCCAAAGCCAGCTCAGTGCTTTAGTGTTTCCCCTGTTTCAGTCTGTATTAATGTAGTACAGAATCCTAAATGCTTTAGAAAACTTTTTTTCTTTTGGTCTTCTCAGCAGCATTAGTAACACCAATAGAACAATTTCCCTAGGAAAAAATCTTAAGTTATGAACTCTGGATTTAAACAAGGAGCGTTTATATTAAGTAGAAAAGAGAAGGCCTTTGTTTGAACACAACAATCAGGCATGAAGAAAATACAGAAGTATGCTTGGCCAAATTTTTCAGCTTCATTTTCCGTCAATAAGCTAGTGGCAACAGAATTGTTCTTGCTGAGCTTAAAGCTTGTGCTATATTATTTTAGATATGCTCCATTACCTTATGGCACAAAGGATTTGTTTTTCTCAGTATACAATAGAATTTATGCTTCTGTTGTGAATTCCTTTGAACATTATGAGGAATGGCACAGGGAACTGTATCCTTTGGAAAGAAGGAATGGTGGAAAACAGAAGATGCTGACTATGAAACTTCATGGGAGTGAGTCTGTCTAGCCACACTGCAGCATAAATTCAGTTCAATACTTATCAAAAAGCAATACATCTGCACAGTCCCACTATGCAGCCAAGTTTAGATTACTTCTTGATAACTCTTCTAATGGATTCAACTGTTCATGATGAAAAGTTTGCACCTGAAACCAGATTCAAGTACTTTCACTGTTTAAAGACTTGCTACTGTTGTGTTTAGTTATGATGGGGTTCCTTTGTCTATGTAAAGGCAGAGGTACATTTGTCTGGTCTTCTGAAGGGGAGTCATATCTGTCTCCACCTCAAGATCAAAGATCAACCCTCATTTGTCAATTCTTGACATATTTCCTGAAATATCTTCTTCATATATTAAAGCCAAGAACCTTAAGTAACAATATGGAAGAGAGAATGCTGAAGATGTGACCCCTCCCCCCAGAATGCTGTAGATGAGTAAAATTAGCATGGGTTCCAGAGTGACTAGACAACTTAGTGAAAGATTAATCCATTGGGGGCTATTAAATGCAAAATCACCATGTCTGGTTCAGGAATCCTCTGAACCACAAATTGCCGTGTTCTCACTAGATATTCTGGGAACAACCTGATGCACTTGCTCTGTTCCTAATTCTTTTCTAGGCATTTACTGCTGTCCACTGTTAGAGCCTGGGCTGCACTGATGTTCCTTGAATTGGTGTCCCTGTTTCTATGTTTCAAAATATTTCTGTGGATTATTTCACATTTCTTCACAGGAAAGGTGGGAAGAAGAGAGGAATCAAGTGACAACTCAGAAAGCAAGGTGAATAGAGGTCACAAAATTGAAAGAGAAGAAACTTGTAAATATTGTCATACTTTCCCACTCTCCTTCTATAACGTATTTATGATGTGGGGAGAGGCTATGCCACTTTTGGATACATTGTGTGTAACCTGATGAATTTTAGAAAAGTGAAGAACTTGTTGCAAGTTCTGATCCTCTTCCAGTCCAAACAGTCTGCCTTAGAGTCAAAAGAAAACAATGTGGTCAATCTCTCTTGCTCTCTCCCATTCCCTAGTGCTGCTAAATGGGCAATTTAAAAAGGCACATGTAATTCTAGTCAGTCATGCCTTAGTTAATCCGTTTAGGAATAGAGTACCTGTCCCCTGCTTTCCAACTTTCAAATAACTTTCTTTTCTTGATTATTTTTGTGGTATACCTGTGTGGTCATGAAAGCTGAATATTTCGGTCCCTGTTACCTCAGACCTGTTGTTTCTGCTCTTTGTCTGCTAAACCATCATTTTTTTCAGCTCTATTTCATGAGTTATGAGTTCCTCACCCCGCTGTTCCCTCAATTGGCAAAAGTAAGGATGGAAACTCTAGCCTTGTTTTCAAGAGTAGCATGGACGTAAAGTTTGGGAAACAGTTGAGTTAGCTGGCAGCTATTGACTGCTTACTGACATGCAGGAGAAATCATATTATGATTACAGAGGCAGTTTGGATCTGACCAGACTCAGTAGTTTGGTTAGTGCCAGTAGTAGTTTGGTTAGATAGCTATACCATATCTAAAGTAAGTGTGTCACTGAAGAAGCTCAGCCAGTTTTGTACATTCTATACACTGAACTACTTAATCCCACCAGAATGAAGCTTGCTCTGAACAGAGGCAACTTGTATGTCCAAGCACCCCATGACCTAGCATAGCTTTGCACAAGGCCAGCTTCAGTTTAGCAAGTCTGGCACTAAGCTTGAGGTACTAAGTCCAGCTGGAGCTGAACTAATTCCTGCAGAGCCCTGAGTACAACTGCACTGTGCTTCTCATCCAGCTCTGAGCATCCCTGCAATGTGGAACATAGACAAAAGGCCCCAACTGTGTGGTCCTGAAGGAATCAACATGCTCCAGAAGGGCATATTAGTGCTAATGTGGCACCAGCCATCCTGGCTGACTTCACAGCAAACCATTCAAATGCCTTGGCACCAAGTTTCTCTGTGCCATATTGCCTGCAATTTTCATTAGCTAGGTTATTTCAGGCCTTTATTCCTGTTCTTCTCTGCCATAGCTCTGGACACTGGCAAGTTGGCCACAGCATGAAAGCAATGATTTTGCCATAACTGTATGTATTATCAGACCCTGTAACTTCTATGGCTATTTAATGCAGTCTTTCAATTTTTGTCCACCCTTTTTTGGCTAAGCAGACTGCATTTTGGGATCCTAGCCATGGAGCACAATGAAATTACTGGTTAACTCATCCCTGTAATAAGCTATGCTTACAAGTCCTGTCTGTGGAATATGCGGAAGGGATGGGCTAGAGATCTGGAAATAGGACTTCATTGCATACAGAGAACCACAACAACGAGCACAATGTTGCTGCTTAGACAGTTAAACTCTGTAGTATGCACACAAAATGAAAAACAGAAGTCACCAGTTTTGATAAAGAACATGCAGTGAATTATCTGTGGTGATTTTTCCAAAAAGGAATACTGAGGCTAAACATGTGTTTGCAGATAAAAGATGTACTTTTAAAGTGTTACATTAAAAATAAAATTAGTGAAATGAGTAAAGAGGATTTAAAAAATTTGTCTTCCTTTAACTACCCTCAATCGGATTTGAAAAGTTTCCAGCACTGTGTTCTTCCTTTTAGATGGTGCAGTACCTTGGAAGCATTTCCTGAAGGCTTTTCATGACCTCCTACCATAATTGCTTTGAAACCTACAGCAATCTCTGTAGAGTCTTCTTAAAAGAATATTGCAAAAGTTAGTAATGCAACTATTTTTTCATAGATTTAAAGACGGAAGGATCACATTTTTTGATGTTTATGAGAGAAGTATCTGCTTTTTAGATCTACCATAATTTTCCTCTTCTTTTTTTTTTTAATTCTTTCTTAAAAACATTATAGGTACACCAAATCGCACAACTATATCAATATTTCAAAAGCTACCAAATCTTGCACATGCAAAAAAGGAAGCTTAACAATCTTTGCTGATCTCTAATGCAAGATGCATCCATTATTTATGAAGGCAGCAGACAAAGGGGAACTGCTCTTGAACGGAATCCTAAATGCTACACAAGAGAAGCCCACAGCACACAATTCCCTGTTATAAAGCTACTGACCAGTCTCTCTGGAGATTAACTCTGAAAGTTAGTCTCCAGAAAATTTTGTACTAATTCTGTGTGAACTGGATTGATATTTGTAAAAGATGGAAAGAATGAAGACAGAATCCTGCTATCCAAGCATCATTTTGTACCAACACTGACTGAGTTATAGTAGGTCAGCACTTTCTCCCTCTCATCTCAGATTTTCTGCATCTCTTTTTGTGTGTGTGTGTGTGTGAGGAAGGCAAATGACCCTTACTAGTGGGACGCTACAGTGGAGGCCCCAACATGGCAGTTAGGAGAACATGTCTGGATTCAACAGCACCTATAATTTTTTTTCCCTCTGGGTGGGTATTCACTTATACTAGTGTATCTGGTGCTAGCCTTAATGCCTGTTAATGCTTACAAATGGCACAATGAGGCCAGATTGCGATTTCCTGAAAGCTGAGCTTAATAGATCTTTAAATACTATTTGTTTCTGCCGTGGTTGATGAAGATTTTCTGTATTGATATTCCATATTGAGTTGGAGAGGAAGGGTTTGACAAGGGTGGGATCTTTTCCTCATCCATACAGAATCCATTTTGGGGTCTCCCACTTCAGAAAAGGCAGAATTAACGGCAGATTTTAATGAGATAAGCAACAAGAAGGATCAATACTCAAGAAATAATGAGGGCACAGACTCTGAGGAAAGGCAGGTTATTTTCTATGGAGAAATGAAGAGGGAGGAGTGACATGATGTCAGCCTTCAAATGTGTTTTTTTTCAGACACACTGAGGCCTGCCAGGGAGAGGACAGGAAATTGTCTGACCTCTGTGTACATGTTGGATAAGACCAGAAAAAATGTGCTAAGGGGGATAGTTCATGTGCATCACACAGTTTGGACAGTAGTGACAATTTTTAACGGGAAGGATAATGAAGTATTAGAATATATGTCCTAGGAAGCAGATCTCTAAGAGGAAGCTGGAGAAGCATCTGTGAGAAGTGGCGTAGGTATGTCCTATCCTGCTGTAGGTAACAGGATGGATTAGAGGACCTTCCAAGCTCCCTTCCTGCCGCTATTTGTGAGTCTATTGCTATATATAAACATTTCCAGGATATTTCAGATGGAAACATATTAAAAAAAATCTAAGACATAACTGAAACTACTCTTCTTAGCTCTTTTTTGTGCTGAATTTTCTTCCATAATCCACACAGCAGGTACAATACACCTACAAAGCCCTGAAACACCTGAATGGGGGCCCAATGTGAGGACAGCAATAAGTACCATGCCACACCACTGAAAATGGTGGGAAACCTTTCAAAACATTTTGAGAGGAGACTGGTGTCAGCCAACTCAAGAGCTCAGTTATGGATCTGAATTAGCTCTTCATTTCCTTCTTGCTGTATTACATTCAGTAAGAAGAATAAAAAATAAAAAATACCAGGAAGAAAAGCACAAATGTAACAGAAAATGCTTTCATCTCCCTAAGGTTTGGAAATGTTCAAACTTTTTAAGAACTGGGGAACAGTTCTCCTCAGGGAAACTGTTTTCACCATTTCCCTGTTGTCTCATTTACAAAAAAACGTCGGTGCTTTGAACTTAAAAGGAATCACACAGAAATGATGGGTTTATGAACATGACAAGGAGAATGGTGTCTGACATGTTTTTTCCCTTAGAAGTATGTTCCGGTTTTCTCTTTGTGAATTTAGACATGCTAAATTCTCCATTCTTTGTTTTAACCACACGCTAAAAACACTGCCTTTATAGTTTACATCAACATTAAGTATAAGCCTGATCCTTGTGCTCTGAGCAGAATACTTCTGTGTGTCAGAGCCTTACAAGGAGTTTAACTTCAGGGAAACAAGGTCTTAAAGGAAACCTACAAAAAAAGTGTACAGAGTGCTTTTGTGCCATGTAGTGAGCTAAAGGGGAAATACACTATATTCTGGGGGGCACATAAGAATTCATGGGATAATTCTGTAAGTTTTTGTTTCTCCCTTCCTCACCTTCTACTCTTTTCTTCTCCTTCCCCCTATGCTTTCTCCCTATTTTGCGACGTCCCATGAAGAGTGTAACAGTTGCCCTGTGCAAGTGCTGCACGGCTGGACTGGGGTTCACCTTCAAACAATTATTTAAAATGAGTTTCAAATGGCATTTTGGCTTGAAATTGAAAATATCTTTTGAAAAATGTGAATATATTAGCTTTATTCCTAAACCAAATTATGTTTTCAAATACACTGGACTTTCCTTCAGTGTTATTTTTGTTGTTGCTTCTGATTTGCATATCTTTGTCCTTACCTTTAGATTAGAAGACCAAAAATGGCACAAAGACTTAGAATCATAAAACAACTGAAGATGTTGGTTTGTGTCTTCCCTTTTTTCCCCCCCTTTTTTTCTTTCACCTTAGGTTGATAGCACTACATCGACTTAGTGTCTTACTTATTATTGCGTGAAAAATTCAAATTAAGGAAATCAGACAGTTGTAAATTGCTGGCATATGTAGTAGTAAATTAAAGAGCAGTCATCAACAGAAATAAAAGCCTGAAATGAATTGGAGTTCTGAGGATGCACTGAGAAACTGAAGAAAGACATCAAAGCGAGCAGGGAAAAAAAATTAACAAGTTAGCAAGGAAAACTGGCTTTTAAGAAAAGACATTGGATTCAGCAAAGTGGTGCATGGTCCAGAGAGGATAAAAATAATGAAGAAGAACAGCAGGGACCGCAATAAAAATGGCTGGAAATGAATACACCCTGGAAAGTAGTTTGTACAGTCTTTGCCAACAAAACTCATAGCAATTAAGCAATTATAAATGCTCAGGAATTGTATGAAGATGAGATGATTTGCTATTTAATATTGTTATAATGTTGCTTACATGTCAGGGAACAACTGGCCTTTTAAGCCAGTCAGATCACAAGATTCATGAACCTTCTTCAGAGAGAAATCACAAGGAATCCCCCAGTAGTTTTTAATAGTTGTATGACAGCGTAGAGGGTCAGAATAAAGAGTCTAAGGCATTAGTAAAATTTTGTCAGGGATCATCTTGTAACCCTTACTTGTGCTTTTAGTCTCATTGCCATTATGGGTTGCAAGTATCAAGTGTGTGTTTGAGACACTCTCATATATCCTATCTTAAAGCAAAACCCGTTTCCCAGGCTGGAGATAATTTTGTTGTATACTCTTCCATATGGATTTGGACTCCAATTCTGAGAACTGTTGCTGTTGCCCTGATGGCGATGAATTAGATGGGGGTTAACTCCAAAATACATGTATCACCAGCAGCACCTATAACACCCTTGCACAAGTTTGTGAGCCTAATTCTGATCCCACTTAGCCTAGTTTTATGCCAGGGAACTTAAACAGAGTGACTCCTAGTTTGCTGCCATATAAGGGAGATCGTACCCAGTATGACTCAGCCCATCACTTGCCAGTCTATTCTAAGCAAGACTATAATAAGAATTTCCGCAAAGGAAGCTTATTTTGCTAATATGCAAAAGAGAAAAAAGTGTAGCAAAAGTGTGCCGTTATAGACATTTGTTCCACTTTTTTTGGCTTTTGAACTATGTATGTCTACACAGACTATAAATATTTGCTCAAGGCAGATATGGCATACTTACGAGCTACCTGTGTTAATTTTAATATACTTCATGCAGTGGTAAAGATATGACAGCACAGGCTGGCAACTGGAGTACAAGTATCCTGGGCACACATAGTAGTAGCTTGTCCATGCCACCACTTTTTGCTTCACTTGCTAACTATGTTAACACTAGTCAGGATGTTGTAAAATCACTTTGCCTGAAGAGGAACGGGACACATAGAAACAATCATGAAGATGATGTTTTCGTAGGAGGGACACACTTGTCTCGTTCTCGGAGTCACTGAAATCCAGTTGCTTCCTAATGAACCCCTAATCAGGAGAAAGAATGAGTTTGTGCTTGAGGAAAGCACTCTGAGTGCATGGTTAACCTCACATTATGCTTCTGAGGAACATTATTTTGTTATCTCAGACTTTATAGCAAAGGCAAAAGTGTTTGTAGTATCTTATTAATGGAAAAGCTTATTAATTCCATTGGAAAGACAGGTTATAAACCAACTTCCATGATGGCTGCAGCTATGGGGCTATACCCAGCAAATGCCTTAGGCATGCAGCTTTACCCACACGGGGCTGGTTTGCTCAGGTGACTGTTGATACCACATGCGTTTCACAGCATTAGCCCTGTCACCTCTGCAAGGTCATGCTATTTGCCTTGAATGCTGCTTTTAACACAAAACCACTTTCAATGTTACAGGATGCTCAGTTACTCACGTAAGAGGTCATTCTGAAAGTAATATATTATCCTGTGGAATATAAATCGAGTCATATGAGTGTATATTTTTCTCATCTGAGAAGATTATTGCAGCTATTGCCTTAAGGAGTCACTAAGGTTCACTCACTGTTCCCTTTGCTCAAATTCCTTGTTGAAATGTACATCTTTCAGGAGGCCAGTAAGAAGCCAGACTGTGCATAACAGGCAAGTAAAAGTGATTTGGAGAATGTGTAGAGGACCAGCCATCTACAGAAATCATAAGCTTTCTCTACTTCTCTTCCTCTATTGCTTCCCTTTTTTGAGCTGCTGGACCATGAGTAAAGCACTGGCTTCAGTGAATAAAGAATTAAAAAAAAAAAATTTAAAGATAATGGGCAGTTTTTACTGGATCTTTTTTATCAGCCATAGGAAAAATGGCAAATGCACCATGATGATTAGTTAAAACTTAGAGAAGAACACAATACACTTCTAGCCTCAGGCTTTCTATCTGAACCATGGGTCAGGAAAAGGGTAGTTTTATAGTGTTGCCTTTAGAGCCCTTATTTTGTCTGTGCTTCTGTGGCTTTTTAATATGCTTTGTGGACAAGCAAAAAATTTCAGAATTATTACCTTCTCATTTAGCATTTGCAGTCTCTCCTCTGTTTTTTGCTTAAGTTCTTCTTTTGGGCCTCCTAACATAGCATCCCAGAGTCAGACTGCTGGGATGAAGGTGTAAAGGCTTACTCCACTTGTAGTTTCTCCTCCAGGGCTTTAAGGTTTTTTCCCAGAAAAAATGTGGGACTGAGAGCTTTCCCCAGCTCCCTATACCCAGTGCTGTAGGATCCTGTGTGTGCTGGTAGGTGCTCGTCAGAGCAGCACTGGCAATAACTGTCCCTCTTTTATTGTGATGCCTCCAACAGTGATGTGATGGATGGGAGATGTGTAGAAAGCTACTAAAGTGTGAGGAATTTGTGAGGAAGCAGTGACTCTGGAGGCTGGCAGTGAGTCTTTACTTGAAGTCACCTCCCCAGGCTGATAGTGAAGCTCTTGGTGACCTTGAATTTGATATATGGCATGGTTAGCCAGGTCCATTGTTTACCATGTGTAGAAAGGTGTAATTGATAGTTCACCAACAGGCTGCACAGAGGGATGCAGCAGGGTTCGACAGGGATCTGTCTGGGTCTGGCACTATTCAATGTTTGTTATCCACTCAGATGATGAAATAGCTTAGACTTAAAAATAATTTTGAGGTATTTGAGATACAGGAGGAAAAAACCCCCCAAACCTTTTAATAGTGTAAGTGTAAAGTATGTATTTTGGACAGGAAGAAAGGGGCTTTGATCGCAGCAAGAAGGAAACTATTTGAAAACATTCCTACTGTAGGCACACATCCCTTCACATACAGCATAAAGGGGTTCTGCGGGCCAAAGGCCTCATGAAACAGAGAAGAAGACTTGAGGAGGAGCATTCAAGATACTGGCTTAGCGCTTTCATTTCTCAGACCCTTCCTCTTTCCTCTGCACTCGTTTTGAGGATGCAGCCAGTGTCACAGCTGGTGTTAGCACCCTGGAGAGCCTCAGCCTTCCTACATCCTAGAGAAAAGCTCAAAGAGCGAGAGAAACTCTCCTCTGTACTTCCTGGTTTGAATTTGCCAAACACAGAGGTTTTGACATCTAAGCAAATTGTAGGAACTATGATTTAGGATTCTTCTTCCTGTCCTTGAGTGTAGCAGGTTGGGGGGTGACTGAGTTGTAGTGATTGTGCTCTACACAAATACCCTGTAAGCAAGGTCTTTGCAGACTTTGGGCTGTCTCCAAGGCCAGCTACCCAACAGACCTAGTCCTAGATGGCTAGAGACCAGCTAGACTTACAGGCCGTGGGGAGTGGTTCAGATGATATTTTCATTTCCCTCAAGCTTTTCCATTAAAAGATGGATTGCCATCTATTATACTAACCAAGTGTGCTTGGTTAGTATAATACACAGGTAAGCAAGTGGCTCAACACCTTCATTTGGGGGCTTACCTTAAAAGCTGTGGGGATTATATCTTCCACAATGAGGCTGAGTAGTCTTAGGGTCTAATGCTCTTGTCACAGTGGCTAAAAAAAGTTTAATAATTATTTAGATGTCTAGGTCTGAGTGAAGAGAGAAAAATAGAAAAATGGTTTTGGAATCTTCATGGCTATCATGAGTCATCTGCTAATGTGGTCCCATGGTAAAAGTCTTGCTGTTTCTCTTCCAGGACACTACCACACATGTGTACATACATACACATACATGCACACACACTCACACAAAAAGGTGCACACAGAGTGCACAGTGCAAGAAAGGGGTCTCATCCTTTCTGGCTTTTGCCATGTCCTTGGATGCCCTGACCCTCTTGTTCCTGCTTTATCCCTGAGCACATACAGGATGGGAAGATGGCGGGGAGTGCAAAGGCCTTGCCAAAGTGCTCTGGCTCCTGGCAGACCTTAGGGAGGAAAGGCATTGCATTTATCTCTGGCTATTCCTGAGCTAAATAAAAATAGATCTGTGTCATATAACATCCTGGTATTTATATTTCAGGAGGCAGAATTTAATTTCTTAATTAACCTGAGTAAATAATTAAAATTGTCCCCATCACTTCAAGAGAAAAAGCATAAAAAACTTATCTTTGTGTATGGGAATAAGATTACATTAAAAATAAAGCAGATACTTGTACATTGCCATTTGTTGCTTTTGCTGCCTTGTCTCCCTTGTTAAGTAAAAGGAACATTTTCTCTTCTTCTTTCCTGTTTTATGTTTATTACATCTTGTCACCTTGTGGCACATCCAGCTAGATTTGCTAGAATTGGATGTTGATATTGATAATTACTTGTCTGAGCTAAATGAAAGTGCTAATGAAGTCAAGGCCCCTCTGGGGGTAAGGTCTGGGCTTCCATTGCTAAGAAGGTGTAGCTGGATTTTTATGAAGAAAGCTTACATTATCTCCCCAAAAACACTTCTCAAGTGATAATATACCATATATAATCTCCCTTAGCAAATAGTAACAAGTGCTACAGAGCAGCAAGAGATTTGTGAACATTGAGGGGAAAAATAAAATTGCCGCAAACTACCCAAAGGCTATGGAGCTTAACTCAGCGTGTCGCTGAACTGAAGGCAGAGCTATTTTAAATAATTGATAGTGTTGTAAATGTACATGATGTGGTACAGGTAGAGGTCAGTGCCTAACATGTAATAAGCCCTTGCCCTGAAGGGTTTATGGCCTGATAGTGCAAGTGGAGGAAAACCCTGGTACCTCAGTACAAGAAGGGGCTAAGGACGATCACATGGCCTTTGGAACACAGATGTCTGAAGGAGCATGGAGGTGCAAATTCAGAGGTGAGGCCAGTATCTAGAAATGAGCGAAGAGGACCAGCCAGTAGCTAGAAACAAGCGAGGTGTGCTAGCACAAAGTCAGATGCAGCTTGGAGGAGGCAATCAGACAATTCAGAGCTGTGCCATTTTAAGCAGACTGACTAAGACACACTGGTGATTCAGCAGCAATGCTGGCTTGCCAGCAGAGCTTTGGGAGCTTGTTTGAAACGAGATCAGATACTCTGAACCCTAGATCTGGTGTGATCGGTGCAGATGGAGAATCCTGTAGCTGAGACCTCCTCAGCTCAGATGTAGGGTGGCTAAGGCAGTGGGTGGAGGGCTCTGAAGATTCTCTCACTCATTATCTGAAGTATTAGGATGTAGGGAGTGTTATGCCACAGGAGTGAGAAAATTTGTTGATATTTCCTACCACATTACCCCTGGATGTGGTACGGTTTGACCTGTGTGACTTAGTCCAGAGGGAAATGGCAGCACCCAGAAAGCTTTTATAAGATAGTCTCAACCTTCTGGAGCTGCGTAAATGTGCCCTCCCCCGATCTCTCTTCTGCTGGCTCTCACAGTGTGGGATACCTACTGACTGTATCGAAGCCTCAGGGAGCAGGAAGAGTGCTGCCAGTGAGACAGCTGGTTGCCATTGCATTATTTACTCCTTACCCTGGAACATAAAAATAATAATGAAATGAATGTTACTTGAAAGAGGGAGAAAACAGCAAGCAAACAAGATCTGTCTTAGATCTGGCAGGTTCAGCTCTAACACATTTGCATCTTAAACATCTGTCTATGTGTAAAGAATTTTCAAGCATTTGGATGCACAGAATCAAATCCACTTCAGTGCCATACTCAACAGCTGCTATAAACATTTTCTGATACAAATAACTCATAGTAGTTAAGTAATTTACCAATATTTTAAGAAGAGGTGCTTCTGACAAAAAACCCTTCTTTTCCCCATTTAGCTGAGATTTTTTGAGGACAGCTTTTAAACAGAATTCCCCACTGCTTTCCATAGAATCCCAGTTCTGAAGAGTGGCGTGGTACCACCATATGTCAGTTTCTCAAAAATGTTGTATTTAACCAAGCAACAAGAAGTCAATTTTGTGATACAGAACAAATGTAAAGACATATGGTGAGTAGACCTGCTGGGGGAACACCAAACTTTCTGGTATATGGAACAAAAATGCCTCAGTATTTTTACTGTCTACTGCCTAGTCTGCTTCCAAGAGAGCCTGTAAAATCAAAAAGACATATGGGGCAGAATACATCTCACCCAACTTGAGTCACCTACAATACAAAGATATATGTCTGAACCAGGCACCTTGGGCTATCTTTACTATCAACAAACAGAAAGGCACTTTAAAAGGCCTTGATGTATCTCTGTTTTAGATGTCTGGGTTGGGATAAAATTAATTTTTTTTTTGGAAATGTTTTCTTCTCCCATTGGGATTGGCTATGCAGAAATCTTATGTCATTAATTCAGATGAAAACATCCCCAAAGCAGACATGAATTTTCAGAAGAATCCCACCTATGAGTGAGATTTTTGGACTAGAGGATGCTGAAAATGTCTGAAAGTGCAGATGCATGGTATGATTTCCACAGAATCTGGAAGATTCATTCTTGTGGGGAAAAAAATGTCCTGATAATTGAAAATATTTTCTGAAAATTTTCATTGAAATATGTTATTAAATTTTTGTTTTATCACAATTCTCTCTCTTAAAAAAAAAAAAAAGCCAACAACCAAGAAATGAGTGAAGTCAATGCAGCTTTACAGTGTTTGGTAGAATTTGGTGCTCTGATGGAATATAGGCCCCTGTGTGTTTCTCTAATACTGTACTTTGCAATGTGAGACCTCACTGTTTCAGAAACACTCATATTACTTCTTGAATTTTGCAAGATATCCTAATGACAAGATGAAATATATGTAGCATGAGCTGACTTTGGGAAAGCCTGGAAAATGTACGTCTTTGCCAGTACAACATTTTATAACATAAACCCAGTTGCTAAATTGGAAACCCTCTTTATTCTCTTAAAATATCATAACAATTTCTATCTTTGAGCTTCATTCTTCGGAGCACTCCCAGACACGCGCATTGTTTTGCTGCCGTTGTTCTTCTTGTGATAGTGATGGAAGTCTGGCATTCTTGGAAAAGAGGAATGAAGGACTTGTCTGGAGCCAAAAATAACTAATGAGGAAGCAAGGAGGAGGTTGATAATACCTTCCCCCTGCATGAAACTAGTAGAGGCACTAGTGTGGCTTAAGCTGATGTTGTTTGTTTTATAAAACCGCTTAACTCTACCAGCTCCCCTCGGCCTCTCTTCTTTAAGGCCCAACAACTTAGATTTTACTTTTTCTAAACAGTGAGGTAACATTAGGAACTCGGTGCCTCCCTCCCCATGAACAGCCATGTGTTCTGCATTTCTGAAATTGTATTTCAGCAGATCAGAGAGGAAGAGGCCATGATATTGATTTGGAAAACTGCATTACATTAATGGCAGCTCCTCTCTTTTTGGTGTAATTATCAAAAGCAGTCATGAATACAAATCTGTTCTTGTGTCAGTGGAAAACTGAAACTTCACTGAAAGCAAAATTAAAGCCCTGATTGCTTAGGCAGTCAATGGAATATCCATTTACAACTGCATTTCTTGTAGCAAGAGTAAGGAATTGTATAAATAAATGAAAATACAAAATGTTACACTTTCAAATAGAGAATGTATCAACAAATATTGATAGCTCAGCACAAAAGCTTCAGGGAGGCAAAAGCAACTGCAGCTGGGAAAACACAGGTGATGTGTACAAGGCACAAAGATAAGGCCCACACCTGCTAGAATTCTTTGCACAGGAGTTTCCTGCTGCCCCAGCAGGATTTTGGCATGGGGTGAGGTGTCTAGATTGTGTGTGTTCCCTGAACTGCACGTTCTTGTAGGTAACTTTATATAAATGGATTATGCACTTCAGTTTTCTGCCTTCATGGGACCCCTGTGAGCATCGATAAACTCACAACATCAAGAGTGTCTGGTCTAATAATTTTACTTGGAATAAGAAACATGAAAGCCTGTTCAAAATCAGTAGACTAGCCCATTTGCAGTAACTTTAATATTCCCTTTAAAAATTCTAGGTGAAAATTTTGGGTTTTGAAGTCAGAAAAACAATCCATAATCTATCTACACGTCGCATATACTACCCATATAAACTAAACAAACATAAGGAAATGACAACGCAGCAGCTCTTCAACATATGGGTAGAATGATTAGCTATGAGGTTATTTTTAAATATAAAACCCCTATATCTGTCCTTAAAGTTCCCAGTTGTTTAGAGGAACATTTTCTGATGCTGCTGACCTTTGTCTGAAGCTGTCTGTGAACACTTCTGGACCATCCATGTGACATTCAGAAATGTGTACTCCAGCCTAATTAAGTTGCCTGCTGACTATTTCTGACACACACAATTCTTCAACATAGCAAATTCAGCAATAAAACTGTAGCAAAGCAAGTAAAAATCACAGAATGGACTCTTAACCCCAAATATGAATAATTCAGATTTAATTGGGAAAATAACACCTTTAATTTTTTCCCATAGGATCAACCACAAATAAAACACAAATATAAATATTTGTTTGAAAAATGGTGCCTCTGCTAGCAGCTAAGTCAAGGCCCTGCCAAATGCAGGGCAGATTTTGATTTCAGTTTGCAGCAAAATTATTGCTGGAGAAGGAATACTACAGGTGGTAAAAAGGGCCTTTCACTCTATTAAACAAATGTTGTGTGTAAGGCTGCACCCCACTGAAGCTGGAGGGTGTGAAAGAGATCTTTAAAAAAAAGAGCTTGTATAAATGAAAAAACAAAGTCAGGAGATCATCATCTACAAGAAGGACCCAGATAAAGTCTCTGACAGCCTTCTGGATAACACTTTTGGAAGTTAAATATGTTTTAGAGATGGAAGTAATGATGACCCTCTCCTGGCCTGCCAACAGACAGATGGAGATGATGAGAAAACAACTGAAAGGGCAATGCTTGAACAAGCCCTGAGAAGAGCCTAGCACAAAGATCTGTTCTTTGACCCACAGGCAGCAGAATGGTGACTTGTTTGGTAAATCCCTAAGCATAAACATCTTTTAAAGATGTTTGGAAGTAAAGAAAAACCTAGGACCCTCTCCAAGGCTTCTTGTCAAATCAGCAAAGATATCTAACTTTGGCTAATGGCTCAGTTCAAGAAGTCATAAGATAAATCAATCAGATTATTGCTTAATATTTCAGTGAAGATCTCCTCAGACCACATGGGCCAGCAGTAATGCAATGCATGCTCAGAGCTCCTGTCATCCAGGTACCTAAATTACTTTCTTAGAAATTATATAAGCTTCATCAGCAGATGAGCACTATAATTTAAAAGATGGACATGGCAATGTGCATGTATATTAAGAGAATTATACAATTAAACAGCTTTTTAAAGATAGAACCAGGACATAGCCCAGCCTTCCTGACTCTCAGTCTCCTTTCAATACCATCTGGATAATTTTCTTCTTTATTGTTTGAAACAAATAATTCAGCTGATTGTCAATATTGTATGGCAGTTGTTTCCAAAATTTGTGGACAAAATACTGTGCTGGATCTCCAGGAAATATGATATAAATGTCATAGGCCTGGGGCACTCACCTTCTTGTACACCTTCAGTGGCATGTACTGGATTTTTCAAAGATACTGCAGCTTAAACACAACTGAGAGCCAACACAACACTTTCCATCTCCTCCCCAGTTCCCTTCCTAGCATTCCTCTAGGATAGTATTGGCACAAGTGTCCAGGTTTTACTACTGTCTTCAGCAGTTCTTTAACCAAGGAGTATTTGCTGCTGCCAGTTTTGTGGATTTTTTTTTTGCTGTGTTGTCAACACTTCATAAAGGGACTGAAACATGGTGAAGGATCTTGCCACCACCTACTTTTGACTCATGTGTTTTCTCCTTTTGCATATTTGTAGATTATACATTAAAGTATAGTCAATAGGTCAAAAAACCATGACGTGGCTAAGCCATTTTTAAATACTACCTCTTGAAATGTCTCCTGTAGTTGAAGCAATGTTAGTTAAATACAAGTACTTAGACACAGAATGATGAGAGTGGGCTTCCTTTTTCAGCCTTTGTATGTACACTTCCCATAGAGTTCATACAACGCACTAATGGTGAACTAATGGGACAGAGCTTGTGGCAGGCATCCTCCTGACCTGCCACCCTTCCCCTGCCTCCTGATGGCCGTGCCACAACAATTACAGACCAGGAAATTTTTTTAAAAAGGAACTGTGGTACTTTAATCTATATAATATGATTTTTAGCAGAGGACAAACACACCGTTGATATAGGTGACTTACTACAAATACATTGAATGTGGCTGACTCAAATGGCACAAATGCAGATTCTGACTGAAATGTACGAAACTGCATGTTTCTGGCCCATCACTATAGTTTACAATTGCTAAAAATATCCATGCACTGCACAGATGGTAAAGACCATCTAGTCCAAAAGAGTCACAAAGAAACAAGTTTTAATGACAATTTGGGATTTTTTTTTTGCTTGTATGTTCTAATAGTCTTGTAAGGTGACTATAACCAAGAGAATTAAGAGAAAAAAAGCGCTGACAATCTTTGTGTGGATGGTAATGCTGTAGTCAGGACAGCTGTCAATTGTTTTTTGATCCATCTGTGTTGCAGCGGGGATTACTGCAACAAGCATATATCAAACCAGAAGTCCCGTGGAAAGGAAGTATATATGGACAGATTCGTGGTAGATGTTTCAGAGAGATGTTTATTTCTCCAGCCGCATGGCCGGGGTTCTGCTCAGGAACCCCAGTCACGGGACCCGAGGGTCCTTGGCCACACTGGGGAACACAAACCAACCAATGGGGAATGAGGCTGACCAGGGGCAGGGAGACCCCCTGTCTCCCCCCCAGGGCCCATCTCCCAGGGCTCCATGGCAGGGCGGGGAGACCCCAACATCTCGCCCGTTTTATTTTAATAAAAGGAGAATGAAAACGACTGGATAACAAGAACAGTTTCAAGACAAAACAAGCCACTCTCCTGAATCTTTAAATGTCCAAACAAATTCTGTGGAACATCTTAGGGCTGACAGAAGAGAGACAGAACTCTCCAGGCATGCTTTGTGGGGAAACTGAGGAAGGAGAGGGTTTAATTTCTTCTCTCCCTCTTTTCATCCCCCCCTCGGCATCGGAGAGGAATTGTAGGGAAATGGAATTGTATAGGGAAGCCATGGGGTGAAAAACAGATTAGGAATAAACTGGGGATAGGGTAAACTTAGGAAGGGGTTCATATTGGGTATAGGGTAAAAAGGGGAAGTAGGCTGTGGGTAGGGAAATTGCTGGGATGGATATTGTTTATAATTTTGTGCAAACGGCTGCCTTTAACGGGAATACCTCCAGGCCCAGTAACATTTGCTGCTTGTAAAACATTCTTTCCTTGCACTATACAACTTCCCCATCTCCTACACTTTGCAGGTAATTTTTAGGGTTATTCCTTTTAATGGCAGTTCTACGGATGAATAAATCTTCCCCTGTATCATCTCGTGTTATAAATCCATAGTTGTTTTTTACATTGTACCATTTCACAGTTCCTGTGACTTTCGTGGCTACGCATCTGTGCCTGAACTTTAAGAGAAGTTTTTTCAGGACAGCATCCTGCCAACACATCAACCCTGCACAGCAGCTCCTCAGAGCAAACACAGACCTTTTTGGTGTCAGGAAGAAGATTACCCCTGTTTCTGCAAGAGGGGTGAAAATACATTCTGAATGTGGTGTCCCTAGTGTGACAGGTAAGGTTGTCTCTTCCTTGCAACTCTAGTTCCCTCCTACTTGGACTTTCAGTGATCTGGGCTATGCTTTAACCTCAATATCTGGCAAACACATGGATAAGCAGACTAGCAGGGTCAAATCCAGGCATCTAGCTGGCCTGACTTCAGGGTTGTTTCTGGAGCTGGAAGAATGTGGAATAGTGATGACTCTGACACAAGTTTTCCCTTATAAAGGACAATAGAGATAACAATCAGAACAATTATGCAAAACTCACTAAAACTTTCATGAATTTACAAGTAGGTACTGATAAATACTCAAGTAGCAGTTGGTAGGATTGCAAGTCCAAGTCCTTCTTTTTTAATCCAAACAAAGCAGAGAACAAACACTAAGGGACCACGCAAAAAGTGGTTACACTGATATAAAAAAGTGCAGCTGAAGCAAGAAGTGGTTGTTGAATGTTAGAAAGTCCAGTGTGGTAAGGAAGATCTATGAAAATAAGTACCAACAAACAACAAAAGGATAAATGGGGGAATAAAATTCTCAATTTGTAGTTAAATCTTGACAAACATCAGAAGGTACATCCAGTACCTTCTTATTGAATTGTAGGCAGAGAAAAAACTGTTTTAGAAACATTGGAAGACTCTGTGTTTATACTGCTTTTATGGAGTCCTTTTCCTCAGCAGTTATTTGTCCATCTGTTTCCATTTCAGTTTTATAGCTATTTTTGACTCACAGCAGGTCGAAACTAAGGGGGGCTTTTTTGCCGTTAACAGACAGTTTTTGTAATGCTCTAAGGGAGTGTCTCTTTTGGTACCTTCCCTCTGTGCCTGACTGGGGGTGAGGGAGAAGCATGGCTTATCCTCATCCTACCTACCACCTCCTTCAGGACTGAGAAGCCAGTTTGTATCTTTGAATGTACCAATACCCATGGCCTCCTGCTAGCTTTTCTAACACATGCCTCTCATGCTGTCCCAAACACTCAAGAGAAGCTCTCCCTGAAACATCTGCATAGCTGATAATGTCTCTTCAGTTCTCCTTTGAAACTCTTCTTTTTCCATATTATCTCCATGAGTTTGCATGAGACCTACTAGACTGACAAATATTTGTTTCATCACTTCCTTAAACTTACTCTCTTGTCTTCTCTTCTGCCTATCTGCTGCATTTTTTCCTAGCTTTAAACTGTAGGATTTTGAGAAACAGAACTGTTTTTTTCATGTGCTGCTTAAATAAGGTCTGGTACAAAGACTATCATTCCTGGCATGTACACCTCTCATCTCTCTGGCACACTACAGATCAGCTGTGGTAGTGGTCAACATATTAAATTAATTTTTTTCTGGATTTCGATCTCCCTATAGAAACACCTTTATGATCAGTACAAGAGTTTTAACAAGGGCTACTGAGGTCCTGAGAGATGAACCATGGTTTTATGTGCTTGTAACAACCTGGGTGATGCAGGAGGCTTGTCTGTCCTGCGCAGAATCTTCCCCATCACTTTCATACCCAGTTTCAGGATTAATGAGTTTAGTGTCAAACTCATGTCATACATCCCTGTGGGCAGGCCATTATCTGACAAGAAGCATCTAAGGACTACACCCTAAAGGGCATTTAGGTTCCCAACTCCTATTTAAGTGAGCAATATACCCCAATTCCAATAGGAAGAGAGGTTTCCAAATATGAGTTATTTTTTAAAAACTGGTACTCTCTTGTCATTCAGACATTGTACAGTCAGACAGTAAATTGAGGACTTGTAAAACTTCCATGTTCCTAAAAGATCAAGAAATTTTCTAATTACATTACAGCCCCTGTGCTAAAAGGGCACACTTCCCCTTCTTCTCAGGGGTGCATTAGAAGGTATCTGTGGAAGAATCCAAAACAGTGACTGTCATTGCCTCAGCAGTTCTTTTGCAGTCCAGTTTTGCATTCAGAAATGCATTTGAGACACAAAAATCAATTGTTACAGAAACTGTGGTGCGTTGTGGGAAGGACACAACAGTGAAACAGTATTGTGGGTGAGGATGGGTGGGAGGTAGAAGCAGAGTATGATCAGCAGGGAATGAACTCTCTGGGTCCTCACTAAGCACTCTGCAGGTTTTTGTGGATGGACCCTGTTACTGTCAACACCATGGGCTCTAATCTTACTGTGCACCCTTGTTTATCAGATCCTGCGTGCTAATGCAAGATAACTGTCCTTAGATCAAACAGACACAGATGAGCAGCTTTGCTAAAAAGAAAAAGGTTCAGCTAGAGCAGTTTCATTCTGAATTATGGCAAAGTGGTGGCGAACAGCTTCAAACATTTTTAATAAGAAAAGTTGTGAATGTCTTCCCTAGCGATCCATCAATGAACACAGGCATAATGGGCCTGTGAACCTAGTCAGTTAAAATATATTGGCCATATTTATTGACCTGCCTGATTAGATCACAGATTCGCTTGAGAGGCACAGTGCACACTGCTGCAGCTGTCAGCAGCACCTGCAGCCCAGCCCTGCTGAGGACGAGCCTGGGGGTCATATTTCCCAGGTAGAAACAAAGACATTCCGGATTACCAGACCCCTTGCAGAGCTGATACACTTTCCTTTTATGTGCACAGATTCACCACTGAAACTCGACCCTTGAAATGTTACTATTTATTAGAACCTGAAGGCCTTGGCGTTAGGTAAATACAGCTAAAACATATGTACCTGAGACTGCTTGGTCCCTGTTTTTCTGGATTGGGTTAAACTTTGTAAGCATCATCAGCTGCTTTTCCTTCAAGATAAACCTAAAAAAAGCCACCAGCTCATCTAGAAAGGAAGGGATCTCCACCCCTACTGAAGTCACAGTGGAGCTGGAGCGGGAATACCCAAGGGTATGCTGATGCAAGAGGACAGTGCAGGAGATAACCTCTGTTGTGCATCTGTGTGCCTACAAGGACTCCAGCAAGAAAGATTACAGAAATCCTGGAAAGACAGGAAAGGCATGAAGACCACAGGAAAAGCCCCAGATCCTTAAGGGCAGCAGAACAAGCAAGGTTTCCTGACTGATAAGCCTTGTGGGTGCACTAACAGCCTTACTGTCCCTGCGCTGCCTCTCCAGGGACCAGACCTCTACCCATGGGCCCCATTTTGGCTCAGGCTTTTAGACTTCTATCTGAGCTGTGATGCTGCTCTAGAGCTACGCCCAGTCATGGACGCCCTTGACCCTCATGGACCCTGGCCTTTAGACTGGCTTGCCCTTGGACCTGCCTCTCCACCACAGAGGTGCCCAGTGATCTGGATTCTTGGTGGAACCCAGATGCCCTGGTCCCTGCCTGGGGTGAAGTTCTGCCCCGCCCATCCCCCTGGTGAGACCCTGCAGGCCCTGACTCCCAGGGAGGTGCTGGCCCAGCAGCATCCCGGGGAAGCTCTGGCAGGAACTTGGGACTGCAACTGCCCAGCTTGGTTGCAGCTGTGCTCAGGGAAGCATTGCTGGGTAGGATCTCTGTAAACAGGGACCTCTTGCATCTGCAAGTGTCTGCTTTTGTCAGTAATTTCTCAGACAATGCACAGAATCCTGAATTTTATGTAATTCAGAGTAGAAAAAGCAATGTAGAGTGAGTGGCTGTGGTGTCGCTGAGGTGCTGTACGTGCATGCTGACAAGAATGTGAGGTACATGTTTCAATGGGAGTCCTTATTCTTTGTCTCACAATGTTCTCGCTTTGGTCTGTTCCTCACTGAAGAAATGCAGACCCCCAGTTCTTCAGCCTAACATAGCTAATAGTTGGTTAACAACTCCTGTTAAAGAAGTGGCACCTGTTGCTCAGTAAGGTCTTAAATAGTATGAAACACAGGCAGAGACTGATCTTTAGGCTGGTCCCTCACTGCCTCCTTTCACAATTTGGTTAAATTAGCAAACCAGCAGAAGCCTTACCTCCTTTTGTTCACATTTTTTCCTTTGGAAGTTCATGGTGCTTTGTAAAACATTGGTAATTTTTTGCATTACATTGTAGAAAAAGGTGGGGTTTTTTTCCTTTTTTTGAACAAATTGGCTCCTCTTTTTTTTTCTAGTTGGAAGTGATCTTTAGATTTTCATGTTCATTACAAACTCCCACAGCACTGAGGGTCTTTGCAGAGGGATTTGTTGGTGCTGATACGAATTGGTGCAAATTGCACTGGTTTCTTGATGTCTTCCCCATACTACTTTATATCTGGTATATGAACTTTTTAAAAATCATGTCAGGAGTGCTTTTAAAAGCTGCTTGGCGCTGGGAAAAAAGGGTGGGTCAGCAGTAAGGAGAAGTGGTGGAAATGACAATACTTGTGCCTTGCATTGCCAGGCAATTCGCAGATACCAACAAGATGTTAACAGCAGTCCCCCAAATACTTGGAGCCAAAGAAGTTGAAAGAAGGGGGGACAGACAGGCAGAAGGTGAAAGAGATGGTCAGAGCTCTTCAGTCAATTCATAATAGAAAAGCAAAATGAAGATGTTGCCACTTCACTGCTGGTGTCTAGAGCATTTCGTGTCCCCTGACATGGTGGGTACAAGATGCTGGAGTCTGAGCTGCTGCTGGGCAATTCTTGAAAATTCTTTAGTGTATGATGTGTTGCCTTTAGCTGGATTAAGGCATTTAGACAGAGATCAGTATGGCGCATTGGGCCAGAGGGCCTCTAAATAAAACAGTTGAAATATGTGGATACTAACTCTAGAGGAACTGGTTTCTGCAATTTTTGTCAGGGCAAATGGCCATAATTCTAGGGAGAATTTTGCTTACTGCCTTAGGCCGAGTTTTGAAAGGTATTTAGGTGCTGAAAGATAGTTTTAAACTTCTGCTAAGACTTTCAGAAATATTGCCTGCTTCATAAAATATTACTTGGCATTCATCTGACTTGTTTGCTACTTAAATATCTTGGAAATCTGGCAATGTGCAGGTAATAAATACAGAAAAATAATGGGAGTTCAGATTTAAAAAACAGCAATTTTTTTACAGTATTAGGATTGGCATACTGTTAAGCTGTTAATACAAGTAAGTCAAGATCTCTTACAAGGTGAATGGAACTAAAAGATAAAAATAAAAAATGGGCACCTAAAAAAAAGATAACAGAGAAAATGCAAAAAGTCTACTTTATAAAGACCCTATCATGCAGATTTAGATGATTTACTTTTGCCTTTTTTTTTTTTTTAACCTTTTCTCTTGGGAATTATTAGATGAATGCAGAATTGTAAATCGAGTATATAGATCTTTCTACATTTGCAGAATGAGAGATCTGAAATCACATAACCAACATTCTTCAAACTGGTAAGGACAGTTACTTGTTCAAGAAGGTTAAATATATCCTGTAACAGTGAGCAAATCAAACTGAGGTGTTCTAATGATGAGTATAAGCCTCCAGCCTCCAGTTTGGGTGGCTTTTTTTTTTTTTTTCCCTTTCCAAGGTTAAGAAATAGAATGGTTCTTGAATATGTAGATCAGTATAATTTAATTAGCTTTTATGACCAGGACTCCTCAGAGATAACCATAAAAGTCAATTAGACTGTACTAAAATGCAGCTATTTTCCTGAAGCTTCTGTGAAACAGCCCTTACTTATTCAAGAAAATGATAAGAGTCTAGATATCTAAATATAATATAAAGAAGAGCTGCATAGAAAGGCATGGCTGTTGTTGTTTTTAATAGAACTGATTTCTTTCTTCACTTTCCAGTGAAATGCATTGCAAGGTATGTGTCATACCTTGAGTTATATGCTGTCCTAGCCAGCCAGTGTTACAGTATGATCTTGCAGTCTGTTTAAAATTGGATTTGAAGATGGTTAGCAAAGTGTAGTGCCTCGGGGCAAAAGCCGATTATCTGCAGGAATCAGGAAAGGACCTTGTCCCAGCTGTACTCCCCCTCCCAACTCCAGATGTTACACACAGCTGGCTGAGCACACAGGAAGATGTGGAAATACCTAACCACACAGTCAGATGATCATGTTTTAATTGATGCCTTCTTTCCTCACCCCTGCCCCTCTGTATTGTAATAAGATCTTCACCTATGCTGTGTTTAAAAGCAGCTCTGAGGTGGCCCTTGGTGACCATCCAGGCTGGTCTGTGTCCAGCCACCCTACCACATGGCCATAGTCTGTGCATGATGGCTCTCTGCCTTGAGATGAGGTTGCCTCCTATGAGTTTCCAGTGCACCCTGAACTTCAGGTTTCTGCTGAAGCAGAAGCTTTTGAGGACAGGAATGACAATTACATTCTGGTGTCTCTAATGAACATTACAGACATATATGACTACATTACAGAACATGCAACATTTAGTTTTTAAGTTTGCTCTTTTCCCTTGGAACAACATATTCTGGCCATTCCAAAGAGCATGATTCTACTTTTAATTGTCCTGGTGAGGTACACACTCCCTTAAATATTAGTAAACCTAATTATGCCAGGAATGGCTTATATTGTTCCTGCAGGTATGGGTTACCCAAAGCAGAGGTGGGGAGGGGTCAGCAGCCCGAAGCTATAGTATCTTGCCAGCCAGAAGTTTGGTCTTTAGAGAAGGAGTAGCAAAGCATTTGGGCAGCTTCCCCATCACTGCCACGCACATCCAGCCCTGAATTCCAGCTCAGCCTTATTTATTTCGATTAGCTCATTAGACCTTTCAAGCCTCCATGCTTATCTCAAAAACAAATATTTGCTGTACAGTACGTCACACTACCCAGTATTATGTTCTCTGCATAAAGAAAGTCCTTGCAAAACACACCACAAAGAGCTTGTTGTAAATCTATTTTGAGAATCTTCAGTCTGGCTTTGCCTGATTTTATACGATTAAAGTCTCAGAATTGATGCTGCATTAGTGTGGTGTTTCTGTGGAAATGATTGCATTTCATAATAATGTACTCAAGTTCTAAAGTAGAGAGACAAGTGTGAAGTAAACAGAACTCGTATCAAATTTGCAGCAGATAAGAACAAGCATTGTCTCAAAATCTCAAGTTTTTCTCTTCTTTTTTAAGGCATAAGGAGAAATATTTGAGTTAGCAACCATGGCACCGAGTTGATATTCCCTTGCATCGACGTAGTTAATCTGTCAGCGATTCCATCAGTGAACCTATTTTTCAGACCTGTTAGCTGTGGTCTGAAAATCAATTCCAGACTTAATCATGGACAAAGGGGTGCATTCCATGTTCTGCATGCCAGTGGTACACATATATCACTTGGAGAATAGATTCCAAGGTCTCAGACCATAAGAAATTTAATGCTTACAATATTTATGACAGAATATCACCATTGTGCTAAAGAGTGTGGAAAACTAGACAGAATAGGTGATTCAAATGCAAAATAGTTTGAGTGTCTGTTGAAAATTCCTTGGCCTTTGGCCTCATCATACAATCCAAGGCATGTAAAAATTGTGCTGGAATTTGCCTCTTGTCATATCTCATTGCTTAATTATTAAACATGTTTGGTATGGTACAGTTGCTCTATAATAAAGTCTGTCATTACCTTAGCAAACAAAATTCCTTTTGCTATTGTCCTTGTAGATAGTCAATACCTGATAAGGGCTAGGGCTGCAGCTCCAGGCTGAAGCAGGGCCATGCAGCTCTCCTGTGTGAAATGGTATCATCCTGGGGCAATACTGGCACTCACAGAGCAACAAGGCACTTCATTTTAAATTCCTTATTGTTTTCTTCCAGGAGGAACAAATCCTGTACCCTTCTGTCCAGCTGGACGAACCAGGGGAAGAGGACAGGACAGTGATCCTTTGGCAGTAGCAAATGCCAAAGCCTTTGGAGCAAGGGGCTGGAGATAAAACTGGCAGTGATACCAGGCCAGGACACCAAAATTACTGAGGTTTCTGCACTCCTCAGTACACTCAGGGAAGCAGACAGAAGAGCAGAGCTTATAGAACATACTGCATGAGCAGGGAAAGGACACACTTCCTTCCTCTACCCCTGCTTGCCCAAACCTAGTTTCTCAGGATGGGTCTGAAAAAAGATCTGTCTGAGGCACACACATGAAGCACTTCTGCACCTGCTGATTTTCAGGCTTTTCCCTTGATTTTAACCAAGGACCCCCCAAACTAGGATTAGTGAAACAGATGATGACAAAAATTTTCATCTCTGTAAGCCCTAGGCTTAGCACCAGTGCAGCCCTTAGCAGATACAGCCTCCTTCTATTTTACTGTCACCACTGGCTTTGTGCCCCCCTACTTTTTGTTCCTAAATTTGGGTTGCTTGCCTGTTTTCCCAGATAGTGTTTGTGAGGCATCACGTTTCCACGGATGCTTGCTGGAATGGTGCCAGCTTCTGGCCATGAGTATCAGTCACAGTCCAGAGCCTCTGTGTAAGTACCCAAAAACTGAGACAAGATGCAGCCAAATTAATGGCTTTTCACTTCATCAGTTCTGTAGTTTTCTGTGCAAGTGCAAAACAGTCCCTTCAGTTAGAAAGGGAGTGAAAGAGGTATGAGGCTCAAATACTGATGAGAAACACATTCTCTATCCACCCCTAGGTCCCACTCACAAGGTCTGAACCCCCTCAATGTGAATGTGCAGCCCAGCACTGGGCCAGGCAGTAACTCTGAATCTGTACAAGAAGTGCCATGAATACATAGAGACCTTAGGTCCCTGCAGCATTTTTGCCAAGGTGCCTTTAGCTGCAGGGATAATGAACTGCGTATGCTCTGCTGTGGTGCAGCTAAGGGCTTGACTCAGGGACATGCTGAGCTCTGGCAGCATGACTGAGTTCATTATGAAATGCAGGGTTTTCCTAAACAGAAAATTGTAGCTGGGGGCTGCCTGGGAATGTCTGTAGGGTGCTTAGTTTTGCTCCTGGGTGAGCCTGGGGAGCCAGGCAGGATGGCATCCTGGGAAGAAGAGCAAGGTGGGCCGGTGCTGTGGGTACTTCTGTGGATGTGATGCTGCTAATTAATCTTCATCTGCGGTTCGTGTTACACAGCAGCCAGCAAACTGGGGCAGCTGAGGTGCAGGCAGACCCTCGCAGCTGTGAGAGCACTTCCCTCCAGTGCAGAACTGATGCTGGTAGCTGGGAGTGGTGACTGTGCTGGCTGAGCAGCTGGCCCTGCCTTGCAATGGAGTCCTGTTCCTGGCTCAGTTTCCTTGAGGCTTCTCCCACTCCCCACAGCCACTGTGGGCCCCTCAGGGCTGCTGTCAGCTGCAATCAGCAAAGGGCGATCTCCCTCCCTGCTGCCTCAGCTCCGAGCTCTACAGTGCAGGCATGGGTTCTTAACCACCTCTGCTGCAGAGGTGGCAAATTTTGGCAGAGGGCAAGGCAGAAAGCTGGAGGGAGCTCTTACTGATGGAGATACAATTTTTCCAAGGCAGTCAAAAACCTTACGCAGGAATTCTACAGTTCTATCTCATCTCTAGCGCAAGCTGTGCACAGCAGTGCTATAGCTTTACAGCTGTATAATCTAGCGGTATTTTCTAAAATGCCAGACTGGGGCTATTTAAAAAAAAAATTAATTTAAACAAAAAAAGTTAATTTCTTTTGAAGAATTAGCTTTGAAAAGTTAATTTATTTTGAAACCAACTAACTGAGCACTAGCAAACCCAACTTTATAAAAAGAGCTGTATGCTGAACCATGGGCCATCCCACCCCACAAAGCTTTTAAATGAACTGGAAATGATTTCTCTTCAATGTCTTGACCTCAGAGCTCAAAGGGGGATCTGGCAGCAGCTACATACAAAAGCCCACGTGGGAAACATTTAATTTCCTGAGAAGTTACTCCCATGGTATTCATGAAGAGGAATTGCTTCAGATATTGCAAGTTGAATTTTTTGAATCGTGAAACTTTGCCAAAGTAGGGTGAAATACAAAGAAATAAGTAAGTAAATAAATATGTCTTTCTCTCCTTTATCATGCACAAGTTGGAGGGAATTATGGACAAAAATAGAAAAAAGCTAATGTGAAAGCCTTGCTGAGAAGGTCCTTCAGTTTTATCACAGAATCTCTTGTCCAAGCACTAAAGGTCTGTGTAAGGCCTGGCTGTGTTTGCTGTGTACAGGAGCCCTCTGTAGGGGGGGAGGGGGTCTAACCTGTATCACCTGGAGTGGGAGCACACACACTGCTGCAGTCCACAGCCTGAGACGCTCCCCTGCCTCCTGTGCAAATACATTAGCTCTCGGATTCATCTGGGATCTCTTGAGATATTCTGTCTTTAGCACTTATGCTTTGCCCATCCCTATCCTAGGAGGAAACCATGAGTTTTTCCCATTGTGAATTAAACTAATGGAAAAATAATCTAGGGAAATTTGGCTGTTCTTTGGCTGATTACCTTTAGTTATCCTACTAGCCATGTTAGAGGTTCAGCATTACTGAAAGTATGAACAGAAATCTAATTAATATGCTTAGTGTACTAGACTAGAATCTAAAGACATATTCAGCTTGCCACAGCATGCACTTTTAAATTTTTTACTCAGCAGTAACATTAAAACAGCCAGACTTTCAGCCCTGCAAACTGTAGATAATGAATTTCTTTCATCCCAAACAATTTACTCCCCGGTGTATCAAAACACTTAACCAGATCAGTTGTATTTGTACCAATGAGTGCTCTTACATGCAGAGCAATGGAAAAAATGAGCAATCAGTGTGCAGTAATGATTATTTTCTTGGTAAATGTTTGGGGTTTTTTTTTCTTAAAATTATAGGAAAAAGTCACATATTTTACAGTCACAAGTGAGCACTGTTTACACAACCAACATGAATAATGATAACAAGTATATTCCCTGCTGCCCTCACTCTCTTTGGATGCTATCCAGCATTGACTGAAGTCAGGGAGAGCTCTCTGTTGACTTCTCTGGAGCAAGATGGGATTTGCTGCCTGCAGTCGGCATTCCCCTCAAACAAGCATAGTTCTCGAAATGCAGTGCAGATGGAAAAGTCCCATGGAGACAGCAGAGCTCATCGTACTCAGGGTTAGTAGGTTCACCCTCTAGGCCCCAAAACAAGGTCAAGGTCAGGAGGGAGGAAAAAAAAAAGAGTTTTAAAATAAAACTTTGCATGCTTTTTTCCCCTGCCATTCTAGTTTCTGAGGCATTTAGCTATATTTGGTTGTATTTTTAGGCTCTGTTCCAAGAGCAGATTGAAGTACCAAAAACTTTGTGAAATGAAAGTTAGGATTTCCGCATGATCACTTCACTTCAAAAGCTTATGTTCAGAAAGAAATCTCCCACCCTGCCACACTTGTTAAAGTACAAATGTTTTGTACAAACACAATTGTAAGCTAGCCACATGAATCTGGTTTCAAGAATATAGTTCTCTACTTTTAAAATTTGATTCAACAGCACAGAAATGATGTTGTAAGGAGCCCATCCTCTCATCATGTGTGTTTTGGGGCTGAATTCCATGTTCTTTTGCAAACATGCATGAGATTAGGCTTCAGTTACAATGCACATACACAATTTTTCAAAGCAACTTCCAGAAATGCAGTTAATCATTCCAGCTAAATGGAATTTAGGGAAAAGCTTTCTGCCCTTAAAAGAAACAAAAAGGAGCAGGGTTTGGCGTGTGGGGGTGAGAGGTGATGTGGACTTGAAACAGGCAGGGAAGAAATTTGGCTTTGGCTGCCAGCCTCTTCGGTCCTTCAGGCTCTCTGGGGTGGTTCCTCTTGATTTCAAAGTGTATCAGCCAGGGCTTTTCATGCAGTTGTAAAAACAATGTGGGTTGATGAGAGTCACTCCCCACTAGGTGACCCCTGGGAAACCTGCTCAATCAACGGCAAGAATTTTTATCCTATTTTGGCTGGAGAGAGATTAAATTGTTAGACTCTTTCCCATCATCAGCATCCTTGTTGTGGAAACACAGCGGTCAATTTTTACTGTGGTTTGGCAGGGCTGTCCTCAGCGCTGTGTATTTCCTGCTTGGCATCCACCTTCCTTGCTTTTAAAGTTCATTATGGGTAATCTGCTGTGAAAGAGAATATTGAGCCTGTATGTGTTGACCACCCAGGTCTATACATTCCTATTGTCAGATCTATATACTTCTGCTGTAATAAAAGCACTGGAGAGCAGAGCATATGATAAAGTGCTCCTAAGGATATCACTGAATCTTAATCTTTGCCTTACACCCCATTTAGCACCATTTCTTCTGAAGCTGTGCAGATATCTGTGCAGCTGTGTATTTTCAGCACATGCCACTGCAAAATAAATTATTCAGGATTGTTAGATTACTTATAAACGACACCAATCAATTAACACCACAGCCGGCAATCTTTGGGGCTTTTGTCACAGGCCAGGATGGTGCAGCTCTCGACTCCATGTTTCCCAGTCTGAAGGATTATGGTAATGACAGCTTATTTTTATTGAATTTTTAATTGATGAGTAGTATCTCTGAACTCACTGTGCTAACATTAGGTCTAGGGAGAATTAATCTCTTGAAGGAGGACATGATACAAGCAGAGCTGCCCTTCTGCAAACAAAAAACCTCATTTACACGTGGCACCAAGCAAGCGAGTTTGCTGCTGTCAGTTGTCAGAGTCCTTCACAACCCTTTGCAATGAAGATTTGTGCCTTTTCCTTACACAGGACTGCACAAGCCTTTGAGGAGACCACACACTGACATGCGCTTCAGTGCTGTCCTGTAACAAGGTGAAAAAAGTAGGGTGGTGCCAGGTCATGCAAATCAAAGCAAGCAGCAGCCTCTATTGATCCCTGGGCCGAAGATGCCACGTTTCTTTTTGTGGGCTGGAAAAGCCCTAGGTCCCCTTCTTCTGCTTCACTGACATTTCCAGCATTTCCGCTAGTGCTACCAGCAAGGCCGCTGGATAGCAAGGTCTGCAATCCTCTCACACAGAAACAAACCCTAATTCTGGCTACAAAGTCACAAAGCCATGCAATAAAAGATTTGCTTCCCTTTCTGGAAGAAATAAACCTGGGATCCCTTCCTCCTTCCAAAATAGCCAGCTCCTGGGCAGATTGTGCCAATGCGTGCTCATGGTGTGGGTACAGGGTGACCCACGCAGAGAGCTGCAACTAAACACTGGCAAAGAATAACACAGATGATTGGTGTTTTCCATGTTGCTTTCAGAAGCAGTAAAACTTCATGATGATGGATAAATACTATTATCATGCATTAAAGATGTGTGGTTTAAGGACAGAGAATAATCTAATACCAAGTTTTTCAATATAGGTTGAACATATCATTGAACTGTTTGAGTGTTTTATATTTAAATTTTCCTTGTAGCCTAGCCCCACAAACTAAGATCAGGCTGTTCAGAGTCCAGATGATTTAACTTCATAAAGTGACTGAGAATACTTAAAAAATATACATTGTATGATGACATAGATTGATTCATTAAGGGTGATGGTAGGGCCTGAATTGGAAGGTGCAGTGAAGACGATGATGAATTTTAATGTGGCCAGTGGATACTGTTCAGCAGATATGAAATTGGAAATCAATGCTAGCTATTAAATACAAATGGATGCTTTGTATCTGAAGCAGTCTTCCATTCCCAATCTTTCAGTGTGCCAGGGGAATGCTGGAATGGAGGAAGGAAGCCCAGCCTTGCAAGGGTCTGCCAGTGCTGCTGCCTGTATTTTCTGTTCATAGCTGGGGTACATCTCACCCTCCGTGAAATGGATCCATAGCAAATGCTTCCAGCTCCCCCATGCTAGATGTGGTGACTCTACTGGGTCTAAATCTCAGTCTCTCTTCCTGGGAGCTGCATGACCGCATCTGAACATAAGTTCATACATATCTCTAGATCTCATGGTCAGAAGGAAAATCTGTGAAGGGCGATGAGTGCATAATGGATGCAATGATGCCTGAGCCCACTGGCACCTGGAAGATTAGACCAAGACAAATTAGACTGCAACTCTAAAAGCCAAGACTAACTGCACTGCCACTGGAAGGTGTTGCTGGAGGAGTATGACATCTCAGGCCACCCTGCCAGGCCCAGGAAAATGCTGTTGGATGTCCCCCTGGGTGCTAGCATGGTGCCAGAAGTGGCTGGTAGGTAAGTCTCTGCCTGCCAGAGAAGAAAACTCTCCTGTCAGTGTAGCTCTGTGTAGCAGTGGAGACACTGCGTGTCCTTGGAGGAGCAGAGAAAGCCTCAGGCAACTCTGTGTTGTATTTTGCCTAGGACATCAATTTGCTATAATCCAGCTGTGTTCCCATATAATGCAGAGACAAGGTGTTTTAGTCTCCGGTGTCCCTGCTTTCTACCATCCCTCTTTTCAACACACACACGGACAATTGAAATAACTTGACTCTTTTGCTTCGTTATAAAAAGTGCCTGGAAAGACAGGCACTAAAGTGTTTCCTCCCCCTATAGCAAAGCAATGAAGAAATAAGCATGCCAATCTCATTTAAATATGTCATGGTTTGACACTGGCTAAGCGCCAAGCACCCACGAAAAAAAACCTATTCACATATTTTCCTCTGCTATAGCTGAGCAGAGGAGGGGGAATTAAAACAAAAACTTAATGAGTTGAGATAAGGATTAGGGGAAAAACACTTTAGGGCAAAACAGGTTCAAAATTTAAACAGTATAAGGAAAATTTATTAACAGAATTAAAAGTAAAAAGGGTAATGACAACTAAAATAAACCTTTAGAACACTTTTCCTTCCCAGTCCCTCCCTCTTTCCCACCAACTGTGCAAGGAGACAAAACTATGGGGTTTTGGTCGGTCTTTCACTTCTTAAGAATCTTTCTTCAGGTCATTCAGGGAAAGGAGTTTTTTCTTCTGTTGTGCCATGAGGTCCTTCCCACGGGAGACAGTTCTCTGTGAATTTCTCTAGTGTGGTTCTACTTTTCACAAACAGCAGTCCCACCCGACCTGCTGTAATGTGAGTCCCTCCCACAGGCCAAGCAGTCTTCCCACAACTGCCTAGTGTGGGCCATTTTAGTTCATGGGGTTCAGTCTTTTAAGGATAAGCTGCTGTAGTGGAAGCAAGCGTTCTCGCTCTCTCTCTGTTCGAGTTCCTCACTAGCTAACAGCTTTTCAACAACCACCTGCTCCAGTGTGAGCACTCTTTCTCACGGACTGCGAGTGGATCTCTGCATCCCCCCATGCACCTAAGAAATTACAGGGAAATAATTTGTTGTATTATAGTCCTCCTCATGGCTTGCAGAAGAATTTCAGCTCTGGCACCTGAAGCACTTTCTCCTCCTCCTTCCTTTGCACCAACCTTAGTGTCCGCATGTTGGTTCTCCTCCCGTGTCCTCACTTTTCCTTTTCTCTGACTTGGAAGAAAATTGTTGTCCATAGGGATTATTGTTCTCAAGTTCTATCAATTGAAAAGTTCTTACAGAGCTTCGCTGCGCTGAAAAGGTTGATTTCATCTAGGCTCCGTATCGGGAAATTGTTCACCATGTTTTCGTCACTGGCCCTCGGCAGGGCCCTGGACACGCGGTTCTGGCCTCGGGAAGGCCCCGGCCATGCGGCCCCTGCCGGGATGGGCCCCAGCAGCCACCTCACCACCCCTTGGGAGAAGAAAGAGAGCTTCCCATGGTTTTTCCTTTCTTAAATATGTCATCACAGAGGCGTTACCAACTTGTCTAATTGGGCTGGTAACCTGCCCATCATCAGAGCCTTCAGTGCTTGGCTCTGTATTGGACATAGTAGAAACTCTGACAGCTTGCTCCTGCCCACCAAAAACTAGACTGTTTTTAAACTAGCACAAAATATTTGCTGGCTCTGTTGACACTGGAATGTTGAGCTAAGTCCCTAATTAAATGAGAAAACAACAAACACAGCTAGTAAACTACTGGCTTTCAAACAGTGTCTAACAAAATGAGCACCATATTTTAAATGTTCACTCTTCAGATCTCTCAAGCCTAATCAGTGATGTTTAACACGTCCTTTATGAAAATACTGCTTCTTTCTCCTGTGCAGGAGCAGAAGAAGGGAGAGAAGCTGGTCCTAGGATGTGGACGATGGATTATACCTGTGCACTGGAAACAAACAGATTCTCCTGTGAGAGCATGATAGTGGTATTGGTGTAATGAGTTTTTCTTGGGTAAGTTAACACAACAAATGGATCTAATGCCTAGTGAAGGGTCTGGGTGACATGCTCACCCAGCACAGGAAAGTCAGGGAGGTAAGAACAGGATTATGGGACCCTCCAGCCCGGAGCCTGGCTTTTAGCATTAGCCAGCATGGCCTTTTGCATTAAGTCCACAGACAAGACCCAGTCAACACAGCTGGTTCACAGAGCTCAGACACCAGCTCTAGTAAGGAGGAACAGAAATGCACCAGCTGCACTGCCTTGTTTTTTCTCTGTGTCAAAACTTGTTTGACTTCTGAGAAGCATCTCCCATTATGTACTATAATTTTACCTAGCATGTCGTCCTTGACCTGTGCTGGCACGGCATATCTATCACTCCTTGGCTAAATTTAGCCGGTAAGGTTGAAGTTTTAGTGATTTTCAGCCATTTTGGATGACATTTTTATACTACGAGAGAAAGATTTCAGTTTGATGTTCACTGAAGCTGGGGATCAAAAAGCAGGGAAGAGCAGAAGTGTTGCTAAAGCACCTCCGGGAAGCATCCATTCTGTGAATGTAATGTCTGAGATTTTTTTTTTTGTTTTAATTGGTATTTGACATTTCAACCAAGTCTGAAACCTCTAGGAATTAATTGCAGTAAAATCAATGGTACACCAGGAGTAATGAGGTGTGCCTGAATTATCCTGAAATAGATATAATTGCTGTGTAACTCACCCAGCAGGTCCCAGTTTCCCCAGCTACAGTCAACATCTCATTGTTTTCCAAGTGAAAAGACGTCAGGAGCCAGTGGGATAGAGCATAATCAGTCAGGGTGCTCTTGCCTATTTTGCTTTCGAATGTCACGTAGCGAACAGCATTTGAGAAGAGCAAAGGGTGCTGGAAGAAGATGATGGTTTGCTGGCACCCTGAGGGTGCTTCACACTCGAGTGGTGGGGAAGATGAGTGTGGAAGCGTGATGCCAGAGTGCAAGCACTGGTGCAGAGGACTTTATTCAGCTGGGAGGTCTGTGTAGATATTAATGGTGTTCTCATTAGAACTGATTTTTGATTTTCACTGCAGTATGGAAAAATCCCTGCTACAGGCAAAGACGAAATGCTTTGTAAATTACCAGCTGTCACCTACTGAAGCCACAGCTCTGAGCCATGGCTGTTCATGGAGCTGAGGAACAGTAAGGTACCTGGCCAGGGGAGCTGTAAAAGCTACTGCAACTGGGGAGTCTGTCCTCCTAAGGGACTCTGTGGTACATACATCTCTGCTCAGGATTTCTCGCTGCCAGAGCCTTTCTTTCTCCTGAAAAGAAACATTCCTAAGATGTGGTGAATCCAGGCTGGATTCACCTCAGTCTTCTGCTGCCTGAGGATGATTGACGCCACCCATCCTCTGCTGGAGACCAGCAACACACCAGATTTCAACTTATTTTACTGCACTGCCTCTTCTGCTGCAGAGGTTTCCTTACACACAGAGTAACTCTGCCTTGATTAAAGGCATTCAGCTGGGAAGGCAGGATATGCAGCCTGAAGGTGCGATTTGGTGTGGGTCTTCCTACTGCTGCAACCACTAAGCTACAGAGGCAGCCTCCACCTGGCCCCTCAGAGTTGTTAGATTGTCAACGAAACTTACTTTGTTTTTGAAAGACAAATAATTGGATAATTTAAGCCTTTTAATTTTTTTTTAAACAAATAGATCATTTACAAGCTCAGGGAGATGTTATGGGGATACACAGTCATCTACACTTTCACTAAAAATAATACAAGATAAATTTACCTAATGAGTTCAGTGTGTATATGTCTTAATAGCCTTCCCCTGGTAGTTTTAGACTGGCTCCTATCATACATCAATGCTTCTTTCAGCACATGTAAATAATACACAGGGCACAATTCAAGTTCCCATAGAAAGCAACTTGCACAAACAGAAATAAGTGCAGCAGCAATTGCATAGATCCATTCAGGCAATATATCAAATTCTGCACCTTTTGCTCACAAAAATAATCCTTACTGATTTCCTAATGTCTCTGTGATAAACTGGGCTAGATTTTATGAAAGAACTTTATGTTGCATTATATTTCATACTGGGTTGCAATGCCAAAGGCACTTTTAAAACCTTCCATACATCTAGCTAAAGCATAGTGGATGGGTTTCCTACACTAATAGAGAACATAACCAATCAATTAGTGTAAAGACTCTCTTTCCATAATCACCTGACTTAGACATACATCATCTAACTGAAGTGCTACAATTGCAAGACTTTTTAAATAGCCTATTATTTGTCAACGAGGTGAAGATTTTAATGCAAGTACCCCGTATCCATCAATGGAGCTTAGATGAGCAGTTTGGATAAAAATTTGAGATGCAAATTTAAATATGCTATATGCCTCTGCATGGTGAGCTGGGCCCACTCTTTGGACTTTATATAGTGTGGCCATTCCTGTGTTGCTCAAAGAAGCAGAGCACACGTGTGTCATGTGGGGCCACATGCAATGTTCACTCCTTGCAGTAGCCATCTTAATTCACAAACATCACTGGGCACCATCACAGCCTCCACACCACAGCTTTCTGCTAATTTAAACCCGAGCTTTTACTGTGGTCATGTTTGCAAGCTGCACTTGCAAAAATGTGTGAAGAAAATAATATTCTTGAATATTGGTGTCCAAGGTCACAAGGGTACCAATAATAGCATAAATCTTTGTTTCTGCCTTGAGATCTAAGTGATTAGGCTGTGATATATTTTCTTTCTTTTCACAGGACCATTCTTTTTTTTTCACTCTGTTTTCCGTTTCTATGATGATGCCCCACTTCCTCATCAGGGAATCATTTAGGAATGAGTTTGTAGGGGTAATGTGAAAGGACCAGATATTTTCTGTCTGATCCTTTGCAACAGCATGGCTTCTTCCAAAGTGTTTTTATCTGGACAAAGCACTATATACAGTTTACTAGCGGAAAGGGGCTTTCAGTATGAAAGTGTGAAGCAGAAGTAGTGTACGCCTATCTCCTTCACCTTGGTCTTAATCTACATCTTCAAGGTTTGATCTTGTCCGCATGAAGATCATGCTGTTGACTTCTGTGGGATCAAGTACTAGAAACACGCAGTGGGAATGATATAAGAAAGTGCTTTATAGCCAGCCTGCATGGAAATACCAGGTGCGAGTTCAGGGAGAAGAAAGATGCAGATGTTGCGTTTTCTCCATTTAGAAACAAGCATTCAAAAATCAATATTCTTTATACATAGTCCTGAAATATGCTGCCTAAGGTGACTTGGATACTACAATGATGTGCGTCCTCGAAATCAGATCAATACAAACATCTGCTCCAAAGGTCTACCTTAGTCATAACAAGTGTAACTACTGACTCCTCAGGACACGGGCAGCTCCTGCAGAAAGTAAGCACAGACATAGTCTCCAATCAAGTGTGCTTTTTTGGGATAACATTTCAGGTACAGTTTGCCTGCTAATTTACTCATTGTAGGAATTCCAGCAGAGATTTGCTGCTCAATGCAGCAAATTTTGGTGATAAATATATGCTGTATTGTTTCATTCAAATGTATACACTTGTTCTTTTTCTCCTCAAAATCTAAATTAATTGTGCAGGCATAGGCAATGAATATACAAAATTAGCAAGATATCTTTCCTAGTACCTCTTGGTTTTTAATATGACCTTATAAAATTTTCAAATTGAAAAATGATGGGAAGCAGTGCGGCAGAGTTTTCACATTAACTGTTATAAGGGCAATGGAAAATTTCTCAGGCATTCCCCAAAATATTTCCATATTCAAAGGAATTCCTTCTATATTTAAGTGAATATTGTTCCAGAATATTTGCCATTTTATGACACTCTTATTCATGTTCTTCCAATCACCAGCTTCCCTAGAAAACCCATGCTTAACATTTAGGGCTAGATTTGTATACTTGTAGAAATCATGGAGGCTGAACCTGTAGGAGGACACTTCCATGTAAAACCCTTCTGGCCTCTTGTGTTTCGGGTGAGGTGAACTAATACAGATGTTCTCATTTTCCTATGCCAACGAAAGAAAAATAAACCAGAAATTCACATACTTGACACAAGTCAGAGAGAAATAGAAGAGGATTTTCATAATTCACCCCCAATCCCAACTGGGAGCACACAATCCCCAATGATTTCTATAGCACTGCATACTTTTAAGAAATTATTTACATCTGAACTCAATTAAAACCAAATCTGATCAGAGCAATCAGTTCAAAGGCAGGATTCCTTTACCATCAGTTGTATTAATGGACACTGATTAGAAATGTACTGTGTATACTTGGGATCTCCTTTCAGATAAATATTTGCTTTCTTTAATTCAGACCTTTAATTTAAGGTATTTGCACTACCAGCCTACTCTGCAGTGACAATCCCACACCAGCAAACTGCAGGCCTCAGTACTGGAGGGAATGTCTGTTTAAAAGGAGAACATTTTTGTTATAAAATATGGTTTTAGATTTTTTTTTGAGGCAGTGGTTAAATGGCATGTCCAAACGCACCATTCAAACGAGGTGTGATGCCACCTAATACTTTTATATAATACACCAGCAAGTTGGTATAGTTTGAAAGGAGTATCTGTTACTTTAAAGTAATTTTGCTCTCAGGAACTAAGGCAAATGCATTTGTTTTTCTAAAACCATTACCCTTAATGAGCCTGTGAGGAATCTATTTCTGAGAGGGGCATATTTGAGTGCAGCACTATTATTCCTAACGAATTAGTCATGTTGATGTTGCATCATCAACACAAAACAATGAAACTAAAGAGCCAGGGCCATAATTTGCTCTCACGCATACTGGTAAATCCACTGGGTCTGATTTTCAGGCACACCCGAGCTGAGCAGAGATGTCTCAGAAAAGCCAGTTATAGCCCGAAGGCTGCTCTGCTCTCCTGAGGAGCGAGTGTCCCACTGGACTGGATGACAGATGGGATGGGAGCACCACAGGCTTGGCCATCTCCCTCCCTACCTTTTCTCTTCTGATGCACAAAGGGGTACGTGGCAGCTTGGTGCTGGACGAGAGCTCCCCAGAGAGAGGGCAGTCAGGTCAGGAGACTGGCTGTTTCCCACCTTCCTTTGTACAGTGGGGCTGATGCAAAGCAGGGAAACAAACATTGAATCAGACGGAATCACTCCCCTTTCCTGGCATAGAACAATTGCAGAAGCCCATCACTTCTTATGCCTGTTGAAAAGTAAGAAAAAAATCAGTATATTGTGGTAGAGTTTGGAAACAGGTATCTTTCTACTCTGTTCAAATAATACAGTGGTCTGTGTCCTGATTGACCTTTTCAGTGTTAACCTTTTTAAAACATATTTTTAAATTAAAATGGGCTGGAACAAATTTCCATTCTTGGTCCTGGTTGGAGAACTTTGATTCACACTGTGCTCTCAGTGAGGTTTCCAACAAAACATTTGACAAAGTGTGGAGCTACTTCAGACTTCCATGCAGAGAATTAAGATCAAGATCTACCCTTGACATTTGAGTTCTCCTCCAGTATAGATCAGGAGTTTTGACACTAATCCATGTTTAAGACTAAAATCTCATTCTATTTTTACTATGAAAAACCCCTCTCCTGTGCTCTTTTTGGTAACTGCAACTTTATGTTTGTGAATATACTGTAGAGAGAAAAAGGGAAACTAGTAACTAAAATAGCAGGAACATGATCTACTAAGCATCATCATCTGAGCAGTTCTTTCCCCTTCCCCCACATGCCAGCTTGTTCTCAAGTATTAAATCACATCGTGAAGGCTGCCCTACAAAGGAGCACCTGAGGAAAGCAGCTGTAGTATGCTAGGGCCACTTACATCCCTACGTGTGTACTCATAACCGTGACAGATGAGGGTGAGAAAGCTACGTGGGCAGGGAAGTAATTGGAAGCAATCACAAAACAGACTTGCATAAGTGAAATGATGCATACAAGTAGTCTTTGGAGATTAAAGATATTTGGGTTGGGAGAGGAGCTTTAATTGGAATTGACCTTGTAAAACATGCTGCCTTATGTTCAGGCTTATAATCATGGGTGGGCCAGTTGATCTATTTAAAAATGCCTGGTTCATATTAACCACCCAGGTTTTAGAGACAGTTTTTAGATGCTTGGTGGTACTGCAGAGAACAAATTACCGTGTTTGAATATTGATCCAGCTCACTTGCAGTTAATGGAAATGACTACAGATGTTTGGTGTAGCACCTCAAATAGCACTATCATGTAATGTTTTGACCTAAGAAAACACTTTCCTTCAGGAATATAAAATACTAATAATCCTACTGCTTCTTCTAGGACAGGAGATTTCCAGTTGCTGATCTCTAGATAGATTTCTAGCTGTAACAGACAAAGAGAAAAAGATTTACTAAGCCCAGTGATTGTCCCAGGAAGATTTGGCCAAAATTAGTTCTTTTGATTGTAACACAGATTTAAATGTAATAGGACCAACACTAACAAAGATGCCATTTTACTCAGGAAACCTGAGCAGAAAAGAAATGCTGTGTCTTTGTGCACTCTGGGTTGGGGCATAGGAAGGGCGGGGCTGGAAAGGGGAAAAGCAGATTTTTATGAGGAAGTCCAGGGCTGCACTTTCAAGGGTCTGGATGCAACAAGTGCCTCTCTCCTTCTTTTGATCTCAAGAATAGCACACACCAATTGTCTGTGAAACAGCCTAAATTCCTGCCTCTCTTTAGTAAGGGTGTGAATATTAGATGCCTTGAATTTGCAGTTTTAATTGTGCACCCCTAATGTGAGCTGGCAGGCTCTTTTATTTATTTATTTATTTATTTATTTTTAATTTATTTTTTAAAATTTATTTTTATTTATTTGGCAAATACTGAGTCCCAGTAATTCGCTCTGCCTTTTCAGGTACTGTTTCAAGGTCTGCTCCCTGGGCTGCTCCCTGCATCACTTGTGCCTCTGTCACTGCTGTGGGACCAGGGGAGCTGGGTGCCTCACAAGGGCTGGACACTTCCAAAGGGAAATAGGGTGAGACCAAGCTCTGCTCCACAGACAGGGGAATAGGATGGTGAAACATCTCTGCCTGAGCTGAAAGCCTGCTTGAAGCAAAGGCCCTTGAACAAGCTCCTGCCCTGTGCAAGCTTCAAGCTCCACTGTTTCTAAGTGTTCACAATAAATCTGTTGCTAAATAGCATATAATTGACAACTGCATGTAAACTGTAGTCCTTCTCAGGCAAGGGACCTTCAGTGTGAGAATACACAAAATGCCTTAGAAATGTTTGAGAATTGATGACTGAAGCTTGTACTAATGAAAACTCAGGTTTTAGCAAAATGGAGTTTTTTCTCAGAAATAGTTTGCTTTCCTCTATGTTATATGTAAAAGAGTATTTCCCCCCTTTCTTACCTCATTGGCCAAAATTGAGAACTTACTTTGTTTTCTGCCAAAAAATCAAGTTTCCTGTAAGGAACTCTTTCTTACCACTGCAGTTTCTGACTGGCTTCATGTGCATAACCTCTGTGACTGTAGTGTCTGGGTTTAGTATGACACTTCCAGGAAACCAAACCAAAATCACATTTGACACAAATGACTCAGGAACTTAGAATAATATATTAAAGCATGCTGTCTGTGTAAGAAATGGGAATTGTTAAACCTATTTTTAAAATAATAGTCTCTGATCCTTTTTTTTCCTGCAGCCTCTGACTTCCTTAAAATCTTTTGACATGCCTCATTTTTTTTTCAATCTTCTATTGCTAACCTCTGTGCAGGCTTTCAAGTGGATGCTGTCCAGAAATCCTATTACAATAAATTTACTGTATTAAAAAAATCTGAGGAGGAAATAAGATATGGTCATATTATTAAGTCTGACTGTTCACCACTGCCAGCTTTTCATCCAGCCCTTTGTTTATTGTCATCTTATCCTGCACTTAATCTCATTTAAAGCATAGGTGCTTTAGTACAAGGACCTTCCATTTTCTTTATTTTGAGTGCCTTCTGCACATATGATACCACATTTAAAGCAGATATTCTCTCTCTTTAAAGTGCTTTCTACATCTATAATGCTGTAGAAATAAATTGTTACAAAAGCTTAATCAAGACTTGCAAACCTAACCAAAATGTATTTCTGTGGCTCTTAGTCTCCTTTGTCACAAATATCAAGGCCAGCTTTCCTGTATTTTAGGGGAGATCAATTACCATATTTATCTAGAAGTGCTGCTTAAAGGAATGGATTAGATACTAGCAAATGTGAATAAGAAATCAGCAGTATACTAGAGTGCATATCCCTAAAGAAATCTTGAGGATCACTTAACTGGAATTATCTTGGGATCTCTAATACCTATTTGGAGAGCCATCATTTGGAGTCTTCCAGGTTGACAGTCTGCTCAGAGGACACCATGAGAGCAGCTCTCCCCAGAGCTGCAGTGCAGGGTCAGTGCTGACCTGGGGGCAACGCGCTGCTGAGATACTTCACTTTATAACCTTAGGGCCTAAACACCGAGTGAGCTGTGTGGCCACAGCCAAAGGGAATGGGACCACAGTGGCAGCCATCTAACCTTATTTTTATGATGTGGTCCTAGCTGTCCACATCACTGAAGCTCCAAGTGGGAAAAAAAAAGTGTGCTTTAAATACTTTAAATGCCGTAGAAATAAAAAAAAAACCCTACTTATTAGCAACGGATTTTCATTTTGCTTGGGGGGAGGAGGCAACACTGAGGAAGGAGGCGTCCTCCTTCCCCCATTATCCAAAAGACTGTTGTGCAAACCAGAATGAAGTGGGCTCTCCAGACAAGTCCTGTGCTGATGGCTAGCATGGTGGCGGGGCAGTGGTAGTCTTTTCACTTACTGGACGGCAGCTGTGCAGCAAAGCACTAAAGTGTTTCAGCATTTTTTTTCTGCTGCATCAGGTTCGTGCCACCTAGTGGTGACAGTCCCACCGTGTTGAGTCCCTTCGTCAACGCAGACAGTGGTTTTTACATCTTTTCATGAAAACAAAAAATAACCAGAGTATACATTCTAAAGCACAGTGTCCTAGGCTATTAATCAGTATGCTGGATCCTCCGGTAAGTTTTGTCTTTCATCTCCGAGCCACACATCGGCCCTTAGAAGACTGCAGATGATATTCTTGACTTTGGTGAAAGAAAATGCCAAAGGCATGGGTTAACATCTGTAAATTTGCCTTCCCACTCCAGCTGGCTCTGCCTGGATCTTGAAGCCAGAGGCAACGCAGTAATAAAACAGAAGAATAGAGGAGTGCTTCACTCGGGCAGTTCTAACTCATTGCCATTCCTTAATCTGCCCAAGTCATCATATAGTTGTCAACAGTCCATGCATTGCCTAGAAGCCTGAAAGATGTATCTGAAAAAAATAACTGTTTCTAAGTAGCTTTATTTACCTGATCTTTTCTTTCACTTTGATTTATGATTATTGTTTTAACCCAGAATAGATAGACTTAACAACCAGTTGTCAGCAAACCTGGAATAAATTTTAAATTAAAATTCTTTAATTTGTCTTTGTTCTGTGACATTTTCAGCCTTGCTTAAGCAAAGTACTTTTGAAGATTTGTCATCTTTTTGGGTAGAAAATTTAATTCGGGAAAAAGAAGAAAATACAACATCTATCCACATTGCAGCGTTGGAGTTGTACCAGGAATGAATCTGGACCAGCAGATTTATTGACCAAAACACAACAGAAGAAATTGTTGACTTCAATCTTTCTGCACTGATTGAGCCACAGAACAGACTGCAGTATTAATGAATAGACTGCAGTGGAAATTTTACAGTATTGTGCATTCATGTATGGTTTAATGGATTCAGGCCAATACTAAAAAGAAAGTCAGCACTCAAATCTTCAGAGAAACTGTCACGCCATAAAATCTGCCTTCTTCCCACTCAGAGATCAAAGATTCGACTTGCCCTGGTGAGGAGGTAGGAAGAAATCTGAAACCTTGAATTGCTTTACTTCCCAGGAAAATGAAAAAATGTGGTGCTTCTGCCACTCTTTTCTGGAAACTGTTAGATTAGCTTTAAATTAATAGTGGGATCACCTATGAGTTCTTCTGATAAGAAATGTTGATAAAAGCTCTTGCTAATATGTAACCTTTACTCTGGAGCCTTGGTAGATGGTCCTGCTGTCTGTGCAATGTGTGGGCCCTGGTCTTGTTTTCGGCCATGCCTCCTCCTTCCAAAAAGCCTTTCTGCCATTGGGATTACCCAAAGCGCCCAGGAAGAAAAGAAAACTTCTGAGTGTAGCAGAAATGATAGTATGCCAATAAAGGCTTTCAGGGATTTAATCGGTGCTCCTTAAATAATCCAATTCAAAACACAATGAGAACTATGTTTGAGAGATGAGCCATGCATCTCAAGGAATGTAAGAAATGGATTAGAAAAGCGTAATTTGTTGAAGATTAAATATTTTATAGACAAAAGAAATGTGATAAATATGGCTTCTTTAAGCTTTCTTAATATGATGCTTTCAGTGTTCAGCAAGCACCAGGGGTTGAGCAAATGCAGATGTAAATTAGGAGGAAAATCACCTGGAAGGACTGCTGCATTAGAATTACATTTTAAAGTTGAAGTCAGGATAGATGCAGCATATTATGACAGAAACTAATGTAATGTCTCCTTTAACAGCAAATTGTTTATTTGAGGATGACTATGTCTGGGAGGGAGCAGAAGAAAAAAATAAAATATTAAATCTTAAATAATTTTTTTTAAGTTTGAAAAAGCAACAACTTCACAGAGGCTGCCAACATTACCCACACTTAAATGAGAGACTGAAAAATGTAGAAAACCCCAAAAAATACCATTCTATAAACTTAGAATAACATATCAGCTGTGATAATGTAATCAAGCTGGATTGACTTAATCGATCCTGTTGCTAGTGTTCAGTTAACATGCCAGATGATTTTCAGACTTCTTTCTGGTATTATTTTTGCAAAGTTTAATTTCTGATAAGACCAGAGTAGACTGAAACTCCTGTTTTTGTTTTTGGTTTTTTTCAACAAAAATGTAAAATATTTGGAAAATTTTATACTTTTCAATTGGAAAATTTAGATTTGTTTGTCATCAGGTGATTGCATATGGAATATTTAATATCCAGATATTTTCCACCAGAGAAAATGCTCTGCAGGAAATTAACGCCACACTTGAGGCATGCCTTAGATCCTTTTCTCCAAATATAAGGTGGGACATAGATTTCTGCTTGCCTTAGTGGCCCCAAAAGTTCTGCAAATGGGGGTTAATTAGTCACAAACAGCCTGTCTTTAGCATGCTGCTACACTGGACACTGTGTAGCCAGAGAGATATTTACCCATAAAAAAAAGTTGAAAACTAGGACCACTGGGATATTCTGAAAATGTTAACTCTACTTTTTTGTATATGCAAATCCAAACCCAGATGGGAACTTTTAGCATAAGTCAGCCAAAAGAAAGAGGTTTTTCCTACATATTTCTATTTTTAAATGGATATTTGCAAACCTACCTATTACTAACATGGCTTCTCTCCTGCAACTTTACATCCTGGCAGGGGATGAAGGACTGCTTTGTCTGCTGAGAGAATTTCAACTTGGCTATGATAGCAGAAGTGGTGGAACACCTGCCTGAACTAACCTTTAAAAACAGTTAAGTACTACAACTGTTGGTTTTAATTCACTATGACATTGCTCTTTAGGTTAATGCTTTCACTATCCTTCTCTTCAGAGAAACATAATTTTTTTTCTTCGCTTGAGGTCATCAGGAATGTTGGTCCTTACATCAACAGAATTTTCAGGACATGACAGTTAAAACTTTATCTCTTCACCTGACATTGTCATTGAGGGTTAGATTCTGACAACTCATTGCAACTGATGATGGTGACACCCAGCACATCTGCAGGTAGAGAGGTACACATTTTGATCACAAAACCTTTTGCTGCCATTCCAGATTAAAAAACAGCAAAGTTTACTCAGATTTTCCCAGAACTGACAACTGATGGTTCTCATGAATGACATCAAACCACCACTCACATGGACCAGGTTCAAGCCACTGACTAGAATGTAAAAGATTGTAAGACATACTCGTTTTTAGATCTCTTAGCAGAGATGACCAGCCAATGGCCCCATATCTAGATCTGGTCTGTGGAAAGAAAAGGGATACCTTCAGCAGACTGTTCCTCTGAGTTTGCTCTATTGATTTCAGTGGGAGCCACTTAGGAGAAGAAAATTTTAGCATTTTGTTCCCAGGTACTGTCACAGAAAGAAAAACTCCAATGAAATTAACTTTGGAAGTGTACCATAGCAAGTCAGATATTTTGAAATGAATTCAAAGTATCATATTTAATTGCAGATATTCTCTGAAAGCTGTTAAGTACACAAAGCTCTGGTTTATCTGAAGTTGAAAAAGCATCCAAGACTAAATTGATTGAAACTTAACTTTTGGGTACTGAGACTGAGCAGCTGTGATAAAGACCAGATTGCTGGTTGGGTGGCATTTTCCTTTTCAAGTGGTATTGGAAACTTTAGATTTTGACACAGATTGAAAGAAAATACTAGAAACCATCTTATTGGTGCAGACCAGCTGTAAAAACTGTGCCCATTTTATAAAGGTCCTGAGAAGACCCCGGGAGGCCTGGATGCCAGGGCTTGGGAATGATGCAGAGTCAGTGCAACCAAGGCAGAGGTCCCCAGGCAGTGCCATGGAGAGGCTACAGCTGGGACCCAGCCCTGTCCTGGGGGAGCTGCTGCCAGAAGAGTCTTTACCTGAGAGACAGTACTGCTGCCTGGCCTTAGCCTATCCCCATGTGGTGGTTTTCCTCTAGTTGGGAATGTGTGGAGTCAGGATCAATCACACAGGTCTTACATCTGGCAAATCTCATTGGCAAGTCCCCAAAGAGCAACAGGGACCACCAGGCCTCTCCCTGGGACCACCAGGGGTAGGTGGTAACTGCCCCTCAGCCTGCAACTACACACCTTTGTCCCCTGCAGCCAATACAAAGACTGATGCTGTCCAGCCAGAGATGAGTAAGGCCCTCCAGGAACACCCTCAGCTTGCTCAGTTTCCCTGGCTGGCATTACCTGGGAGAAATAATTTTTTGAAGGAATTCAAGATATGTGTGTCACAGTGATGTCATATCTCCTGTAAAAGGGACTTCAGGATTTTTGCCAACTGCTGTTTACACAAGACAGTATTAGAATGGCGTCCCTGGGGGGCTGTAGATGAGGAAGGAGGTAGAAAACTGCTGCAGTGGTAAATATTAGATTTCTCTGTGCTCATATGTATGTCAGACAGAAGTGAAGCTCAGACAATTAAGAAATTTCAGCTTTAGTAAGGACATGCTGACAAGATCATTAAGATTTGATTTGTGTGGCACTGGATCACCTACCAGACAGGAGCACATGATGGCACTTCTGGTGAATTATCCAGACTACTGAGTTTGTTATTTATACTGGCTTTATATTGTCTGGGGGGAACTGGTGTGGTATGGATAGAATATACTCAAACCAATAAAAACTGGAACACTTTTTTAGCACATTCAAATCACGTGCCTGCAGCACTTTGCACCATAAGGCTGCAGCGTTTTGATGCAGTATTCAGTGCCCTAAAATATTCCTGTGTATTGCCTAACATAATTCCAACTGTAAAGCTGATCTGCAGTAACCAAAGGCTTACACAGCGTGTTCAGAAGCTCTTGTCCTTGTGAACAGCCACAACCATGTGTCAGAACCAGGTACACAGTCAAACAGATTTCTTGCAATACCTAAATACAGGTAAGAAATGTATATACCAGCTGATATGTGTTTGCCTAGGGCAGACAAAGGCCAGGAGAACAAGATTTTCATTCTGTCCTACAGGGCTGTTGAAATAGACTTCTGCCTGTCCACCTCCTGAAGGATGCTGCCAAGAGCAGCAGGGAAGAGGGATAGCTGCTCACATCCTGATTCTAAAACATAAAGAACAATCTCCTTTCGACAGTGTGGCTGATTTGCACTCCCTTAATGAGTTTTCCCTTCTAAATGGCTATGAGTCAGTACCATGGAAGTGTGATTTCTTACTGATGTGCATGCATGTAGCAACAATAGTGTGATAGCAGGTTATTGTTGCAAATGGCATGCAGAGCAAAGTAGGAAATTAAAAGAAAAATGACAAAAAATTCACTTAAAGTTCAGGACGTCTCTTACCACAGGTTTTCTTAATACAACATAGGGAATTTTGTCCATCTAACAGATGGTTCTCTACAGTGACTATTAGCTTCTTTGCCTTTCCTTTTGAAGTTGAGCTGCATTACCTTGCCAACCCAGCTGAGCCTGCCACCAAAGCCATGCTATTCGAGGCCCATCTCATGCTTCCATTGTTACAGTGCAGTTACCAATGCATCAGATCATCCTGGGATAATACTCACACATCCTGTCAACAGGAGTTACTCCCTGAGGGGTTGTCAGAACAGATTATTTATGCCAGCAGTGCACAAATCTTATGCACCTTTGAAAACAGAAAGGAGATTATTTCTACAGTATGAACAGTCACATAGACTGGTAATGACTGAGTGCATAGAGCTGCACCACGCATATCACAAAGTAATGCCCTGTGTTCCCTACAGAAACAGAGATCACTGTTTATACCTACAAAGTGGGTGCAAGCTTCTTTGCTGAAGGATGAGCAGCTGTGATTTCTCTGTGCTCTTCAGGCAAACATTAGATCAAAACGACACATGCTCTCCTACTTTCTTTTTTCTTCAAATGTAAAAAATGGTTGCAAGGGCCATGGTTGCCCTTGCATCAGCTACACACATTTGAGATACTCTGTTCTGCTTCTGAACCAGACTTCTATACTTTCTAAAAACTACCTCGTGCTTTTATAAAAAAACCAAAAAACCACCATGATTAGCAGATATCAAACTATGGTTAGAAATCTCATTATTCTCACTTTAAAGAGGGAGGAATCACAGGCTAAGGATGCTGATTTCCAAAATGGTCTGAGACATTTTAAAGGTCCAAGATCACCCTGGGTTGCCATGGAGGTTGGCAGCCCTTGGTTACGGAAAGCCCTGCTGCATGTGTCTGGCCCTGGGGGTTAAAGATGAAGTTCTCAAAGGCAGCCATCACTTTTGACAGTATTTTGCCCTAAGAGCATACAATGCACAAATAAGTAGATGGTAGGTTGAGAGTTGGATCTGCCTATCCATATTTCATGTTTATGACCTCTTTTACAGCTATAAAGAAGAACTATATAAGCTTTTCTGCTGTTCAGAATGAAATTGTAGCAGAGAGACAGACTACTTTAAGATGATAAGAGTTAATGCTTTTGCCAAGCTCAGGGATATGAAGCCGGGATATCTTCAAATCCAGACCCCTGTAAGCAACAAAACACTGCCCTTTAATGACTGCTGGATCAGCTCTGTCACTTGAAAACAGGATTGAAATGAGTTCTAAAATTAAAGTAGTTTTAGCACAGCAGTTTCTAAATGGGTTGTAAAATAAGCTGGGACAAGTTTGCACAAGAAACATTTGCTTTCAAGAGTAAAATCATGGGACCTGAGCCAGGCCAGCTGTGCTACCGCTCTTCCTTTACTCCTGTACCAGTGAGTGCCAGAGGCTACGGACTCGGGAGGTAGAAAACATGTTTCATTGCTCTTGTTTGATTCCCTCCGGCTGACACATGGAGTGGAGTTGTCAGGCTTCACAGCAAGCTGCGTCTAGACTTCTATGGCTGGAAGGAGGGCTGCTGATACATTATGCTCTGAGTTTTGGCAGCAGACACCACCAGTGTTAAAGCAAAAGAAAGAGACTTCAGGTTACCAACTCTCTAAGGGAGGGTTGCCTGCGGTATCCGAGTTTACAAGCAGTGAGAGAAACAGATCATAGGAAGGTTCCTATTTAGTTAGATGTAATAATTAGCTGTTCACAGGCTGAAGTTGAAGTGAAAGTTGCTCAAACCTTGAAGTCAATACTCAAGAGTGCTGAGGTCAAGAGACAGAAAAGGAGAAAGATTAAGGTCTGGACATGTAGCAAGATGTGGTGAAGCTAAGGGGAAAACAAACAGCGTGAAAAAATATATGGGTGACAAATTACTCATTTGAAATTATAAAAAAAATCAAAAGAATTTTTGTATGTGATTTACCAAAAGAAACTGCATCTTTTGATTAATTTGAAGAACAGCAACAAGCTAATATAAATCTGGAGTAAGAATAAGCAAGGCAAATTAAAATACTTATATTTGCTTTATAGGAAATAAAGGACGAAGATGGTCAACCTCTCAAGTGTTACAGAAATGTGGAGTGACTTGAATTCAAAACTACTTAGATGTGTAATGTAGCAACACAAGCTTTAAATGCTTATTTCTTCAAACAATAGGATCCAATAAATTATACAGACCAGTTACTGAGGGATGCACATCTACATCAGTCCCTGCAAGTTTATGTTCCAGAAAACTGGAAACAATCCTTTCCTACTTTTCCAGACTGTGAGTTTGTGAATGCAGTGCAACTTTTTGTACAGACAGATTTTTTTGTTTTCATTATTCATTTAATCATTTATTTATTCAACCCTCATATGGAAATACTGTCACTGGTCTAACCATCTTAGTATTTTTACATCATATTTTCTTGAATAACTGTATGTTCAGTAATGTGTATACATTGAACCTGAAGTGGCTGGTATACATCAGCAGTGATAAAAAACATGAGGTAAAGCTCAATGTTTGACATATTTATTAAAGTGTTTTCCCCACATAAGCTATTCCTATCTCTTAGCTATAAGGAGAAGATCTAAAATGGAACTTAAATCAATCAGTGCATAATGACCGATGTGAATTCCATTGTTTCAGGATAATTTATTGTGTTTTATTAAAAAAAAAGAGAGAGACATGAAGAAATATAATATGCATATCAGCATGGTGTTTCTGTACCTACTATGTTTCTGCACTAAAGAATCAAATCCATCTCCAAATTCAGACAGCCCCAAACCATCTATAAAAGCATTGTTGTAGTTTGGTAATTAAAAAACACCCTAAAAACATATGGAAATTACATTTGGCCTAGTTTCCATATATATATCAGAGAGGAAAGATTCCTGGCAAACCTGGAATATGTATTTTGAACACTGTACTTTTGCCAGCTGGCTTTTCACATTCTGTAGCAAGTTTGCGCATTACTTTAGAAAATGTACTGAACTAGACCCGATTGAACATTACGACATAAATCACTGTAATAACAAAACAAACAGCTTTATATGGTGGACATAGCAGTTTCAAGTGTAATCGGCAAGTATATTATACCAAAATTATTGCCTTGATCTTGAAACTCATGAATAAAGATGTGTGAAACTTGGAAACAGTATCAATGCAGGACCTTTCTTCTGTCTTCCCCCGCCGCTGTTCACATCGCAGAATATTTTACTTTGCTCGCAAGCGTTTCCTTACAGATAGGTGCTCTCTCCTGTCTCACATCGACAGTAAAAAATTGTTGCTGGCCAGTTACACAGGGTCCCACCGCACCTAAACGCTGCTTGAGTGAGTGGGTCTGGCACTGACATTCCTCCCGTGCCTGGCAGGGCGCTTTGCAGAGGCAGAGCTGACAAAGCCCTCGCTCAGGAAGCTTTCACTGCTCCAGAGGCAACAGCGACCGGAACAGGCGCTGGCAGCAGGAACACGGGGAGGGTCGGCAGCCACGGGCAACACTGAATGTACACAGACCGCCCTGGCCGTTCTCGGGCGGTACGTCTGTCCGTGCACTTTTCTTTTCACAGCCCTCTCCGCTCTTTTTAATGTGATACAGTCAAAACCAGTCTGGATGGAGATTAGCAGGGGGAAGGCAGTCGGAAAAGCGACCCCCGAGGGAACAGCTGAACAAGAAGGTGGATTAGGATTTCCTGACCGGGTGGCGAGGTCGGGTGAGGTGGCGAGGGCGGACCGGCAGCTGGCACGCCATCGCAGAGGCTCCAGAAGGGTAGGAAACTTGGGGTTTTTCCCTTCTAGAAACGCTATTTTTGTACCAACATAAAGCTACACGCGTGCATACGCGGGTTTTTTGGTGACAAGGCGCCCGAGATCCCCCCAGCCTTGCGATGCATTAGCACGGGGTGCCTGCCCGTCGTGCTTCCCCAGAAACGCAGCGCCGGCCGCACAGCACCGTTACCCTGCCACGGGCGGGGGATCAGTCCTTTAATGTGGGCAACACGGCGAAAACAGCCCGCGGGAGCACTGCCGCCAGCGGAGGCGGAGACCGCGCGGCCAACACGGCCGCGGGGCAGGGCCGGCAGGGGAAGCGGCGGGGCCGGGCGCTCCCCGCCCGCCTTAGGCGGCCGCCGCGCAGGCGCCCCGCGGGCCCAGGGGAGGCGGCCCGGTGGCGGGTCCGGGCCCGGCGCTGCGGTGGCCGCGGTTCCGCCATGCCCGTGCGGTTCAAGGTGAGCGGGACGGGAGCGGGGCCCGGCGGGCCGGACACGGCCCCGGGCCCGGAGGGCGGCGGGAGTGGGGCTGCGGCCGGTCCTGGGGTAGCGGGAAAGGGGAGGCCCCTGCGCTGCAGCACCGACAAATAAAGACAGAAGGAGGTTGGTCGTGCGGTGACAGCGGGTCCAGGCTGTGTTTGTTCTTGAAACCATTCACTTGAAGACATAAGAGACATGTTTTTGGTTTTGGTTTTTTAAAATTTTCTATTGTTTATTTGGTGCCTGAAATGCTTCCACGTTTTCTCAGCAGTACTTTTTGTTCTCCGATGGGGGTGGGTTTGGAAGATGCAGAGCAACCTGCCAGCTTAGCTCATCCTGCAGCAGCGTGTTGGTGTTTTTCCCTCCTCGGAGATCTGTTACCGGCAGGAGCAGTGAAGCAGGATATGCGCAGGTGGCTTGACAGACTCCTCTCTGTTTGCTGTAGGGACTGAGTGAATACAAGAGAAACTTCAAATGGAGAAGTCCAGAGTTTGGTAGCCCATCCCAACAGCAGAAATCCTTGTGGGCAGGACTTCGGTCGGATCAGTTTGGTAAGTGCCCCTGAAAAATGCGCCCTTGGTTGCAGCCAAGGCCCGCAAAGGTTTGCAGCAATGAGTGCATGGCCACAGTGAACTGGTGGTGTTTACGGTTTGTGCTTTTTGTAATTAAATTAAAAGTATAGTCTTGGTCATCATCTAGAGTGTGTTTTTGAACTCTATATTCTTTATGGCTACACTGAAACTTTATTTTCAATTAGTGCTATTTATATAAACCTTGGAAAAAAGTAGTTCTGACATGCAGCGTATGCCAAGATCCGAACATGAAATGCAGGTGCAGTGTTAACCCATATAAAGTGTGTAGAGGGTGGTATTGGGTTATCTGTGATGTATGGAAATAGTAAAAAAAATTCTGTTTTTAAGGGGAGACTAACTTGGGGCAAAGTTCGATAAAGTGAAATCTTTATGCACCTAACAGGTACAGTTAACTAAAAGAGAAGGTCAACCACTAAACTGAAAACCTTGTGGTACTGTAGTGTAGGATTTAAGGATTGTAGACGTTATCGTGGCAGGGAAATGCGGGGAAGAAAAAGGAAATAGCATTTGGATTGAAAGGACTGTAAGGAGTTGAGGAAGAAGAGTAAGCTGAAGAGGGACGACAACTGCAGTGCTTTGAAAAGGAGTGGTAAAAAATAGTAATTGTTGTAGTGGCACAAGGCAGATTAAAAAAATTTTGTGCTTTTCACTGCAGCTGCAGTATTCAGTCTGTGTAATTAGAGTACAATGCATTCATTCCTACAATACTAAGTGTTGTAAATTATGGCCTTGTAATTAAGAACTGACTACCGGCAATATGCATTTTTTTTTTTAGTCAAGGTGCTAGACATTTAAATAAATAATTTAATCTTGCTAAAGATTTTGCTTTATGTATTTATTACTGCTTTCTTCCATTACTTCAAAATACATCTTTTTTTATCCTTGTTTTCCCTAGCACATGGGTCTGTGTATGGGTACCTCTTATTGAGGACTATAATTGTCACTAATTCTGAAATGCTTAAACATCTAAGCATGTTAACGTTTTTTTAAAATGGCAACCTATGCTTATTTTCCAGTCAAACTAAACTGCAAATTTTACAGTCCTTGCAATAAACTCATAAGTTAGCAGTGCAGCTTCTCCTCTTTCTCACATTGTAATGGTGGTTTTGTGTATGCTTGCTGTAGTTTCTCTACATATTTGTGTTAATTTTCACTCCCACCTCTTTTCTGGCCATTTAAGCACCTACATCTTTAAATGTCACTCTTGGTACCTCATAGGATTTGCAGATTGTTACTGATGATTTACTTACGGTTCTTCCTGTTGAATCACATAATTGGCAATTTTAGGAATCACTTGGAACATTTCAGCAAAAAGTTGACAGCTGCAGGTGCTTGGAGTGCCCTTTGGCTGCTTTTCCAGTGCTTTACCACTGTAATGATTTTCCTATCCTATATGTGTAGTAAGACATATGGACATTCTATATACCTTTCACCATAGGTTGTTCTCGCTTTCTACATTGCTTCTTCATGGGATGGGAGTGTCCCTCTCATGGAAGATACTTTTTTTCAGCCAGTTAGGGGCTTTCACTAATTTTTCCATTGCAGTTGAGCACTTTGAAGTGAATTATGATTTCCCTCTTCAAATGTGTTCAGTTGTTCAATACTCTTCTTGAAATGATGGGGTAATTTTGTTTTCACCTGCCTGTGTAAAGCCCAGCAATTCTTGAAATAACTTGATAGCTGGTTTTGTTACAAAATATTTTTCTATTTTTGGAAATGTTTTTGTGTTCATACTGCAAAATGTTATCGGAGATGGTCTTAAATTGCAGGTGGATAGTGATCTGTCACAATCAGAGGGAACCTGTTGAGCAAGGTGTGTTGTGCATGGGTGATGAGAAGTGCTTGTAGCGTACTTTGTCCCCACAGGTTGGTTATTCTGTATCTGTGTGAACCATGTTCTTTTCGCTGGCTATGTTAGTTTTCTTGTTTAGCTCCCAGAATCAGTTTGCACAGGATTGTCCTGGGGACATTTTTGCTTTATAGGGTTTAATCCAACATGGTTCTGGAGCACCATGTTCCTGTCTGTTCAGTGGAAGGAAAATAATTTGCACATAGGAAAGAACACAGAATTTCACAGCCATGCTCATAATTCATGGTCTGTCACTGCTCCAAGATACTAAAACCATGCTTTCTAGTAATCAGTTGTATGATAAACTTTCAGTTTATTCTTGTTATAGAGTGGTATTATGTCTTCAGTGAATGTTTTTGTTAAATCTAATACGTCTTTTTCTCAGGAATCACGAGAGAACCAAAATTCATTTCCAAGAGAAGGGTACCTTACCATAATCCACAGATTTCGAAGTCCCTTGAATGGACAGCAGATTGTGATTTGAGTGACCCACTGGAAACTGAAGATGCAGAGTTGCACACTGACCACAACAACAATAATGTGAATCAGGAAAAACTTGAAACACCAGAAGGACCCAGACTCCCCCCAAAAGTTCAATCACATGTGGTAGATTCTAGTGGTGAAACAGCTCTTGCCCTTGCAGAGAACAACATGACAAAATCACCCTCTGAAGCTCCACCAAATCAAAATGAAACATTTTCATCTCCAAAAAAGCAACCAGAAAAAATGGGTAATGGGGTAAGGGAATAGTTTTTTTTTTTTTAATTGACCAGTCTAAAAATTACTAACAGTAATTTCGCACAGATGCTCAGACTCTCTTGTTGAACTCTTTCCTTAGTTTTGTATTTTGATACTCTGCTGTAGCTTCTTTGTTGGGAGAACAGTATGCTTGAGATCAGATTTTGGTGCTACTTAATTCAATAGGAATTTGCTCTTCATGTGTCATCACTGCTAATTTCAGTTAAACAAAGATTTAGCCAATAATATATAGACTTTTTGGGGTTGTTGACTATAATGAGAAAATGTACTTTGCAATTCATTTTGTTCTTGAAACAAAAACCCAAACCATTGTTTTGAAAGTGTGTGTTGAAAGATGTCTGACTAGCAAAACATTGTAGGAAAGGGAACAATCATTGCTATTTTTTTTCTATTTTTTTTTTTTTTTTACCGTGTCAGTTTCACAGAGCCCTTCAGAGAAAAGCAGACATATATATTCCACCTTTAAAAACTTTCCCCAGAAATTCTGAATATCGAAGCCAATTTGTCTGGAAGAGTCCTCATGAAAAGTCACCGATACTTGCAGCTGAACAGGTAACTTTAAAAAATCCAAAAAGCAAATTAATACTTTTTTTTATGTATCAGCAAAGTTTTCCTTTCAAAAATATTTCCTTTTTTTTTGTTCTTTTGGTGGGGGAAAGACAAACTTTAATGTTGTTGCATGATTTTTTTTTCTCTCTCCCTTTACAAAAGTGTAGTATAATTGGATTTGTTTCCATGTGATTCTGTATTGTGGTCAGACCTAATAGTTTGTTCTCCTTAGGCCTTGCATTTCATTCTTTCTAACAGGACCATGTTCTTCTGTTTGCATTAATTTATTTGTGTTGCCCCAGTTTCCTATTCTCAGTTTCCATCTCTGTGCACATACACTTCTAAGCAGTAAAGTGTGTCTCTCTAGTATTTTATTCTTTCATGACAACAGCTTGTATTTATAGTGGAGTCTTCTGATTTTAAGATACTCTTGTGACATTTTAATACATCTCATGAGTGTTTGGCCTTTGTAGGGTTGAAAATGCTGCTATTTCTAGCAAGACCTCAAAGAGTAACTGAGTGTGAGACGGCTTTGTGTTTTCAATTAACTAACTGTTGCTGGGATCAGGACCTAGGATCAGTCTTTTGGTCATTCTACAGTGTGAAATAGGCACTTCTGCATTTGTCTTCTATTTCTTCACTAGAAGCATATGTGTTAGTGGGATTACTAGAGATGGTGTGCTCTTTTTATCCTCAGGTGGCAAATTTGTTCAGTAACAGCTTTCAGAGGCAATAAATGTTGACTAAGATAATCACTATCCTGTCTTTTTCTGTTGGAGTACCAAGCAGGTGGATGTACTGCAGGATGTTTCCCAGCAGCCGCTTATGCAATGAAAACTCACTGAAACACGTGACAGTAGTATAGAGAAGCCAAAGGACCTTTTGAGGAAGAGGCAGGTCCCAGAAAGTCACCTTATGGAAAAAGTCAAAGAGAATTCTGTTTGATTCTGTGTGCAATCAGTTTGATAATTTCCTTATTAATGCTTGTGAACATTGTGCTTTTTTCAGAAGAAAGACTTTTTTTCACAGCTCATACAGAGTAAGAAGCAGTGAGAATAAGTCTGTAGGCTCTACACATCGTGGATAAGTAGGACTTAGGGAAAATGTAATGATAAAAGTTACACATATTAACAAATTGATATTCTTCACCATTGATATGACTGAGAATATACCTTAATACTGACAATACCTTTCCTTTGAAGAGATTCTGTGAAAATATCGAAGTTATCCAAGTTAGGTTATAAGTCAGACCTAAATTCTCACAGCAAATCTATGGAAAATGCATGCTTCTCATGTATGGCACAGTCTTGAAATTTGGAACCCCATGAGGAGATAATACTCTGTTAGGCAAATTCTCTACCTTGGTTTATAATACTACATTAGTTGAAAAAGAGTGGATTTTTATTTGCCCAAGCTCTAAGCATCCAGCTCTAAAACTGAGGGCAGTTTTCTCTTACTTATGGACAGGACATGTACTGAGGACTCATATGGAAGTTTTATGGCATGCCTTTAAAAAGCCATGATCCTCCATACAGCTCTGAAGGTTAACAAAAAATAACCAACCAAACCAAACTTCTCATAGTAAACTTCAGTAAGAACAGTGTTTGATCACAGATTTAATTGTGTCTGGCTTGGTCACTTCTAAATGTATTTAAATTTCTCTTGAATTTCTCCTAGAAGTTCATTTGTCTCCACATGCTGTATTCGTACAGATGACTGTCACTCTGTTCATATGTCATGTATTTGTGTGAATAAATTATCAGATTTTGAAAATTTAGCCTTAAGGTAAACAAATCACACTTTTTTTTTGTTTTGTTTTGTTTTCTCTCTCCCGCACAGCTTATTTGCAACACGAAGAAATCTGTACCTCTGGTTAAATCTCCTGCAATTACTTCTGAAGCTGCTTATGAGAGAAATTCCAAAGGGTCTCCTCTTAAGAGTCCACAAGAGAGAGGTGGTTCAGAAGAGAAAGAATTGCTGGTGTGTGAACAAGTAAATACTTCCCTGAAAGAAAAGCTTCAGTAGTACTTCTGCAGTTTTGATCTAATCTATAAGGGGGTGGGTTTAGGTTGAAATTATTTAGTGTTGCTGGTGACACTGGACTCAGTAGCGGTTTTGCTGTAAAAGACTGAAAATAATACTGTACAGCTCTGCTCTTTGGGGGTTCTGTAGTCTCTGTAGTGCAATTTTTCAGTTTAAAGTTTTAAATTTCTGAGTTTTGAAGTGGTTTTATTTATTTTTTTTTTGTTCCCTATTGACACTTTGTTTTTAGTCATTAGAATAGTTTCTGCAATCTAAATCTCTGATTTATACTCTCATTGGTACCAATGTTGTGTCTTGGTGTGCAGTAGGGCTAGGTGGGAGGTCTGGAACTTTTTGAATGTCATAAATCAGAGATAGTGAATTTTCTCCCTACAGTGGCAAACAGTATCTCTGTATTCTTTCCATGTCACCTGACTTTGCTTCCGCTGGGCATACCTCTTCCTTTTTTGCCTTTCTGAGTCAGCTCCCTTAGGACCTGTTCCATAAAACTGTCATTCTGGTTTTTTAGGAATCTTCTGGGCTGGGTTGTACCAGCTGTGTGATGCTCCCAGTAATCTAAGTCTCCTCACTACCCATCTCTGTTGCTGATAGACCAGAAAGGGCCATTGTCAGGCAAGGTGTTCATTAGAACCACTGCTGAGCAAAAGGTGTACTTAACATGCAGTGCCTTGGCTTAGTTTAAGCCATTGGTGCTTCTGAGGGGATTGTTGGCTTGGAGGTTTCATCATTTAAAACTCAGACCTGTCCAGTTCTTTAAATCCCATCTGGGGATGAGAAATTTTATGTCCCCTTTTGCCTCTTTAAGTAGACATGAAGAAAGCTTGAAAAGCCTGAGGCTTTCAGGAAGCATTTGTCTGGTTTAAGTATTGGAATTTCAGGTTATTTTTTGAGAACAGCTAATAAATGAAGTAAGAGAAGTCATAAGAAGGGAATTTTTGTGAAAGTGTCTAAAAATCTGGTTGTTTATACCAATACCTCTTCTCTGATGAATATCTTGAAAAAGTTTTGGGGGATTTTGGTGGGCTTTTTTTTTTTAAAAATTGAATTTGAACAGTATCGGTGAAGATCTCTAGCAGAATCAGAAGTCATGCACTGGATTTCCAAAAGATTAAAATAATCAGGAAAAACAAAATCTTTGGTTTAAAACCCAAACAAGTAAATCTAAACATATATAAAACAGAATAAAAAAATTTAAAAATTTGCCTTTTGGACTCAGGTTAGAATGCACATGTATCGTATTATTTTCTTTCTGTGTTTCATGTTAAATTAATTTTGTAAAGTGGACAAAATGGATCATCTAACCAACAGAATGTTGCACTCAGTCTTAACTTTGGCATTTTGCTAGTTTATATTTGTGTTAACGAAAGAATGTGGTGTTCTCGTTTGCATTAAATATTCAAAACAGCTAACACTAAAATAAAATTAATTATTTGCCAGAGCTTGATGTCAAAAGAAATATGAGGGTTTTCAGATTGTTAGCTAATGTGGTATTTTTAAAATTATCTTTGCCTTAGAGTAAGAGGGAAGAACCGTTTCAAAAACCAGCAGAAGATGCAGCAAAACAAGGGAAATCAGAACAGAAACATCCTAAACAAAATAATAAGCAGCATATCAGTCCAAAGCCCCTCACTTTACATACAAGTCGTGGGTATGTATAAAATAGGAAAACCTAGACTAGTGAATAGGTGTGCAGCAGCCTAGTATTTAGAATGATGGACTATGGACCTTGAACCACAGCATGCTGCAGTTGCAGGGGCAAATGCCCCTTGCAGCACTGAGATTGAGCTTCTTGTGGGTACGTCTAAATCTGGTGTTAATTTCCATCCTCTTCTCTGGGCAGTGGCAGCTTTGTACCCACTCTGTTCAGTTGAACCTTGTGATGCAGTAACAGTAGTATTAGTAAATTTAACATGAATGAAATAAAATCAGCGCAGTGCTGCAGCTAAACTTTCAGCAAGTGCTTTGGAAGTCATAGTCACTTTTCAAACTGCTCTATCTACTGTGCCTACTCCACACCTTAAAGTTGTGGTGATTGTACTTGATGTCTGCTTATCCTGGTCTGTAAGACCTTGTGTGCCTGAGTAACAAAAGCATACACATGAGGTAGAGGGAAGTAAAGAAATCTGTCCCATGTAGAGTAATCTGAGAAGCATGGAAACGAAATGACATTGTATGTTATTGAGTGCTATTGAATTACCTTTTTTTTTCTGCCACATGCCTACATTGCAGGAATTGAACTCATATTTCCATTTCATACACGTGAGATATGTCAGGAGAAATAAAAGCCAGGAAGTAGGCTTTAAAATGCTTAGATTAATCCATCTCTCCTGTGTTTGTGCTTAATGTACGCCCCAGCAATTGCTTTTATTCTTCGTGGCAGTGTTACGGCATTAGATTGAAGATGGGAGAGGAGACTTACCTGAGTCTGAATGCTGTTGGATGTTGAGAATTGATTATAAAATGATCACCCAAAATTCTATGAAATAAAATTGCTATGTGGAAAAGTGAGTGGATATAGTATAGCTGAAACCTTTAACTATTTGGTTTTCATACTCTTTGCAGTAGATTGTAGTCAATTTTGCAGTGAGTAATGTGCAAAATTCTTGATAATTTGCTGGGCCTTTTTCATCTAAGGGCAAATTTCTGCCTCTTATGCCTTCAGTGTAGTAGCACAAGACAAAATTTTCTTAAAAAATCACTGGGCAAATAGCTGTCAAAATGTGCAAGTTCTCAGTATGCAGACAGGATTGTTACTTGCACGCAAGCTGTGTTGCATGGCCTGCTTTTGCAGCAGGCTGACTGGGATAGCAGTGTTGTGTTTTTTTATGCTAATCCATCAGTTTTGCAACCAAAGCAAAGGAATTCTGTGTTAAAGTTTTAAAGAAGGGGATGTATTGAAAGAAATTTTGAGTATAAAGGGTTTTTCGACTTCGATATTTTTGTTTTTACGAGGTTCATTTTATTCTCTGACTTTAGGCTTTTATGACCTATTTTTGAAGAAGGATTGAAAAACAGGGCTTTTTCACCCAGTGCTGACTATATTAGAATTAAGTTGGTAATGTTCTGAAGCATGATTAAATCCAAAAATGTCTTTAGATTTAAGCTGATACATCCACAGTTGAGTGCTTAAGGACTCGAAGTACTACTTATTGCCTGCTATAGGTTAGATGATGTTAATTTTTCTGTTTGTATGTGTGTGGCAGAAGGGAAAAATGAACCCATCTTTTCAAGTACTGAGGTCTTTTGAAGATCAAAGCCAGTAGGACATAGTCAGATGAATTATACTGACCAGTGTTCTGGCAGTCAGATGTTTCCAGCCCCAGCAGCTCACCCCACCCATATGCAGAGCGCCTTTAAAGTGGAGTTCATAGGAGGAAATGTCTCAGACACGTTAATGCCAAACCAGGCATTTTTACTTAAATGTACCTTCATCAGTGACTTAAATCAAGGTCCCACACTTTGCATTGAAGTAATTGAGGCTGATGTGTGTATTATGTTCTGCTGGCTGGCTTGTCAGGGCAAAAGCTTCTGGTGGAAGTGTTGCAAGGAAAAAACAACAGGAGAAACTACTTGAAGGACTACCAGCTGTGAATGAGTATTTTTCACAGCATTCCTAGTTGTGTTGGTTTGAGCTGTTGTTTGTGCATGTGTTTTTTGCATCTCACTGGCATTTAGGTGCAGGTATATTTTGCTTGTTGATGTAACTTTAAAAGGGCTCTTAAAGAGTATTCTGGATGTCAAACTTCACTTTCTTTTTCTCTCATCATTCCTGATTTCTTAGGAAGATGAACACTGAATATAGGTCAAAATTTTTGTCTCCAACCCAGTATTACTACAAAGATGGAGTTTGGTCTCGTATTAAGAGTAAAGCTCACAACCAGGTGAGTATTCTTAGAAAATCTGAAGCCTGAGTATGCTTTGTATTTTGATTTTTAGATGAAAAAACTTTGAATTGTGGTGTTTATAAGATACAGTTCTGAGATTGTAATGCTAATGACTCAAGCTCCCAAAGGTGAGTATACAAAGGCAGTTAGATTCTGACAAGTCAGAAAAACACATAGAAAAAAAAAAAGGGATGGTGAGACTGAAAAAATGTATTAATGTCACACCCAAAGTGAGGGAGAAGTGTTGTTTCCCTTACAATCAGGATCATTCAGAACAGAGTCTCTTGTGACAGGTAATCTTATTCTTGATGTTCAGCCTAGTTTTAACATGCAGAAGTGTTGAAAATACAGAGTTGAATGATGGGAGATTCCAAGAGAATAAAAAAGGAAAAGGACAACGTATGTATCAGCCTAGGTTGGCTTGATAGTCAGGCTCAGTTTGTTAGCTTACCATGCTGAATCCATTCAAAGCAGTCAGCTGAATTCAGTCATACACAACATAAAATTGAGAATTTTTCTGGCAAGTTTCAGTCAATCTGTGTATTTTCTTGTAGTTCATTCAGAAACTGCAATCCATATTATACTGTATAGGAAGTCATTTGACAGAACTGTGAAAAGGCTGAGTAGCTTCAAGACCACAACATTTCTTAGCATTATTAAGTGTGATTTCCTGAGTTAGTCAAGGAAATCAAAACCATTAATAGTGTGCTAAGAAACTGCTAGAGCTTGCTCTGCAACTCTCTGATTTCACTGACTTGACTTGGTCTTCTCCCAGCTGATAGAGGGAGCCTTTGTGAGACGCTATGCTGCTACCTGTGTGGCACATACTTGGAAATGTGAGTTTCCTCATCAGTTGGGTCCATGGTGACGTGGAAGGTAGAGCTCAAGCAAATGGTTTTGGGGTGCTGGGTTTTGCGAATTTGAAAGTAAGGGTCTCTGAGAATTGCAGGTGTAGTCTGGTAGCTTTCAGTTCTGTGTTTTCTTGCTAGATTTAATCTAGCAAGTAATTTTCCTTTTAGAAAAAAGAAATATTGATAGAATACATACAAAGTAAGCAATAATAAATTGGTATCAATATTTAAATTATATTAAAGTATGAGATGATTCATAATCAGATTTTGTGTATGCATGCATGAGATAATCCATTCTGTGTAAACAGCCTCAAGGGGATGTTAGAGGACTGAAAAGCAATATTTTAATTTTTATATGCATTGATATATGCTTTAGACTTACTGTAACTAAGGTTGCAAAATGTTGTGAACTATGGCATGCAGCCCAAGTGGTATATTGAATGCTTCTGTAGAGTATTATGTCATTTTTGTGGTGTATAATACTTTAATTTGTTGATGTTGTATTGTGAAACGTTCAAACCAATAAGGAGCAGTGCTCAGCTTCAAGAGCAATTGGCTGGTAGGCAGCTAAAAGGTGGGCAACTAAAGATGCATTGCCTTGGGATATAGTGTGTTTGTGGCACAGTCAGCTAGGAGGAGTCACTGCAGTACAGTTGAGGGAAAGAATGAGGAGACTGCAAGTGGAGGATGGATGTTCAACTTTACATGTGGCATTTAATTAGTGTATGAAAATGAAGGATTTCCCACACTGTCAAGATGTGTTTTGGGTGCATCAGACTTTTCCACAGAGATTTTTTTGCTGAAAAGGGAATTGCAGGAAACTCGGAAGAAGTTCTGTGGCAGTAGGCATGAAGAATTAAAAAAAAAGAATGATTATGTTTTTTGAGACCTTCTAAGTGAAGGATTCTGGTAGCTGGAAGAGCCAAATTTATTTTAAGACTATAATAACATACTTTATGGATCATGAGTGTGAGTGTGCTTTGATTACATACACATTTTCATGTATGCATACCTACATTAGATCCTAGTAGGAGTTCATATAGAAGGGACTTAAAATTGCAATTACTTGAATTTCTCCTGTCTCTGTTAGACTTCAAATCAGATGTGTGTGAGTATATGTCATGTTTTAACCCCAGGAGAGAACTGTGCCCCACATAACCAGTTGTTCACTCCCCCACAGTGGGGTGGGGGAGAAAACCAGAAGGGTAAAATTGACAAACCTCCTGAGTTGAGATGAGGACAGTTTAATGGGTAAAGCCAAAGCCATGTGTGCAATTAAAGCAAGACAAGGAATTCATGTGCATACAGACTGGGAAATGAGATGCTGGAGAGCAGTGCCTTGAGACCAGGGGGTCCTGGTCAAGGCAAAATTGAACATAAATCAGCAGTGCCCTGGCAGCCAGGAGGGCCAGCTGTGTCCTGGGGTGCATCAGGTCCAGCATCACCAGCTGGGCAAGGGAGGGGATTGTCCTGCTCTGCTCTGCACTGGGATCCCAGCACCTTGAGTGCTGGGGGCAGTTTTGGGTGCCACAATATAAGAATGGTATAAAGCTATTGGAGAATGTCCAAAGGAGGGCAGCAAAGATGGTGAAGGGCCTTGAGGGAAAGCCGTATGAGGAGCAGCTGAGGTTTCTTGGTCTGCTCAGCCTGGAGGAAAGGAGACTGAGGGGAGACCTTACATCTACAGCTTCCTCACAAGGGGAAACAGAGGGGCAGACACTGATTTGTTCTCTGTGGTGCCCAGTGATGGGACTCAAAGAAATGTCATGAAGCTGTGTCAGGGGAGGTTCAGGTTGGATATCAGGAAAAGGTTCTTCACCCAGAGGGTGTTTGGGCAATGGAATAGGCTCCCCAGGGAAGTGGCCACAGCACGAAACATGTCAGAGTTCAAGAAGCATTTGGTTGGTGCTCTCAAGGCACGTGGTGTAACTCTTGGAGTGTCCTGTGCAGGACTGAGAATTGGACTTTGATAATCCCTGTGGTGCCCTTCTAGCTTGGCATAGTCTATGATTCTGTAACGTGTAGGACTGAATAACATACTTCATTCATAGTGAGATAAAATAGAATCCAGACATTTGAGAAATGTTAACAGCATATTAATGCAAGTATGCATAACTTGAAAAAGAGTGCCAATTGCATTTTGTTGTAAAGTAACAGAGGTACTTTGGCCATTCACAGTATAGGCTGCCCAACAGTCCTTCTGGTTTCCACATGATTCCATATCTTTCTCATACTAATGAAGAGAAATGTTCCTCAAAAGTGTATCTAACCTCTGCATCTGGTGGGTTATTGAGACTCACCCCTATGAAAGGTGCCTACAGAACATTTCTTGCTTAGCATAAGTGATTAGATGATAAATTCCAACTCAACCAGGCTTGTTTCTCCCTTAGTTGGGACTGCACGTGGGTGACTTTGCATCCAAAGCAGACTTTCTGAAGTTGAGTCCAAAGAGGCAAATGCCATAATGGAATCCTGGTGTGACCTTAGCCATAGTGATTACTTGTAGGCTGCTTCTCTGCAATTTATTATTAAGGGTGCTTTTCAGCAATCAAACAAGAAAAAAAATCTCTTCCAATTATGTTTTTGAAAAATTAATGTGGGCAATTCATAATCGCAGTAGGACTCTAGGGCCTATGTCCTGCTGAGTTAATGCTGCCTGCTGAGTCGCTGAAGGAGACGGTTGTCCTTTGTACTTCTTCACAATTCACTGGAGAGTTAGTATTCTTCCTCCCCCTGCAGTACTCTGTTGCTCTGGATTTATGTTCCTTCTGTTCTGGCTATTATAATTAATTTTTTATTCCTCTAGTTAAAGTGAGTAATCCAGTAAATCACTTGCACATCAAACTTTAAATTCTCCTTTGAAAACGACAAGCATATATTTTTAATGGGCTATTCTTTGGAAGTTTAGTGGGTCAAGTTGTGGGATGTTAGCTGGATATCCATTTGCTGCATCCAGTTACTTTTAGTGGGATTAGCTGAATTTAGCCCACTAACTCTGTTCCTTGCAGGAGGAATGATGTGAAATCTATCATGAAGGAAGAATAAAAAAGAAAAGCTATGAAAATGTGGTAGAGGAAATGTCAGTATTACTTTCCTGCTCTTTGATAAAATACTTATTTCCTGTGGACCATTTTTTAGTAAGTCAGAATTCACATGATATCACAAAGTTATTTTTAATAATTTAAATGTAAACTTCTTGGTTTTGCTTTTTCTCCTTTCACTTTAATTGTGTTTGGATGAAGGACACAAGACAGCAAGTGTTTAAATGGTCTTAACTGTAAAAATGATGGTGTAACCCTCCTTGAAGAGGGGGGTTATCACTTTTATTCTTTTGGAGTAAAACTGGGAGCTGAACAGTTTTGTATCTCATTCTTACAGTTACTGATAGCCTAGAAGGAATAATTTTAATGCTGTGTCTTGCATACAATAGCACGCAGAGTTCTTGTATTAATCTTAACTTTTCACTAATATTTATGTGGCTACAGACAGTTGTGGTGTTTGCAGCACACAAATTCAGTGTTACCACATGCGTGTAGATCCGTTGATTTGAATCATAAATTAGTGGGGAATGTATTTTTGTGTGTTGATGTTTGGAAATCTAAGTTAGTTTCCTCAATCTTGGCAAGAAACTGGTGGAATGCCAGTGCTGACTGTACTTGAGAGCTTTTTATTGAATCTCAGGGAGGCAGCATAGAGCTATGTTGACAGGTTTTTAGTATTTAATTTCTTACTTAGACTGAAGTAAAGTTACAAGGGTGGTAATAACAATATCACCCTTGAGTGTTGAGAGGAAAAATAAGAAATTTAAAAATAACTCTGTATTCTTCCCTTTAGGCATCTCAAAACACCCTAAATTCCATGTGGTATGTGGAGGTTGGTTGCATCCAAGTTCCTCTTCAGTGTTTGGAGCACTGTGTCTGAGCGCTGATGAAAAAACTAGAATCCAGCACTAAACTTATTCACAGTTGCTGCATAAATTTTTGTGCTCATGGAATGAATAATTGACAATTTCGCTTTGGCTTCATGGCTCAAACATGCTTACTGAATATATGCTTCCTGAATATATTATTTTTGCTTTCTGCTTCTTACATTTACTGTGGCATGCAATGTTTGTGCTGTGGCTGGCCCTGTATTTTGAGTAAACTTACCTTTCTCTTCTAGCTGCCAGTAGCTAATGCAAATATTTATAGTAGCCTAATAGTGAAATTTAAACAGATGTGCAATTTATGAAACCTTGATGTGTAGGTGAGAGAGCTTCGAGAAAGAGTGAAGGCTTACAGGCAACGAGTAGAAGGAACACACTTCTCCCGATACCATTTCAATCAGATCCTGTCTGATAATAACAGTCTTTGGGATGTGTCCTCAACTTCCAGTTCAGAAGAAGGAATCAGCAACAACATCAGAGCACTAGATCTTGCAGGGTAAGGTCATCATTCCTGCCTGTTACTTTGCGGCTTTGAAACTGAGCAAAATGCTGAATATAGGCTTAGCCTAGCTGCGTGATCTTGAATGTTTGACTGCATTCAAGATACAATTGAATAGGGTGCTCAGTAATCATCTAGGCTCCCTTTCCTCGTGGAGGGTTGGACTGGTTGGTCTTTTGAGGACGCTTCCAACCTGGGCTGTTCTATTATTCTCTGATATGTAAATTCTCTGGAACAGATGAGGGAGTTTACCTTTTCACAGATATGTCAGTTGATAAGTGCTCAAATTGAAAAACAAGGCACAGTCCACTCTTCTAAAAGTAGAGAAAGTTACTCCTTTGTAACTCCCCACAAATGCATATTTAGTGTGGCAACCTTAGTCTCATCAATCCAGAAGAATTTTGCACTGAGGCATACTGAAGTAATGTCCTTTCCACTGGAATGATATGAAATATGTTTTGCCTACTCAGATATTATCGACATTCTTGTCAGGATTAACTAATTTTGTGGTTGAGTCTGCTTAGTTCAGAGGTGAAGACTTAGGAACTGGAAAGGTGTGCATCCATTTTCTCTTTTCTTTGAAGGCTGTCAGAACTGGCAGATACTAAATCCCTTGCTAGGAAAATTCAGAATTAACTTGTTAGTAGAAGGTGATCTGATATTTAAAAACAGTGCTCTGGATACCTGTGTAGTCCTCTGTACACTGCTGTATGTGCCATCCTTTCTTATGTGTGTGTGACAGATCTGCCCTTTTTGCATGAGTAGCTCTAATAAGGGTTTGGTGATGACATGTAAAATAGTATTTATTACACCATAATATGTGATACTAAATACAGTGTGAGTTTTTTGGTTTACTGGATTGTTTTCTTCTGTGAAATACAGATCCTCTTACTGATCTCATTTCTATGCACTGGGCTAATTTGCACTGATTTCTGTAAGTAGTTGAGAGTTTAATACTTTCAAAAGTTGTGCCTGAAGTGGAGTTTCCTAGACTGCTTGACTTCCAAAATTATGCCATCAGACAGTCCCTTGTATGGAAATAGTTTTTTTTTGAGTACTTCTCATAATGTTGTTTAAATTGAAAATACAGCCCTAATTTACATTGCATTTTTGGAAATGGTAATATAACAAGAGTTTTCATAAAATCTGGTTTGAAAATGGGATGTGCTTAAGCATCAATTAAAACTTCAGTGGCAGTTTAACCATTCATCATCTCACCTGTACCACTTTTTAATGTCTGAGCTGTACTGCTTGCAAAGAACTGAACTGGATGAATGTGTTCTGTATAGACATGTATATTGTGCAAATCAGTGATACAAAATGCTTTGTTTTTTCTTACCCAGTGTTTCTGAAAAAGAGGCTGCACCAAGCCCTGAAGTGCTACAGCAACCTGGCTCCAGACAACAACCACATCAGGACAGCACAAAGAAAGACATGTCAAATGCTTTAACTGTTCCAGTCAAAAGACGTTTAGTTTGGGATGAACAAGAAGGTACTGAAGAAAGGGGAAATCAACAATCAACAGAAGAGAAAGAGGAAGAAAAGCCAGATGAACAGGCTGCAGTCATGGCCCAGCAACTAGAAGAAAACAGTAAGAATGCCAAAGAAGATAAGAAAGCTGAAGGGTAAAACTGAACTTTTTTTTGGTTGTATATATGTATGTGTGTGTATATTTCCTCTAACAGGTCAGAAATTTGTAGGTTAATTAGTTTTTGTTTTTAAATCAGATTCATTTAAGAGAGTGTAAATTGGTGTGACAGTACCTCTGTTTTCAACAGTATGATAAGGAATGAGAAGGTTTAAGACATTGATCTGGCTGATGGAAGTGGATCTATCATTAAAAATACTGCATTTCTAACTTGCAAGACAGAGGTTTGTAGACTCATGAATGATTCTAATCTTTTTCTCCAAAACTATGACATTTGCAGTATGGGCCTCTTAGAACAGACTGTTGACTACACAGCAGCCAAGTTTAGTGAAAATTAAAACTCAAAATTTGCTTCAAGTTGACAGTGTAGGATTGACAGGACAGGATATGTGCTAATATTGTACTTAGGCATCTGTTTTTCTTAAAAAAATTAAGATAAAGGACTTAGGGGAGAAAAATAACTAATATCCAGTAATCACTGGTGATTGCGTTACTAAGCACGGAGGGGTATTTACAAATAATGAGAGATCAGCTCAGTATGTGCATAGTACTGTATTTGAGAGATCCAAATTGTATCTAGTTTCAGAAGTCTCTGGCTTTTTACTGTACAAATTTTGCATACCTTTTTTTGTCAAACAATATTTAACTTTGATAGACATTTAATTCTGAATAGTTTTGACCTTCGTAACCATGTCAGCTACACATTTTCTATTCCTCATTGCATTTTGTCTTTGGTGTTGCAGCACTAATGAAAGGTAAGAAACCGTAATTGTCTCCATTGGGGATAATATTGTGTATGCAAACCCAAGCAAAGAAAACTTGAGATGTTAGACTCCAACAGATATTAAATGCATGCTTTCAAAACCATCATCTGGAAATCTTCCTAAGTTTCTATTTAATTCTAGAGATTATCTAGTTCATAGATTTCTCTGACATTGTCAATTTTCTGTTGTCTTGCAGTGGGGTTCTGTGTGTTCTGGGATGTGCGCTGGACTCAGCCACTCAGAGCAGCTTAATGCTTGCATGTCACACCTTCTTGAGAGCTAGAAATGAGGAATTCTTTGCCTAGATGTGTCTATCATGCACTGATAGGATCAGGTTCCTCCGTAGCATGGGTGTGCTGCCACTTCCTTTTGAAATGCACCTGGAAGCAGAAGACTGGAGTGATAGTGCTGATGTATATTATATATACATATATAATGTATGATGTATGTATGTATCATATTATGATGTATATTTAATGACCTAGGGGCTATAGTATTTGCATAAATGTGGTATATTTGGCTTCAGTTCCACCACATTGACTGAAGAATGTCAAACCCACACTCCCACCTCTAAGGTAGCAACCATGTTCAAAGTTTTTCCAGGTTCAAAGTGTTGCAGCCCTCTTGTTGAGCCTCCGTATAGTGCATTCATGTATAGCATACATTCAGGGTTTGTTGGGACAGAGGGAGCCTGGATTTATAGCTTGAGACTCTTTAAAATACAGAAACTAAAGCTTAAGGGCTGGAATCCAGGACTCCCCTTTGCAAGCAGATGTTTTAGCTACAGGCTGTTGGGGTGTTAAGGCCTTAAGTGTCTTGCCTTAGGCTTCATTGTAGGAATGGATTAGAAGCAGAAAGCTTGAGTGCAAGACTCCTGAGTCCTTCCTTAGCTAATCCTTTAATCATTACTCATTTTTTTTTTTTCAGTGAAAATGCCTTAGTATTAAACACATCTGCAGCTGTGTCAGATTCTTCTGTATCCTCAAGGAGAGGCAGCAGGCGTCCTACTCCGAAGCCGAGAGCTCTTGGAGGAACTCCGAGGACTCATCATGACCGCACTACCCCAGCTGTTGGTAAAAAGATTTCTAAATGCAAAGCAGTCTTTCAAGAACTAAAGAAAAAAATACATAATTGAATTAATTTATTAGGTTATTTAATGTAATAAGACATCTTTCATCTTTTCCAATACAATAGGAGGTACTGTTCTAGTGTCTGCTCCTAAATTCAAGTCTTCATCTTCACCTCAGAGAAAGCGAAATTTAGCAACAAACCCTTCAAAAAAAAGGTCCTTCCAGGTGAGCCAGAGAACAGACTTACCATTATGAATTGTAGGAATGTGCTTTTTAAGTAATAATGAATAATTCATTTAAGAAACCTTTTCCTTGAGTTGTTATTTGCTGTCTTAAAATTGTCAGTGTCTGTGGCTAAAAAGGGCGTGTCTGAATAAATAGTTCTTTTGGGGTGTCAAAGGAGTTGATGCTACTGGAGTGAGATTAGATGTACTTCACTTTTTTTTTTGCTAAATGTGTGGGATCTGTTTACAGAAAAATAAAAAGGTTGCCAGTAGGATTTCCCCTTATTGTAGCCATTGACATCACCGTGGCACAACTCCACATTGCTTGAGTTGGAGGAAATTCAAGAGGGAGAGGTTGGGTGCTTATGTAAAGCATAGGTTAATGTGCCATAATAGTTTCACTCTACCTTTCCTTTACTTTTGTGCTGCTTTTACTTTGCAGCTTGCATAATTACTAAAAGAAAAATAGGAACATTTAGGAGTTGTTATCCTCAAAATTTTGATAGTTTTTTGTCAAGTTGTGCTTGGTCTCTCTATGAAGAGAGCTACCATTTAACTGTGTACATCCTCTGTAGTAAGTTCTGTAATAGAAGCAGACACAATTGCATGACAAGTTGGTTATGTTGTAAAATCTAAAAAATCACAGTTTCAGAAAATAAGCTCTTGGTTTGACCTGATTAGATTACTTTCAGTCCGTGTTAAACACTTGTTAGTAGGAACAGATTTTCTTTACACTGTCTCACAAGCTTGGAATACTTTTTCTTTTAGTACTTTCATGAGAAGTATAGCAGTGTAAAGTCAACATTTGCTGCATATTTGAGGATCTGTACTGGAAGGCTGTATATGAGATGTTGTGGTTTTGTGCTTTTTTTGATCCTTCCTTTTTTTTTCTTTCTATTGTGTTGTAGCCTGATGTGAAAATGGAAGCCACTTCACACTTTAACTCTCCACCTGCTGGCCTGGGAACTGTGGATCCTCTGCCACTTAGGCAGGATCAGTGGCCTCCTAACAGGGTTGGTGATGAGCAAGTTCCTCTTGTTTCAGCCCAGAAAGAGCAGTCCTCTGCAACTTCTGTGCTGACGTCAGCAAAAAGCTGCTCTGTGCCTTGCTGGAGTCCCTCTCATCGTATTCAAGGGACTCTTAAGGATCCAGAATTCCAGCATAATGGTGGGTTTTATTTATTAAGTGTGTGTTAGAGGGATGCAGGATGTAGATAACTACTGTGCAGTGCTCAGGCCAAGAGATGCTGAGCTTGCTGCCTTACGGTTTCTACAAAGAATGTGCTGTTTGTAAACAAAAGCTTTTCTATTATATGGTTGGTTAGTCTTGCTGAGGAAATGTGCACAACACCCACCTTTGTTTTCAGAGTCCATTAACATCACTCTATTACAGTAGTTTGTTTTCTGATTTTGCCTTACTAATTTTAATAAATACTGCTCATGAGAATAATTTGGTTTAGCATGAACAACTCTAAATTTTGATATTTAAGCTGCAGCTGGATGCTGTGACACTTTTCCAGCTGCAGTTGCTGACTGCGGTGTGTAACTGGGACCTTTATGGTGTAGTATTATTTTGCAAGAGTTGTGGATTTCTGATAGATAAGCTCCTTAAAATTATTTCTGCAGGATAAGGAAACAAAAGAGCTATCTCTAGAAGGTTTATTGGATATTGAGAAAAACCTTTTCTTGGCTGAGGAGGGATTTGTACTGAAGCATTTCAAAAGTTTTTAACAATGTTCAAGGGTACTGGGGATGTAAATTTGATAAAGACAAGACTCCTTGTCCCCTTTGTCTCCATTCCAGAAAGACTTTCTACAGCCACTTAAAGTCCCACAATTCTTGGTCCTTTGATTATAGAGATTGGCTAAAAAGTAGTATTTCCATACTAGAACGGAACAACTAGTTGTCAGGTTAAGTGGAAAGGTGAAATGCAGAGAATTTCCTCAGAAAGATTAGAATTGGTGCTGGGTTCTAGTTCTGCACCTTGAGTGCAGTTCATTAAGTAACTTGCAGCAGGTACCAAAGAGCAGTGTCTCGAGAAGAATCCAGTGGAGCATCTTAAGGTAAAGGAGCCTGGTAGAATTTTTGTTACGTGTGCTATTTATAAGACTCTTGTTTTGGAAATAATGTTACAATATTTTTAAATGTTCTAAAATGAAATATTTTCCTTTGTCTGTTTTGAAATGATTCAAAACTATGCTTTGCTTTTTGGCTTTTTGTCTTAGGGAATCTTGGCAATCCAAAAATGAGAACTTTCCAGTTGCCCCTTCGGGAAAGAAACCGTAATGATGAAGGTATTTCTTGTCCCAAAGTATTACTGTATATCTTCTATGTAACCTAAATAAATTTTAACTTTTGCATGAATGTGAGAGGTTTCTGAATGCAGTAAGTAATAGTGGTTTATGTGTTTGCCTGAATAACTACAGTGTATTTTCATCAAAATAATTTGAACATGTTCAACCTAGTTCTCTGAAGTATGAATATGAAGGTATAGGGTAATACGAATAAACCATTAAATGTGGCTGAAAATTAATAGACCATTGTGGCTCTTGATATGGTTACTATAGCTTGCTTAGTTCCATATCTAAAATTGTTTCCTGCCCACACATTTTTAAGCCTTTGTGTTGATAGCAACTAAAGGAAACTGCAACACAGCCCATATTGCATCTGGAGTAGCTTTGGTTGCAACTTAAAAGGTACCACAAACTTTAAGATAAGGGTTTTGCCCGTGAGACTTTAGCCCCAGATGTGCAACATAAAATGATCCCTCTGACTTTAATTTTCCCACCTGTCCTCTGCTGAGTGTGTTAGGGGTGCTTATGGCATCCTGCCATTCTGATTGCTGTTTTGGCCTTTTTTTAATGTTCATTTTAAAGTTAGTCTGGGAGAGCAGCCATTGCACAGCTGCATCTTCTTGGCCTTTTTGTGGGCAGACAAAAATAAACTCTTTCAGTAGCATTAGCCAACCAAAGGCACTGTGTCTGCTATACACTTTTTCTTAGTGTGGTGTCTGAGGTCGAGCCTGGTGTGGTGCTGTGCAAGTTGCAATCACCTGTGTTTGGTTCAGCTCATAGTATGGGCAGAGCAGGTTTATATCTGATTGCAGTTTATTTATAGTTATACCCCAGAACAACCCAAAGCTTGTTTCTGTACCCCTTGGCGCTTCTTTGCTCCTTGGGTTTTAACCAAGGCTCAGACTGATTCTCTGTTTTACTCATTGCAGTTGGCTGAAAAATATGTGGGTGGTGCAGATGGCTCAGCCAAGCTTCAGTGCAACTACATAAAACATGCAAAAATCCTGTAGTACTCTGCAGCTTCCCACCAGCTTGCTGCACACAGATTAAATGCTGTAGCTGCTGTTTATTATTTTTCCCTATAAGCTGTGTGGTAATGTATGAACTTGCAGAAACAGGCAAAATGTGCCAGCTCACAGATATTTTATGTGTCCGTATTTGTTCATATACATACAAACCTGGGAGTTAATCCAATGACATGTCTTATTTGCAGAAGTGCAGTTAGCAATTTATCACACATGGGAATATAGTTGTTATACAAAGTGTGTGAGCCTGTTACAGGCTATTAGGATCACTGTATTTTAAGAATTTAGAAACTCTACTGAAAAGTTAATTCAAACACTGACGGAATACTGGTGGTGTTTGGATTGAGTGTAGGAATTTTTTTTTGTTGTTGTTGGTGAGGGGTCTGGAAAGTAGTGACACAGTTCTTTCTAATCCATTGCAGGAGAATGAGTGTAATTAAGGTCGTTTTTCATAGAGAGCATCTTTACAGACCTGTAGCAACATTTTGGTGCTGTTAAAGAATTATAATGTGCTTTATCAGGCAAGCAACATCGAGACTGATTAATTTTAGGAATTACACTGTGTGTGAAGTGGACCCTGTATTCAAAAGGAAGACCCTTCAAAAGTGTATTTCTAAAGCCTGCTTCTTCTTGTCTTTGTGGTAAACTTCTGTTTTCTTGAAAAACGTGTTCCTTTTAGCAGCTTTTGGCACACTAGCTGGATTTGGCAACCTAGCTGTATGTGGCACAGAAAGGCTCTTTTTGGCAACATGGGTTCTGGTATTTTAGTCGAGTTATTCTAAGGTTGTCTGCTTTGCTTGAAGCAACCCAACAAAGTGGGTTGCTTTCAAGAATGTCATTACCAGAGTCTAGTCTATATAGATTTCAGTGGCAGAGGAACAATTTCTGAGGTCTGCTGACACAGGAGAGTAAAGGTCAAGATGACTTGGAGAATTGGGCAATTCCCAGGTGAATACAGGGATCTTATTCTGGAGTTTTTCAAGAGATGGCCATGTCAATCTCTTAACTAACATACTAGAGGCTTCCTTGTGAGGTTCTTCTTCAGCGTGTTGGTTGCCAAGTAATTGAATTGAAGTGTATTGTGCTATTGTTTTAGCATCCATTGTGAAAGAGGGCATAAAAATATTCAAAATATGTTAGCTGGGTTTGAATATATATATTTAATCGTCCTATTTACTTTTTCCCTTCTGCTTTCCCCACAGATGACAGGTTGTCTCAGATTTCTGCTCGCTCGGCGGCGTCTAGTTCTCTAGCGTCTCAGATACTGGAACGAGCTCAGAAGAGGAAGGATTTCTGGGGCAAGACATAGTCTCTCCTACCTGTTGTCTAGAAACTATTCTGTAAAATGATGTATTTTGTACAGTTTGTGGTATACATTTAAAAAAATTGTGATTGTAGGGTCAAGCATCCTTTCACTTACCATTGATGTGGCCCAAGTTTTAGGACTTGCCGTCCCAATTAAATATTTTAAACTGATGATGCTGAAAATTTATGTTCTTTATATCTGGGAGTTAGGTCTTAATTCACTATGTCACAACAGCCATGTGAAGTTTTACTTTTTTTACAGTGGCACCTTTTGACACTGAGATAATAATTATTTTACGAAACCCGTGTGTTACTTTTCAAGGTATTCTGCTGTAGTGATGCAGTATGACCTAGAACAGTATTCAGGGGCGACGCCATTGTTCACCAAATACCTCAGTTGCTTTATTTTATCGAGTTATCTTAAGGGCAGCAGTGGTATATGTGTTTATGTTACTGTATGAATTGTCAGCATAACGCAGCGCTGTAACAAAAAGTTACTTTTATTACTTACTGCTTTTAACCTTTTACCGAAAAATTCTAATTTCTTAATGACACTGACTTAGAACATACAGGAGTTTAAGAAAAGGACATGAAGCATTAGGGTTTGTTCATTGTCCACAGGTTTTTGGCTAGGATGACTATCAAAGTTCAGTGCATACAGTAGTGCAGTTTGTCAGCTATACTGACATGAATGCTTGTCTTGTAGACTAAGACCCATGTTTCGTGTTAATTTCAGCTTCTCTAGAAAAAGAAAACTCAGCCAACTTAACCAGTGGTGTTCCCCAGCTCCACTTCAAACTCAGGTATTTAGGAGCAGTGATCTCTTTAAGTAAATTCAAAAGAATGTTATTTTCTTGACTTCGATATTTTAATTACCTCTTGTCTTAGTTTCCTGCTTTGGGGAGACTGATACCATTATGATTGTCACAGTGAAAAGTGTTTGTGATTTATGCTGACAGCTCATTTTATCTTTCCAAGTGATGCCGACAAGTTAAAATGAAGTAGAGGAAATAGGTGGCTGGCATGTATTTTGGTTCTTTGTGTGTGGCTTCAGGTTTTAATACTACTTCATTTGAAAATTTTATACAAGAACAATTTGAAATTTGTACACACTTGATTGCATTTTGATTTTGTATGCAATTATGTATGCATATTACTGAAAATAAAAATGGTTGGTTGCTTTGTTTCTCTTTAAGTTATGCTGGATAATTTGGCAGAGCCCATTACATTGGCACTTCACTGTTTAGTTCTCTCTTTCACCTGTTCAGCTGGAATATCTGTGGACTTAAGAAAGACAAGATGTTACCTCAGAGAGAGTAATTTATTAAAGCTAGATATGATGACACTAGAAATCATAACTGACTACAGATACTTCATATGGTGACTCGAAGCAGATGGGTGCTACACAGGCTGGAAAGGCTGCAATGCCCAAAGGGTCAGTCCCCAGCAAATGATGTAATGAGTGAGTGAATTTGTGCTATCCAGTACTGATGATATTAGAAGAGTGTTCCCTTCGTCCAGAAATTGTATGTTACAGTAGCTTCCTACCAGTGGAGTTGTCTGAAGCAAATCAAGGTATTTTATCTCACGGACTTCTGGGCTTGTTCTGTTATGTGTAAGTTGTAATTGGTCATGAAGTTTCTACTGAAAGGGAAAATGTGCAACAGTGTCTATGAAAATTTTCATTTTTCCTCTACAATGATAGTTTTGTAGTGGAAAACTTAATGGCTAAAAGGGGAAGTATTTTTGTTTAGGATGGTATGTTGCTATGATGTGGGTGCATTGATTTTGCTGTGTCTATCTACATTATTCATATTCAACATGTTCTTGTTTTCCTGGACAAGAGCTCTCATCATCCATTATTTCTCTGTGATACCTGTTAATTGACTTCTATGAACTGTGTCCTCTTTCTTTGTTTTTCTGTGTTTGCCTGGGTTTCTTGGCTGTCTGACAACTCTGTCAGAGTTTTTGTGCAGGTCTGATTTTGAGGCATGTAAGTCATAGGTACTGTAACACCCTAAGTGCCAGCTTTGCTTATAGTGTTGTCTGTACTGGTACAGATGAGTCTGGTACATCTTAGGTAGCTCTGAGTTTGTTAGATGTATTTTGATTTCTGCCAGGGAGAGAGTAGATACATTAAAGGAGAGAGACGTTACCTTTAGACAGAAGTATTTAAAGGGAAGTGTAGACAAAATACCTGGTTTTGAGTTACACTAGTGCTGAAGTGTGTTCTGTAGCCTTCAAGGCAGATGTAAATTCTTTATGCATGTTCTCTGCTATTGTTTATCTTGTTCAAGAGGGATTTTGGTTTTTCAAATTATTTCAGACCAGCCTTCAAACATATCTCCTGTTGTGTTTTCAAGGTAGCTGAACATGGAAAAAATGTTCAAAAGTGCACCCTTTATTACTAATTACAAGTGTGTGCTGTGCAGTGAATGTGTATTGTTTTGTCAAGGAAACCTTAGAAGCCTTGAAAATGGAGAGACCAAGTAGATAAATAATGAGGAAGGCAGTTGCCAATAGGATATGTATCTCAGGAATAAACAACTTTGTGAGCTTGTCAACTTAAGGTCAAGGTTTACAAAACTGCTGCATTAAAAACCGACCCAGTCAGTAAGTGTTGAATTGAATGTCTTCAGCTGCTGTTCCCAACTTTCACCAGCTGGTCAGGGGAGGTGAGGGAAGACCTGATTGCAGTCTGCAAGTTCCTTGTGAGGGGAGGAGGAGGGGCAGACACTGACCTGTTCAATGTGGTGACCAATGATGGGACTCAGAATGGCCTGAAGTTTTGTCAAGGGAGGTTTAGGTTGGATACCAGGAAAAGGTTCTTCACCCAGAGGGTGGTTTGGCACTGGAACAGGCTCCCCAGGGAAGTGGTCACAGCACCAAACCTGTCAAAGTTCAGGAAGTGTTTGGACAATGCTCTTGGGCACATGGTGTGACTCTTGGGAATGGTCCTGTGCAGGGCCAGGAGTTGAACTCGTTGATCCTTGGGGGTCTCTTCCAGCTAAGCTTACTCTCTGATTCTCTGACTGGTTTTGCATATAGAGTCTGGATTAAGTCACAAAGCCACTCACTAAGTAGTCTTCTAGTGATACTTGAAGTCACTATGAGTATGTTGTATAGGGATTTTTCAGTCTTTTTGGATTAATAGATCCACATCTACTGTATTGCTGATGGATTCCTATGTAGTGAGCAACAATATTCTGAAAACAGGTTTGGCTTCACCAATGTCTTGCAGGTAGCTGGACTTCCCTCTGCACCCAAGGGCCACAGCCCAAAACCCTGTGTGTGTTGCGGTAAGGTGAAAGAAGTGAAATTATTTACCAGCCACCAGCTTTCTCTTTCACCCAAAAATTCTTGGAGCCTAGTAATAGGCTCCAAGAACTAATATGTTCTCCTTATCTGACTCCTGGTGTCATTGCTTTCTGGCAGATAACAGTGGAAAAAAAAGGGATTTCCAAATCCATAATATTCAATGAAAAGTCGAATATTCATCAATATTTGTATATTATTAGTACATTAATATATTTGTATATTATTAATACAAATCTGTAGTACTCAAAGATGGGGTAGGAAGCACAGCTTCTTTGAACAATTTAGTGTGTGCTTATTCCTGTGATGCCATAATGATTCATTCCACCTTCCTGTTCTGTAAGGCTGAGCTGACACCTGACGTTCTAGTGTCACAGGAATTCTTGACCATATGGTGAAATTTGTCAGCAAAGAGCCCCATCACCATTTGATGAAAGTGGAAGTTTTGCTGTGACCTTGTTGACCAATTTTTACTGTAGCCTGAAGAAAAATTGTTTCATTATCTAGATGCACACAAATGTGTGATAAAGAAAACTAGCTGAACAGTAATTTTAATTGTAAGTGGCCTAAAATAATGTCCTGATTCTAGCAGCTATTCAGACCTTTGCAGACCAGAGCCTAGGGAAGAGAGGAGTAGCATGGTGGAGCTGTTGTTAACTTCTAGGTGTGCAGTCATTTCTTTGGTTTTCTGTGCACTGGAACACAATGGGAAAGTGTTAATCACAATAGCAGTGATCACACCAAAAGCAAAACTTGAAGAGCAGTCAGTGGATGGTAGGTAACAAGAAAACTCCAGTTTCATGGAAATCTGAGTTTTGGTTTGCTTTTTGATCCAATTTTTCTATTCTGTCAAAGAAGGACATCTGGAGTTCCATGTAGAAATGTGAATGAACTTCCTAAATGTACTAGTATTTCCTACAGTTCGTCTATGTCAGATGTGAGCTGACCTTGTGAGGTTTCTGTTTCACAGGCTGTGTCCTAGAGAAGCCCATGGAGTGACTGAGGAAGCCTGAACTTGGCATGTCAAATGTGCTGTGCCTGGGAAACTAAAGGATGGTGCTTGGTGGTCCTGTGTGGTATCATGTTAGGGTGGAGGATTGAGAACTGACACAAGATTGGTGTGAAGACTGATGGTCCTTTGGGAAAGCAAACAGGGCCTGATTTGCATACAGCTTTCACACCTGTTGGATCGCTTGTTGCATTTGTGGGGCTTCATTAAAAGTGTAAGAGCAGGAGCAGTCATTTGCAAAGAGATTGCTCTTTGCAGGGAGAGTTGGGTGGTACGGTTGGGGCAGCAGATCCTGCTTGGTGTAGATGGTTCTTCAGTGGAGGGGGAAAAAGACAACTCAAGCTTCTTATTCCCCACTTTCTTCAGAGGTTGTGATAAAGTCTTCTAGTAAAGCATGTTGGCTTTGTAAATGTGACTGACTTACATTTATGCCAAGGTAACTAAGGTAAGCCTGTGAAGGTTTCAAGTAGACCTCAGAGGTTTTTCCTTTTAACAGTGTTTAAATCTGATCTATGCATATACTGTATGTGTCTCTGTGTGTGCTGGAACAGAGCTATTTTTTTCCAAAGTAGCTAGTATGGGGCTCTGTTTTGAAACTGTGCTGAAGATAATGTTGATAATACAGGGGTGTTTTCTTTTTTGCTGGGCACAGGGTCAAGACCTTTTCTGCTCCACCCTACTCCATTAATGTGCTGGGGGTGCACAAGGAGTTGGGAGGGGACACAGCCAGGGCAGCTGGCACCGACTCAGGGGAGATCCCACACCATGTGGTGTCATGCTTAGCATGTAAAGCTGGGGAAGAGGAAGGAAGTGGGGGGACGTTCTGAGTGGTGGTGTTTCTCTTTCCAAGTAACGATTATGCATGATGGAGCTCTGTTTTCCTGGGCCTGAACACCTGCCTGCCCATGGAAACTGGTGAATTAATTCTTCATTTTGCTTTGCTTGTGTGTGGCCTTTGCTTTACCTATTAAACGGTCTTTATTTCAACCCACAGGTTTTTGTATTTATACTCTTCTGATTCTGTTCCCCATCCCATTCCAGTGGGAAGTGAGTGTGTGTCTGAGTAGGGCTTAGTTCTGACTGTGATTAAATCACAACTCTCTGTGTGTCTGTGTATATATATATATATACACATGTATCATTTTTTAAAAACTTGAGGTGTCTTTGTCTAATACTGTCATGTGCTGGAATGTCTTCAAAGCACCTACTTTAGGATGTGAATTAGAATAGAAATGGCTGGCAGGATCCAGAAAGCATCCAGAAAATACTTTTGGATTTCTGCCTTCCTAGGTCCCTTTCTGGTTACTGGGTTGTTGTGACACATACACTTATCTGCAGATACACCCTGTTCTGGAGAACTGAGTGCCCAGGTCTTGTTGCAAGGCTGTCCTTGTGGACAGGGGAAACCTGCTGAGGCTCGGTGGTCCCCCAGCTAGAGTGAGCCTGTGAGTTCCCAGAACAGTGCTCTTGTGAGGAGTGCGTATTTGTGTTTCCAGTGGGAAGCTGGCTCCAGCTGTTTGTGTATTTTAGCTGACACGACACATAGCTAAAAACAGATAACCCAGGAAAACAGCGTCATAATTCCTATGCTGTAGCTATTTTTTCTGGCCCCATAAATCTCACATTCTTGACAATAGCTCCACTCCGAGAGGAAACTCATTGAGTCATGGAACTCTCTTGGGAGATCAGCAGTAGCATAACTCCAGTCTGGGGAAGGGCTGGGGCAGGGGCTGTTGGCTTCCTAGGGATAGACACAAGTTAGAAGAATGCTGTTAGCGACATGAGAACTGTCACCTTCTGTAATGGCTCTGTTATACTGAATAACAGCTGCCAGGGGCTCGCTCTCAGGCGATGCTGAGCTCCAAGTCTCAGTGGAAGTGCTGATATATGGGCAGTGTCTGGGCACAGGTACTTCACCTTAAATAATGTTGCTTCCCTTCAAAATGGCTTCATTTACTTACTCTGTTACACGGTAAAACTGCTGGTACTAGGTCAACCAAGGTGCTGGGGCTATTTCTTAACCTGAGTAACTATTACTGAATTTTGGATTATAAACCAGTTAGCAAAATTCTGTTCCCAATTAGAGTGGTTTCCTTTGAGCTACACTATGTCATTAATTCCGCTTCATCATGTTACTGAGTCATGGCTGTGCAACCACACCACACATTAACAGGAAGCTCAGAAGTTTCAGTTCACCTGATCTGATGGTTCAGAAGACATGGTTGCATACATGTAGGTCACTATATAGAGTGACAGTCTTATAATATGTATGTGACTTTATATGCTGAATTAAGACTTACCATCTGGTGGAAGGGTTAATAGTGGTGCCTTTGGCGCTGTGAGGCTGTGTGCACTGACATGGTCTCGATTCTCTTTTCTCCCCTCTGTGTCAACTGAGTGTTGGCTGCTATTGAGAATTCTTAATAAGACTTCTGTTTATGCTTTACTGATGTTGGCAGGAGTTTTCTGAAGAGGCAAGACCGCTGGACTAACATCTATTGCAGTTCCACTGACACAGGTTTTTGGTTTTTTGTTTTTGTATTAATTAACTTTGGGATTCAGTAGAAGTTACTACATCAGTGGTCTTGGTAATAACATGGTATTAACACATTAAGAACATTGGTTGTAGCAATATAGTGTTGTCTCAACATACCTCTGGATTGCTTTCTCTTGTATCTCCACTATATGAGTGTTTCTGAGGTGAGAATAAAGTTATTTAAAACAAGAGGGTTTTGGTTTTTTTTTGTTTTGTGTGTGTGTGGCTGTGGTTGTTATGTTGGTTTTGGGATTTTTTTGGTTTTTTTTTTTGTCCCAGAATGTAATTTAAAATTGAGCATCCTTCCTCTTGGATGTTTTATGATATGAAATACCAGTTTTATGATATAGCATCTTATGGTTAGGAGACACAAAAATTATGTAACAAAACCAAGTGAAGGTCAGCAACAAAGATCTTTGATGAAGTATCAGATATAAAAGCTGAAGTGTTACTGTCAGAGGAAATGTGGTACTCTGTGTTACAAAAATGTTACAACCAGGGAAGGTAGGAAATTGCGTATGGTTTGCAAAAACCCTGAGTCAGCAGTGCCTGTACTGAGAGCTGACTCCAGAGTCTTTTTCAATCACCTAATATTCCCAGGCTAAGCAATTTTGTTCATACTATTCATTCTTCTTCCAAAGAACTCACAGTTTCTTACATAACATTAAACCTATCATAAAAAAAAAAGAAAAAAACCAAGCACAAATATAATGGTTAGATGCTACATCTTCTCTCCCAGTCTCTGCATTTCCTCTGTAGAAATTGAATCCCTTCTGTCATTCCTAATGATCCTGCCCAGAAGACACTTGGCTGTGTACTAGGATGTTTCCATAAGGAATAGCTGGATTTCAGAAAAGTTTATTTTCAAGTTTTGTAGAAAAGAATCGATTTTCATTACTGATACTTTCATTGCTGGGCAGAAAGCTGACTAAAATAAGACTTTACTGGAGCTTGAGCTGAAACAATTTTATACTCTACTTTAATCTTTGGAAGTTTGAAGGTCTGGGCAAAAGCAGAGAAGAACTGAGATGAAATGGAGCTGACAGCTGACTGCTTCACAGATGAGCTGGAGCAAAATGAGGGGATGAGTGTGACCTGAAACCTGAGATTCAGTGTTGAGTTTTAGGTGTTACATGACCTATGGCCTATTCATAGAAATGTTTAAGGGGGGAGAATTTCATTGCAAAATAAAAGATCCAAGAGCATGATACGCAGGCTCACTTTTTCACATGCCTACTCTTGACAGTATTTCTAGCCCAGTGGCCAGTCTTGACATTTCCAATAATGCAGTATAATTTTGGCTGATTGAAAATGTACTAAAGCCCAAGAAAATTCCTGCGTGCTAGTATGTTGCTGCTGATACACAGCAGCTGAACATCAAAGCACAGTATTGATTCTTCACCTGTGACCTCATTCAAAGTCAGAAGGAAGTGTCTGTGGCTTTAGAAGCAGATGTGATGCAGAGTTCCAGTCCTCCTCAAAAAAATCTCTGTCTTCAATATGGGTCAAGAAGTCATTGTCGAGAATATTTACCACTATGGTTTCTTAATGAATTAGGGAAATTTGATGTAATTAGACTTAAAAAGTTTATGGGTGAGTTCAGTGATGGGATAGACACTTAACTCTTGGGACAGTACCAGGGAGAAAAAGTGACCTGTGAACAATTTCAAAATAATTTCCTTAATTAATTATACTTGAAAAAAATACAGAGAGTACTTTATAGAAGATTTAAGGTCTTTGGTAGTTTTTAATTGAAATTAAAGCAGAGCAGATAGATTTTCTTGCAAGAATTTTGTATTTTAAACAGTGCTGGTGGCATTAAACATTAAAAATATTATCAAACCTATTTAAAAAAATCATGAAATAGGAAAGGGAAATTACTTCCTCCTCATTCTTCAGATGCATTTTGTCCAGTTTACTCTTTCTCCACAAAGCAAGACCCTCCAGTGACAGTTTCATCCAGGGTACCACATTTTAAATGAAAGGCAGCTTTCCTTCCTCTCTTCTGCTGTGCAGTTCAGGCTAGCCCATTTGGGAAGGGGAATCTAACCAAGCAATTTCCCTGAGGTTCAACCTCAGTGCTGGTTTAAGACCTTGTTTTTCAGAAATCTTTTGTATTTCCTCCTCAAGAATAAAAATAAACTCTTCCACAAATGTAGCAGAAAATACAGAGCTGAGGTCTCTCTCTGGACTTCAGCTGGGGACTGGAGTAAGATCCAGCGCTAGTGCAGGTTTTTAGCTCCATCTTTCCATGGGATGTATGGCTGGATGTGTATCTCCCATCCGGGGTGTGGTGAGCTAGTGAAAAGAGGTGGTAACTGTGACTAGACTTTGTTCAATGCAATCTCGTAACAGAAATACAAGACCCTGGGAACGGGAGGCATATCTCCACTTCCAAAGAAATTCTACTGATGTGTTACAAGGAATAACTGTAGCCTTGACTACATCGTAGCTCTGTGGTACACCCAGGACCAACAGTCCTGGGAAAAGGCCAGGAATGAACTGATGAGCATGGGAGCCACACAGTCTACTCGTGTTACCAAGCCTGGTAACATTTTGGCCCTTTTCTTTTGGGCTGGACCGCGCTCAGAGTAAGCTAGAGGGATGAAAGAGAGTTACAACCCATAGCTTCTAACAAAAGGGTAAATAATACAAAAACTTTAGGAATGTCATAAAAAGGGAATTTGCAAAACACGAATTAATGAACTTGAAATATGCATTTCAGCATCTCAGTGTCTGGAAAATAGCAAGGTGAACTAAACAACTGAAACAGAAGGAGGGCATGATGGCACAACCAAAAAGTAGCATGGCTGAGAAAGATGGCTAACAATACAACTTAAGGTTTTCTATGAAAATAGATATGTCCTATGGTTTCAAATAACAGAGAAGGAAGACAGAAGAGGTTCTGTAATTACTGCATAAAAAAGGGCAGAAGAAAGAGTCAACACCTAATTCCTCATTCATCTGCTTGATTTTGTTTAAACATCTGTCAGGATGTGTAGGATGCTAGGGAAGAGGTATGCTCCTCACAGTGGTTTGAACAAATGAGTGTGGCACAGCACCTATTTACCCAGGTCATGCACCCTTTCCATGGGACTGGAGCCACAAAAAGAGGTCAGGCAAGCTGGATCTGTGTCTGGTGAGTGACCAAAGGGATGGACAGTTAACATCTGCCAGAAGGACAAGAGGACAGGGCATCTGAATGCCTGTCCACAGCTCCTGTTCTGGGTATGGGACTTCACTTCTGATGGATGAGGTGATGGAGAAACCTCAGTTGGAAGCAGTCTTTGGTTATCAGACTGTGTTTAACACCTGGGGAGGAGTTAGTGGAAATGCATTTCAGGGAAGGTCAATCCTTCAAAGCAGCCTATCTGTCAGGATTCTCCCAGTTTGGTCTTTAATGTCTTTTGGTTAAGTAAAACTCAGCCTTTCATCTTCTCATTAACCGGTATCCGCACTGGGACTATTAGCTTGGCAAATGAAACATATGTGGAAAAGAGTTTAGAAATATATTCTTGAGTAGCTTTGTGGTGCATTTGGGTGTGAACTGGACTGTTGACATCCTGGGTCCAGACTCGTTTTCTGATGCCTGCTGCAGTCAAGATGCTGTTGGAAGCTGGTCATGGGAATGGGTACCTGAGAGGGGTGCAGAAAAAGAGGTGGTGATGGTGGCTCCAGGGCGCAACTTCAAGGGCACAGATCTGTGCAGAGCTGATGTGGCAGGTGTCTAAGGGTAACTGAGGCAGGACTGAGGCATGGAGAGATAAATTCATGCTGCAGATGCATCAGAGGAGACTAAAGAATAAAACCTTGTGCCACTCAGCCTTTAACTGCTTCCTTTTGGGTATAAGAAAAAGATCTGGGCATTCCAGACCATGGGGTAAGGTTGATAATGGCTCTTGTCCTGAGAACCTGAGCCAGAAGGGATGGAGCCCAGGCACACAGACACCCACTCTCAGAGTTCTCAGATGTTTGGTCTCAGAGGTAGAGCTGAAGCCTTGGTTTTCCAATTCTGATTTCTCCTGTTTGTCACCTGTGTACCTTGTGGGTATTAGGCAACCAGTAGTTCATGTTTGTACCAGTTCTGTGTTCTGATGCATTACTGTCTACAGATGGGTTGCAAATCACCCTCTAAAGAGTGCAGTTTCCCTTTAGCACACTACATGATATTTCAGACTGAAGGTGCAGCACTGCCTTCATGCTAGCAGAAGAGCCCTAGGAACATGGAAATCACCTGGATAAGTAAGTACATGACCACAGCTCTGGTCATTATACCTGATTACAGCCTTAAATAAGGAAAATTATTTTGAAAAAGGGAATCTGGAAATCAGGAGCGTGATAAACACAATGTTGGTAATGTTGGTCCTACACAGTTTCTGATCTTTCAGAGAGGATTGCACAGTGATGTGCAGATGGCCAGTGACTCCAGTGGGCCACAGTGTGGGAAAGGGTATTTTCATGGTAGGAGCCACAGGTGTCCAGTGCTTAGGTTCTGATACAGTCTCTGATCACTTGTGTGTACCAGTCAGCAGCAGTGAAACCAGTCCTGTACAACAGAAGATTAAAAAAAGTTTAGATAAGTTATGTTTGCTGCCATCAAATTGTCAATCAAGTAAGTGCATTATAATTGGGACAGGAGTCGCAAACTCATAAAATTCTCAAATATTTTTATGCAAAAGGAATTCAGGATTCCTACCCTGGTAAAAGCCCCTGCTTTGCCCCACATTAATATTTGGTTTTTTTTATAGGAAACTAAAGATTATGATGGCCTTGAAGTTGTATTTGTGGGTTTTGAAGTGGTTAGGTAGTTCTCAGAAGAGGATACTGGAAAGTAAGAGACTTGCTGATGTCATTTTTATTTCACCACCAGTACCCAAAAAAAAAGCTGAGAGAGATGTTGGTGGCCCTATATAAGGTGCAGCTCACCTCCTGCGGAGCACGTCAAGAATCACAGCAAAGGTAAGGCTTGCAGCCTTTGTGCTGCTCTCACTTTGCTTCACCCGCTCTCCTTGGTGCTAACGCTGCCTTCTCTCACATCAGAGCTCAGTGCCGTATCTGCAGCCTGCTGGGACGGACGATTTCACATCGTGAGCCATGGCCTCCCTGCAGACCTTGTCCAAGAGCTTCCCAGGATGGGTTTTCTTCTGCTGCTGTTGCTGTCTCCCTCTTCTTCTCACCAGCTCTCTGCCTCTGAAAGGGGCTTCCACTGCCCATCATGCCTGCAAGCTAAGGAAGATCAACTTCCAGCAGCCCTACATCAGGAACCGCACCTACACATTGGCTAAAACGGTACAGTCATCCATGTGTTCTTCATGGTGGGATCTGAGAACCTACTTCTCTGTTGGTGCCCTGGCTTCTAGCCTTTGGCATTCCTCTCTCTTTCCCATGTGTTTCTCCAGAAAAATAATGTGCATTTGAGTTAAGGCCGAGTTTGAGTGTGCGGAGCAGTCTATTGCCTGCTGGCTGTGTAGCCACGGGACGCTGTTGCCTCTCCTCCTCCTGCTCCCCAGGGGAAAAGCAGCCCCTGGAGCAGCACAGCTTCTTCTCTTCAAGCAGCTGCTGCCAAAGTGGGCAAATTGTGAAATATGATATTAAATTTCTCAGTTTGCCCAGTCCATTTGGAGCTGGGCCACGACTGCAGTCAGCCAAGCAGACGCTCAGGCATCTGAGCTCTGCCAGGGCAAGTTTCTTCGCTGCTCTTGCCATGGGTGGGTCTCCCTGGGTGTACACCGTTGAGGGCTGCAGCACCTCCCAGCAGTGCTGTGGGCAACCATGAGGTCGGCCACCTGCAGCATCTGGTTTAGTCATCATAACCACGACGACTTCTGACATTTAAGTGGGGGACATGAATTCAGACTTCGGCTTATTTATTTTCCTGTGATACTGACCTTGAATCTTACCCAGCTGAGGGGACAAACAGACACAATGTCCAAATTTATCTGCCTGTAACAGTCTGTGGTGTCCATTCCCTCATTTCACCTGCACTTTCATTACTGATGAAAAGTTCAGGGTTTATTATTAATTTTTAGGTAAGGTTCCCATCACCACCTGACACTTCCTTCTTTTCCTCTCAGGCCAGTGCCTCAGACAAGGACACGGACAACAGATTGATTGGGCAGCAGCTCTTTGTTAACATCAAGGTAAGCCTTACATGAGGAGTCTGCTCTTTGCATCCCTCTGCAGCACTCAGTGATCTCTGGCCTTGATTTAACATGACCTCTTGCTTTCATACATAGGAAAACAACCGCTGCTACCTGATGAAGAGGGTTGTGGAGTTTGTAGTAAAGGATGTTCTCCTCACTGAAGTCAAGTACCAGTACCCTTATGTTGAGGAGGTGGCACAATTCTTGGCATCCCTGACCTCGGAGCTGAGCAGTTGTGTGAGTTACACTGGCTTTCTTTCCCTCTGACTCTCAGTGCTGCTCCTGAATCTCAGAAAGCTACAAGCAGTGGCAAAAGGCAGTGATACAAAAGGAAACCTCAGATCAAAGATATGAAAGTCAGAGTTAATAGAAAGGTGTGAAAAAGAAAAAAAGTACATCATTGCACATAGCTGTCAGTCTTATGTCTGGATGTTTTCTTTCTTTTAGAGATTTTCAGGACAGAAAGAGCACATTGAAAAGAACCTGGAACAAATGAAGAAAAAAAATGGAACAGGTATATTTTTTCCAAACATTTAAAAAGAGCAGTTTCGAACCCCAGTCATTTAGTTGGATTAAGGCTGACCTAATTATGAAACAATATCTGGAGATTATTTAGGAGGTGAAGCCTGCAAGGACATTAAATAGTGGATTAGTGATATTTCCCCTTCCAGCCCTCCCTCACTTGTCCTGTTAGCTCTCTGCATGTGTTATGGTAGTTAAACCTTCAAAAGCTAGGTTGCAGGAAACTTATATGCTAGTCTAGATTTGAGCAAACTAGTTTATATCTAAATATATAATGACTCTAACAGAACTATGTGAGAGAATTAGGCAAGTAAATTCTTGATTTAGTTTCTGTGACCTAATTGAAATCCTGATTTCAATTTTCTGAAAAATAACTAGTTCCTAAGATTTGCATTCTGCTCTTTTCTAGTTGGGAGAAAATGGAAAGACTAAAGCCATTGGAGAGCTGGATTTGCTGTTTGACTACATGGAAAATGCCTGTACTGACGTCCCAAAAAAGGGAGGGAACAAGAAGAAAAACTGAAAAAATTCTGGATCAGGCTTGAAGAGATGTCTCTGCAGATCTCTTGCAATAACTCAAATTGACTAGCTGCAGCTATGTCCATTCCCCCCAGAGGCAGTATATTTTTCACTTGTGTCAAAACTAGCAAACTAAGTGGGCAGAGACAGGATGCATATTGCTGCCTTCTTTGAAAATGAAAACTCCAGGACACTGCCTCTCCATTGCAACACAGGGCATTAGTTATTTACAAAAGCACTGTTCTGTCCTCCTCATCTCCATAGGAATGAGGCAACCATTTCTGTCTTTTATATACTGAAATTTGACACCTATGGATCATCTTTGATCAAGGCAGTGATAAGCAGCCAGGATGTTTTGAGCCTCCTAGTTGGAAATCTCTCTTGCATATGTTGCCCCCTTCTGACCTTTGCCTGAAAAGTTGGTATTTCAGACTGGTTCAGAAATAATTTTTGTTATTTGTATTTAATGGTAACTTATTTTAAGGTAATAATTATACAATACTTTTATTTATATAGATTAATTGAAAAATATCCAAGGAAATGTATTTATGAAGCTTTACCAGAAATTAACACTGCTGTGTGATATTTATATGCAGATGGAATGTTTTATAAATGCTTGCACTTTAATTTATTATAATAAATATTTTGGTCCTCAAATATAGCCATTTGCAGAGCTTTTGTCTTTTCTTCAAACACAAGGGAGATGATACATGTTGCACCTGTGGCACTGCTGGACTAGTGGCTGTATTCTTGTATCCAGAAAGGATGCAAGCTCTGTCTGGGGCTATGCTTCTTCACCATAAGCCTGCAATTTCAACTTCTCACAGGCCAGGGCTTAGTGGGGAGCATGTCAGTCAGCTTTTTTTGTAGGGGATGGTGGGAAAAATAGCATCACTCCTTAAAGTCCTTGATTTGGTTCACTGGTTCTGCCTCAGCATGCTCAGAGACAAGGTCCCCCCTTGAAGAGCTGCTGGTGAAAAGTCCCAAACTGTCCCCATGGGTCAGATGACGTGGAGACTAACAGGCAGCAGCTGCTAATGAAAACTCAGAGCTCTGCATTCCCACTGCCCATCCATAGCACACTGAGCACAAATGGCATTCTGCAGCATCAGGGATCTGAGAGTCTTTCAGTAGAGAATGTTTGGTGCCTATTCTCAACACAAGCTCCAAGACAGAAAGAAACCCAAGTCCCTGAAACACAGTTTAACCTGTCATTATCATGTCATGTCCTTCAGCAGTGTCTCCTGGGCAGAGACAGCAGAGTTGCTCTCGTGTAGACAGAGAATTTGTTGACTGGACCAAGGTTAAAGGGGTGAAAAGCATCCAAATAACCAGAAAGCCAGAGGAAATATGTAATAGCAGATTTCAGCAACTGCTGAAGTCTTCTTGAGCAAGGCCTTACTGTTTATTCATCAGGGCAACAAGTATCCTGTCTGCATTTAAAAAATGTTGCTCCTGAGCTAGAGCAATTTAAAGATGCATTTAAAAGCATCCATCCATACCTATTTTGAACATGGTTTATGTGAACTGAAATCATAACACTTTCTTGTGGGAAATCACATATTAGACTGGCGTATGATCCATTTGGGTGATGGATACCTATTACCTGTCAAACTAGATGTATTCAACATGGTTTACTTTTCTCCACACTTTCATTTGCATATCACAGCATATGATTTACATGCCTGTTCACAGTCAAGGCAGAAGTGACCCATTAATGACAGGCAGCCAGGATCAGGTACCACATGACAGTTTCAGGGATGTAACCTTTATTATATATTCAGAGGGATATATGTTTCCTTTCTTGTGGGTTAAGGAATGATGTTGTCAAGAGCTGTTGGCCAACATCCTTTCTCTTATCACTCAAAGTTGTGAGAGCTGACAGCAAAGTGAGGGAGTTTAAACACCAAATGAACAGTTCACTTCACTGACCTTTGATATACACAGTCTTTCCCTGAGCTACATCTGTCTCCCTTTACAGGCAGTGGAGGGTAAGAGGAATTATACAGGTGTCATTTCTCTGGTCTACACTAGAGGTTTATAAAGATTGTGACTTTGGGCAGGATAACACGACTTTGCCCTAAAAGTACCTGTTTTGTTCCTTAATTATAAATAGAGACCATAAGACACATATGTGCTGTTCCTTATTGATATAATCTCTTCACAAGTGGATAAATAACTTATTTCCTTCTTCTACTTCCTTTAGGTCTCTTCTACATCATTTTCAACTTGTTGAAATGTCAAATCAGACTCTCAAGTTTTCCACACTGGGGCTAAATCCAGATTAAAACCCACTTGTCCACAAAAACCTAAAAATGAAGTCAACTAATTATTAACTTCTCCAACCCTAAAAACTGCCAGCTGGAAGACTCTACCACAGAAACCTCATGAGCTGGAGCCCTGGAAATGCCACACAGCAAACTTTGCAGAATTTCCTTCTCAGGTTTTCTTGCAGCGTATGTATGATTTATGGGTGTATGAAGGATGGTGGTGATGATCAGTTTTGAGCAGACAAAGGAAGTAAGAGTTGGAGTAGGTTTCCCTTACAACAGGAGGAAATGTCTGGGACAAACAATTACTGACCAAAAGAAAATAAAAATGTAGTTTCAGTTAGGCAAGCTGGGTTTTTATTCAGTTAAGAGTTCCAGCTCAAAAAAGGAAAATCTTGCTCAAGTGTTTCATTCTGACATTTTCTAAATAATTTGTGTTTTGGTTTTATGTGCATTTCTTTCAAAGGCTGAAAAGAGATTTGAAAGCAAAATGAGCTGTTTCATTTTGAGTTGGACAAGTGCTTTGGCCCTACCCACAATGAATTATTTTGTTTTAATTTTTCAATTGGGTCACCAAAGAGAAACTCCATTATTCAGACAATTCTGATTTCTGTTGCCCTATTTTCCTTTCCATTTTCTGCCTCCAAGTTGTGGACTATTTGTAATTCCCAGAGGTCCTCGACTAGAAACCTTAGGGAAAGCACATGCTCCACATCCTTCACTGAGGATGCCTCCACTGTAGGGGCTGCAGGACCTCTTCCTGGTCAAAAATTCACAGACCACGCTACTGTCAAATTTGTGTTTCATTGACTCTTCCTCCCCTTCTCCTACATCAGGTGACCAGAACAGGTGCTTTTTTTCCCTACACAGATAATTATAATGCATTTATAAAACTGCCTCTGAAATGTCATATTTTGCAGAGAGAGGAACCCAAAGCATGAACAGAAGTTTCCACATCCTGCTGAGTAAGTATTGGTGACAGTTTAAGAAACATGTCTTAAATACATTGCCTGGAGTGTTACTCAGTTAGGAGATTTACATATTCAGTGTATGAATATATACTCCCCAAGTGACCTAGAATAATAGAGGGTTGGTATTTCCAATTTGCTGCTGGAAGTATATTCTAGGCAAAGCAAAATGTTGAAGCCATCCTGTTCATAAATAAGTGGCAGGTGATTATGTCAGCGTGTGCTTTAAAGCACAGTTAGCTAAACAATGGACTGCACTGAACAGCAGTAAGTGCCTGACAAACTTTTCAGTCACAGTCATCTTCAGTAAGGATGTTTGTAAAGTCTGTGTAACTGGGAGCAGAACCAACCTGCTAATGTGAAGCAAGATAGGTAGAAATATTAGTCAATCTCAGGCTTATGTATGATACTGCCAGGAACAAGATAATGATCATGGAAAGAAGGAAAAACCTACAGTGCAGTTCTGTGGGATCCAGAATATTTTTAGCAGGCTACTATCCAAAAATATGTCACATAAAATAACATATTTAGGATGGAAAGCAATATAACCTCCCAGGGGATTCAGACCAGGAGTCTGTGCCTTTCCAGGATTTGTTAGAAAGCCTAATTTGTGGGAGGTAAACTACAAAATACAGACTATACTCAGGCTGTTGGCACTTTGATTCACAGCACCTACCCATTTTCCATTTGAGACACTTTTTTCATGGTTAACACGAAGCTGCAGACATCATCAGATTAACTGTATGGACTTCACCACTAACAAAAGTGCTAAACAACAATGTAAGTGAAAAGATTTCTTCTCAAGCCTAGGAAATCACTCTCTCTGTTAATCTTTAAATTACAAATCCCTGGCCAAATTCACATATGCCAATTTCTATAATTTAATTTGGAATTCAATGATGAATGGTTTGAAAAGAAAATATTCCACATTTTCCTTCCCTAAGGAGAAATTAAAAATTATATTGAGTTTAGCCATTTATCCTCAGCAAACTAACTCATAGGACCCAAATGTAAACATTTTTTCAGTATGAAGGATTAAAGCACAGCATTTAATATTACCAGGATCTGGCCATTTTTTTATCTAAGTTTGAATTAGGAAAAAAAAGGGCAGACCTTCTAAATAAAAAATGTTTTCTCTTCAGCTCAGGGCAGCATGGGTAAAAATATTTTGAAAAAACCCAGACTGATAAGTATGTCTTTAACTAACTTACTTGAAACTGTTGTATGGTTGTTTCTTCAAGAACCAGTAAGGCTTTCCCCGTGGAAATTGTAGACCTAGTTTCAAATGACTGAAGGCAAAGTGAGACTGTTTTCCAAAAAACTGCAAAATTGCACAAATTTAAAGTTCATTTTGTTCTACAGTTTTTTCCAAAAGAAAGATTTCTGACTCCTACTGCACACTTAAAGAATAGTGATGAATCTCCTTAAGATGTGAAAAGAATGGGGCAATCATGCATCTGTGGTAAGAGTCTAAAAGCAATCATGAAGATTGATGTTCTGATTAGGCCTTGTGATGTAAGAACTCCCCAATGGATTCATCCTGTATCTGGTCCTGCTCCACAGAAGGTAGAAAGAAAACTCCTATTGACTTCAAATATGTCAGATTAGGCTTGTAGTTTGTGTACTATCAGGTTAATTATATTAACAAAAAAAACCAAAACAAAACAAAACAACCTCACCAAAAAAACCCCAGAAAAAAAATAAAGGTTTCAACACAGATGGTAAAATGGAAGTGATGAATTGGACTGTTTTTATTAAATGCTTGTCCATGAAAATCTAGTGTATTAACACTGATTTGGGAAGCAGAGGTTCCAAAATAAAGTTTAGATGCTTCTTGTCTTTTCAATGACCTTGTGTTTATTGTTGGTCTAAAAATATCCAGGCCTTGTCTTAGGTTAATACTTCTTACCAAACACACCTGTAAAGTTTCTGGTTTGACCAGCTTTTCTCCTTTAGTAGTTATCCTTTATCATGTGACCCCTAAAATAGGGGAAGAAATTTCAGATTCTCTCTTTTTAATATTTTGTCACCAAATGAATACATTATGTCACTGAGATTTTAGGTAGATATTTCCAGATTTAGGGATTATTAACTCTGAGGTTTATTTTTACTTTGGTAGCTCAAAAATAGAGAATGCTTGCTTGTCAAGGACAGCATTTGGCAAAAAATATGATTATTTTGTAGTGATTAATGTGAACATCAACACAGTGCTCATTTCTCCTGTAGGTAATAGAGGTTTGATTGAGTTTAGGAAAGCATCTTGGCTTGAGGGGAACCATGTGTGGCTCAGAAAATGCAAGACAGTTGCTTGCACATGAGATATCTGGCTTAAGTTGACATGAGCTTGAAGCTTCCAAAACAGGGAGCTGCTCAGTGCTGTCATTTTAATATCTGCCAGTGATTCAGTTCTTACATGCCATGGATTTCTGGGCAACGACTGGGAACTCAAAACAAATCCGTGATCAAGACTCTGATCCTGCAAATTGCTGAAACACCACATATTCTCCTCATTTTGATAGTAGCCTCGTATGAGTCATCTGCCCTCTCTTTGGTGCCAGAAAACCAGCTAGCAAAAGCTGAGATGCTGCCCACGAGCATTCACAGAGCCTGTCTCTAGCCCTGCCAGCAGCAAGGGTGGCAGGCAGATGAGAGCCTGGTCCCTCCATCAGCCCCCCATAATGAGCACAGGCTCAGACATCCAGCCTCGGGTGGTCTGTGGCTGGGCCTTACAAATTCCAGGCATGGACTTCAGGGTGTTATGTTGCTCATGGGTCAAGCTAAGGGCAAGTGAAAGAACCAGAATCAAGCAGCTTTTTCTGTGCCATTTTACTTTCGAAACCTTTTGGCACTAAGAATGTAACTGCAATAGATTTCAATTTTCATTTCCTAACTGTTTTCCACTGGTACTTGCAGTTACAGACTTCACTGTCTGTTGGTAATCCAGTGACGCTGGAAATGAATAAATAACAGAGAATGTTTTTTAGGGGAAGTGAATATGTGAAGTTTCTCTGAAAATAGGAAGACAGGAGAAACTAATTTTTTCTACACTGCTGAAGAGTAAACCAGAGAGTTTCTTAGACCCGCAGTATGAAGTTTTCCCTTATACCATAGGGTTAGGCTTATACTATAACTTCATTATCAGAACAGAGAAAAGAGATTGATAAATTGTCTCCTGTTCCTTGCTGTGTGGTTACAGGAGTATAAATAAAATGTTTCCCTTTCCAAAGTGACAGATTAGTAAAAATAAACCATCATATGTTCAGAGGTCTGGGCAAATATTTCAGACCTGGAATACTTTGCAGGGCTTGCCTGAGAGTTTTGAATCATGTTGGCTGAAGATCAAGGCAACAAATGTGATTTTTATGGAGCTGCTGAGCTGAATGAAGGGAAATCTGGTACAAAAACACCTTTCTCAAGAAAAGGAATTCTCATATGTAAAAATTTGCTTTCAAATAATCTAACCTAAACCTGGAAATGTGAGGAAACCTTTTATAACCCATGAAGAGTGTATTTGGAACCGATAAAACCTTTTTAACAAATGCATACAAGTGCTGAAAATTTTTAGAGACGGGAAAGAAGTAATTAAAATCAAGGCTGCCATGTGATTTTTCCAGCCCACACAGTGAGCTACAGAATTAACCTCTTTCTGGTGGTCTAAGTAATATAAATAATCAGAAAAATTATGGCAAAGAATTTTTTTGTTTTTTCTTTGTAGTAAATGGTAGCTCTGAAGATCTAATTAAGTTTGAAAGATCTTCTTAATTGGATTTTTAAAATGTTTTTCTGCTTTTCTACATAAGAATGATTTTCTCCTGGAAACTCAAAATTTGGTAAGCTCGGCACTGATATTAAATTGTAAAAAAACCTAGAAGAGGTGTCCATTCGTTGTTCTCCGGAAACAATATTTTAGAAAATTAAAAGTAGCTATTTTCGTATGGAGAACACTAAGAACTTACTTATTAGTTTTTCTTCGCTCCTACAAGCATATTTGATGATTTAAACTTCAGTCACAGTTACTATATGAATTAGATGTATAGGAGTTTGCAAATTCAATGTTCAGATCTCTAACTGCAATTTTGCACATAAGGATTCTCTGAAAGCTCTACTAAATCTACAAATATTAAGAGGTGGAATATTTCTGTTTTGTTCAAAAAGCTTTTAAAGAAGGTATCTGTTAAAACATTTCTGTAATTTAAAGTATTGTGCATGTGTTTATGTATTGCGCTATCTACTAAGTAAAAAGTAGACCCTGAAAATATGCTAAAGAGTGAAATTCCAAACAAGCAAGTTATCTGAAGTTAGATATAACTGGTACTCTACTTTTTTCTTAGGTTTCTAAAATAAATTTCCTAAGCTTCTAAAATACAGTTTTTCTGTTGTTTTAATTGGGAAAATCATCAAAAGCTTCCTGATCTAAAGTGAAAATCTCAATGCATATTTTGGCATCTGTGGCGTCTCTCTTTCTTTCTAGTTATATTTTGTGATATTTTATTTTTCTATAACTTTTAGGAGTCGTTCCAATGAAATCTCTGTTTTATAAATCCTGCCAACAAGAAACTCAGATTTTACAGCGCCATCAAGTACTTCTCTAGTGGCCTGTGTCATAGGATGTTACATGCTTTGGAACCTCTCATAAGTAAATAATTATATCCTATATGTTTTCTAGCAAAAAAATGCCAGATGTGACCATATCTAATAATTAAATAAGTAAAATTTCCTCCACAAATACCTCTACTGATCAGGTTCATTGAAAGCACCACCTCACAAAGAAGGAAGATACAGAGTGGGAAGTGGAAAGTCTGGAGCCATGAACGTGCCATTGAATGGAAGCAACCTCTGACTGAAGGGACCGAAGATGCTTCTGAGGGAAAGAAAACAGAGGGAAGCACATTTATTGCCAATAAGTTTAAGTTCACTGGAGAGAGAATGGCACTTCCAAACGGAAAACCAGTCTGGGAAATCATTTTGTTCCCTGCTGCACTCTTGCTTCTCTCGCTTTTGTTCTCTGGTCCTTCTCTGGAGAGTCAAGGTGGCAAATGTCTTATGGTAGAGTCCAACAGAGTCCAGCACTGTCCAGGATTTTGGAACAAATCTCACTTGTGAGAGAGTTCACCTGAGAGATGACTTGGCAAGTTTTTCACATTTGCCAGTGCAGGAGGTTTTCGTGTAGCTCAAAATCGTCAGGCTAAAGCTAAGATTCAGCTTTCAGTAAACAGAGGAACTTCAGCTCCAAACCAAATGGAGGACTTCAGTTCTTTACTGAAACCAAGGAAATCCACTGCAAGCAAGTATTTCCTGCATAGTTTTTTGTTTGATTTGGTTGGTTTTGTTTGTTTGTTTTTGTGGTTTTTTTGATGAAAGACTATTCTTGCCAACAAAAATAAAATATAATGATTTTTCTTATTGTGGTTCAATTTATTGCCTGCCATTAGCATGGGCATATCAGCTAAGAGATTCAATGCCAGTCTTTCATCCCGGCTCCCAGGTGGTGTTACTCACAGAGCTGTATGGGCAGCCTGTTCTGGCTCAGGAAAGTCCTGGGTTAAGAGAGCAGAGGGGAAAAATCACCTTTAAAAATTTTGAAAAAAGAAGCAAGAATGAAAGTTAAAAAAGATCATGGGGAGAAAGAAAACTGAGAAAATGGTGCACAAAATTAGAAGGAGAAAAACTTTGCAGGATAAGAGTTGTGCCATGCAAACTGACATACTTCTGCCAGCCTAGCAGCTGTCGACATCCTCCTGCCCCAGAACCAGACCGAGGTTTCCATGAGATTGGCTTTTTCCTTTTGTAATTTTAGTACAACCTTTTTATAAAGCCATGATGACATTACAAGAGAAAGCAGGTCAGACTTTTGAACACTCCTGTGTGTCACAAGAGAAGACAAGGAGTTTGGAATAGCTACCTGCCCATGTGGGCAGGCTGAGCTGTTGTTGCCGAGCACATCTGTACATTCTGCAGAAATACCGCTGCACAGGGATTTCCTACTGTGAGTTTGGTGGTGGCAAACAAATGTTTTCTAAAGAGTTTGGGGACTGAATCACTGTTGCTAAGTGAGATCACTCAACTGGTTGATGGGAATGATGTGAACGATGTGAACATGCTCAAACATTTTTTCAAATCTGTTTCTTTCCTAATCTCTATTCTCAGATGCAAGGCTACAAGAATGTGACTAGTAAAGGCTATTTACATAAAGGTTTTATGTCAAACTAAGCTCCTTTTCCAGCCAGAAAATAATTACTAATTTTTAACTACATAACTGGACATTTGAGATATATCTTGAGTTACTCAGATAGCACTGAGCATTCTTTTGGAGCAGTTAATAGTTGGCCATAAAAACTGCTACTGCTTAGAAAACTGTTTCTTTGTTGTCTATTTCTGTGCACTAATGCATAATTTTAGTTCTAGTGCCCTTGTGGTTTCAAAATAGATGCTGAGTATACTCTGTAATCTGTCTCTGAAAAGACTGAATGTACTGAACCTTCCAACCAGATTTCTGAAATAAAATTAGCTTTACAGACAATTGTCAGCCATCCATCACCAAACTGAAACACCAAAGCAGGCCAATAGCACAGGGAAATCCACCACTTGAACCAGTCCTGAGGATGACAGAGGATTGACAGCATGTTTTATAGCAATTCACATTTGAAGCTTACTCAAAAGTTGTTACATAAAGTGCAAAGGGGTACAAATTCCCAGGGAAAACGTAACTGTGTTTGGGGTTTTTTTGTTTTATTTTGAGTTAGTTTGGTTAGGTTTGTCTTCTTCATCTGGGTTTGAGTCTGATTTCTGCTTTACTTAACATCTTAAAATTTTTATGAGGTTTGTGTAAGGGATAGAGTGAAAAACTTTTGAGGGAATTGGATTTGTGGAGCTGGTGATGAAGTACCACAGAGATAATTAAGGGACTGGACGTCTTTCGTCTGAGGAGAGGCAGTGAGAGTTGGGACTGTTCAGGTTAGGGAAGAGTCAAGGAGATCTCACCCATGTGTGCAAATGCCTGAGAAGAGGAAGTAAAGAAGAGAGCCAGGCTCCTCTCAACAATGCCCAGTGGCAGGACAAGCCACAAATTAAAATCCCTGAAATTCCACCTGAATATAAGACAGTTTTCTACCGTGACCAAAAATTCGCACCAGAATTGGTGCGACCAGAGAGGTTGTGAAGTCTGATCTTCAGAGATATTCAAAACTTGACTAGACACAGTCCCAGGCAAGCAGCTGTAGGTGGTCCTTCTTGAACAGGAGTGTTGGACAAGATGACTCACAGAGGTCACTTCCAACCTAAATCTTTGCTGCTCTTCAGCAAAGGCAGTTGAGGGGCACCCAGACAGGCACCATGAAACCCAGGTTAACAAATGTAGGGATTCTGTGTGTAAGGATGGGAGAGGCACCAGACTGGCATCCAGTCTTGGACATCCAGTGTTTTTAGTTTTCTTTGCACTGTCCTTATTTAATTTATGCAGGTTTATTTTTCCTAACCAGAGCAGTGTGTGTATAATCTGTAAGCTGGAGCTGCTAGTACCATCTGTTTGTGCTATTCTGTTGTTTCCCTGACATTTATGACTACTGAGGCTACTGGTAGTGGATTGCTGGGTGCCTGTGTGCTGAGTTTGCATGGGTAATTCAGGTACCCTTGTCTGAAAAACTGGCTCACAATAGTTCTGTATTTGTACAAAATCTATAGCAGCTCCAGGGGTTCCTATTATACTAATTGAAGGTCACAAGAAACAGAGTTTAAACACTGGTCGGTATTTACGGCTTACCTATGTGTTCATTATAACCATTTTTAGAAAATTGCAGACTCAGTTTTGAATGCTAGGAGCTTCTCTTCTCCAAACCTCTCTCTCCAAGGGAGGTACTAGGGTATCTCAATTTTTTATGTCCTAGCAGTAGTGTTGTCACCCTCAGTTTTTGTAAAATCTCTCTAAACTTCTTTGTCATTTATCAAATCACATTTCTGAGGACAACTACTGCACTTCTTGATGTAGACCTCATTTTTCAGAAGATCAAAGTGAATAAAACAGGATAAGGAAACAAAAGACATAGAATAGTCTTAAGGGAAGGCATAACATTAGCAGCAGTTAAGCAAATATGAGTAATGTAATGTTCATAGGAAGTACACGACATTTAATTCTAGTTATACTAACAGGAAATGAAATAAACAGAAATTGTAAAAAGTGAGAAGATTCATAAGTAAGAAACTAGAAAAGGCTTTTCATGGACATAGATCAAAAACGTTTTAAGCTGCAAAACAACCAGTACATATGATTGTTCCCTTAAATGAACTAACAGAACTTTGCAGCAGTGGTAGATATATGTGTTTGTTCTCCATAGGTCAAGAGAATTTAATATTAAAAATATTTACTAAGCTCCTGTAGATGAAGACAATTCCATGGCTCCTAATAGGGCAGGGAAGAAAGGATCTTCCTCAGGCTGTTGTTCTCATGCACACACATTGAACATAAGTCATACACAGCCTCCTTTGAAACTTAGTCCCTACACAGGGCAAATCAGGCAAGATTTTCTTACCTAATAAGCTGACTGCTCTGGTGGTTTTTCTTACACTTTTTTCTTAGTTATTTTCTTTCTTGTTCATTCTCGTGGTCTTTACACATTTTGTATAGATGTAACACATGAACTGTGCTTGTGCTATCAGAATTGCATTGTTCCTGAACTATTTGCTGATAGTGTACATCTAAAATTTTCCATTAGAGAGAGAGCCCATTTCCTCTGGGGCAGGTTCCTTGACCTTCTCTGGTTTCCAGCCTATGCATGGAAGCCAATATGCTTTGTGGTGTGCTTTGCTCTTTTCCTCAGACTATCTCTGGATACATCAGTTCCACTGCCCATACAAAGCTTTGCATGTATTTTCTGTCTTCATTGCTAAAAGGGCTGGCCCCTGAATTTTTTTTCTTCTGATTCTTATAACTTTGAAATACTGAGTAACACTGGTTCTTTGGTATTCTATATTATTTATACCATAGTTATGTCTGAGTGCCAAAGTGGCACTGAAATACAATGTACAAAGTGCTACACAAGACCCAGAAAGCAAAGACCATCTTTGTTCTGAACAAGTAACACATGAAAAAACTGAAGAATATTGGCTATTTTTTGACTAGAAATTAAATCATCATATCAAAAATTGTAAAAGTGTAATTGATTTTATAGGATTGGTTATTAAATGGTAGCCGCCATACTTTTGTGAGTGATAGGAAAGCCCTATTTTATTTTTGTTTGTTTTTTTAAGTATGGCTACCTTGCACTTCCATCCTTCTGCATCTTTTTACACCACCCAGTTGAAAAGTTAGCCAATTCAGTAAGACAGTCACTGATTAACATCCAGAGGTATCTAGAACCCAATGAAAAAATGTCACTGCTACAGCTCTGTAAGCATGGTGATACGAGTTCACAGAAGAGACAAAATGAAACTTGTGGGCTCAAGGGTTTTCCAGCAACATTAGAAGTTTCAGAGATGTTGAACATTGTTGATTTTCATATGAAAAGCCATTACAGACTGGCTGCATGACCCATTTATTCCATTTAGAGGAAAACTGTTGACCAAGGAGTACCACACCTTCAGGAACTCAAGGTAGTTTTGCATTCTGACTGTATTGGTTTCAAACAAGATCCTCTTCTAGGAACAAATTAGCAGTAAGAGGCTAATCTGCTGTCCACACACCATGTGTGCTGAGGTTCAGTGCACCTCATCTGGCAAGCCTGACCAGCATTTAGAGTGTTTAAATACAAACCACAGTCCAAATGAGGACTAAAATGCACATAAGGCTTCAGGCCACCATCATCTCCACTTTCCAAAAGCCTAAGATAACCTCCTCTTGTTGGTTCTTTTTGTCCCTGAGCCCTATTAGCATTTCAGTGCTGGTGAATGTGATGTGTAGGTGGTTCTGTGGAAAAATGCATTTCCCAGAGCTGTTACAAGTGGGATCCTTGAAGCTGGATGTGAACCAAATTTGGCCTGGAGGCTGCACGTGTGCTTGTCTGTGTAAATGGTCAGTGGGATCAAGGCTGAGGTGAGTTCGTTACCCAGCTTGTCTCACCTTTCTTCCTCCCAGAGCTGACACATGTCCAGGCACAGGCATGCTGGTGGCACCATAGAGGGACGAGCAGCTCTGCTGCTGATCTGACAGATCATGGTCACCTTGAGTCATTGCAGTTTAAACCACTTTCTCTGATCTGTTTAAAGTCTTCTGTGTTTCTTTTGAAACATAAAAGGAGTAAAAAACTCTGTCCTTTATGAATATTTCAAGGACTTGCTTTTACTTCCAAAAAAAAATCAAGGTATCAAGGAAATATTTTGCTTATCCAAAACCTGCTTTCTTTGTCTTCTTGCACATACATCAGCCAGTTCCAAGATCTTGACATTTGAGTTAAAACCATCCTTGGCTTAACAGCCTCACATTGTTGGGGTTACTTCATGATTTCCAAATCTATCCTTGCAGTGATGTTCTTGCATGTCTGGAGTGGTACCTGAGAAACTTGCAGCATTTGGCTGTTTTGGAAACAGGCCAGAGACACAGATTGCCCAATCTTTGTTCCACCACCTTTGTAGAAGAGTGGTCATCTGATTCTATGGTTTTACTGTTACCACCTCTGTGATGGGTATGCTGGGGTCCTGCACATTATTTCCCAGTGCCTGTGGCTCTCAGTGAGCTTTTAGAGTGACTTGATAGCCAAGGATGCCCTAGTCCTCCCACAGAGCCCTCCCTGGAGTCCTCCCTTTCACACTAAACAACCTACTGCTCCTACTGGGACAAAGTACCCTGGAAAAAGACTACAGAATTTAAAATAGACAGGAAACACCTTTGCTATTAGATGCTATACCCTGGAAAAAATGCTCTTCTAAAAAACTGAACGGGGAAGTTTTAAATGCTGTGCAGTCCAGCTTCCTTATAGATAACAGATTTTCTAATCTTTTCAGGGTAAATTAGGAAAGATTTTTTTTTCCTCTCTGGGACATTACCTTTCAGAAAAGTGCTGCCACAAGGTTTTGTGGAAAGATAAAAAAACCCCCCAAACATGCATTTAGCATACTTTGTTACAAAACTAAACTAACGCTCAACTACCTTTTCCTCACTTGACCACTACTTAAATGAAAGAAGACTTCTCACATGATAGGGAAGTTCTTCTTTCTTGGAAACCTTGACCCTGCTGCCAGTAAATATGGAGATATCGTTTAGAAAAACGTCACAGATGATTGTGGTCAAATTTGTTGAAAGTGGAGCAAGATGTATAAAAAAGCACAGCAAAAATACCGATCAGCCACCACATGAGCAATAGGTTATCTACGTGAGCATCTCGGGGAAGAAGCTACTTTGAGGGTTAACAAAATTAGGTTAACCTCTGTCATCTAACCAGTCTGGCTGCATCACACATGCTACTGTGACTGTAGAGGCTCGAAGATCTGGGAGCGAAGATGAAAGTATGTTCTATTTTCAGATCTGGGCATTTTTTATTTCTGCTTTGTCTTTTTGCCGTGGAAGGCAAAAAGTCACCTACAGGAAAACATACCTGCCGAAAAGGACTCCTCTCCCAGCTGACAGAGAACCTGTATATCAAGGCAACTAGTTTAAAATCATCTGTTCCTGTAAGTTGATCCCACTAGTTGAAAAAGTTTATTTTATTTATAGATGCTTCTTTATTAGTTTAATTACTGAGCTTCTGGAAACTTTAATAAGTTGAATGTTCTCTATGGTCCTTAGAGATAGGGTAATGCAGCTACTCCTTTTGTAAAGATGGGAAAAAATGATGCATAGAAGATGCATAGAGAGGTTGGATGAGTTTGCCATGAAAAAAATTTGTAGTTAGCCTAGGATTGGAACACAGATTTACTGAGTCCTCGTCCTACATCTGAAGATGATGAAGAAGATTAATATTATTATTACAGAATTTTGTACAAACCAGACTTGATATTGTGTCCCTTCCTCTGCTTGGATTAATTAATACTAGCACATTATATTTTACAGAAGGATCTCATCAAGACCACAAGACTGCTTAAAAAGACTACAAAAATGATGTTTATGGTAAGATTTACACTACTGGTTTTCTATTTTCTTTAATTTACCTTTGGTCAATAGAAACAGGAATATGTGATCAAAAGCAATGACAGCTGATGTAAAAATCACTTGTGTTTAATCGGGAAAGACATTTATGAAAGCCATCTTCTTAATAAAGTCTTCTGCTTAGAGGAAGAGTGTTATTTCTGTTGCATAGAGAGGGGTATTCCCCTGGGACATGAAGGGACAGTTGATCATGGTATGGGGGAAAATAGGTGGATTCGGAAAGCCTGCCTGGAGGCACTTCTTTCTAGGCAGCTAGAGTCGTGATGTGCCAGGGAAGTTGGGGTGAGGGTGCTTGTTGGTCAGGGAGGAGTGTGCTTGTGGTAGCACTCACTCCTCCTGTGAGCTCTGGCTGCATGTGAGCCTCCTAGCAACATCTTCAGGCACCAGCCCTCACAGGAGGGCCAGAGCCACTGCCACTGTCCCGCAGCTGAGGCACCTTCTGTTGAGGGTGTGCAGTACCATGGATAGCCCGAGGATGCTGCAGGGAGTTGAGACACCCAAGGAGCTGCTTTGAGCTTAGACCTCTGCAGGTGCACTGCAAGAGGGATGTCAGAGTTCCCAGTGCAATTCAGCATGGGAGTGAGAAACAAACCTTGGGTGTGTAATTGTAAGTGACTGGAAGTGTGTGAGATATTATAGTTTTCTTCACGCAGAGATCTAGTCAGCAGGGGCAACTGAGTTGGTTTATCTTTAAGATAAAGTATAGCATATACCTTAAGTATAGACCTGTTGGCCTTTGATGTCCCTTGGATTTCACCAATTACCTTGGGAGTGAAGGCTCCTCACTTGGCTGTGGGACCCACAAACAGACATTCACATTTGAGTGGCGTAATTTGCAGCTTCATTACCCTCCTGATGGGAATCTCACACCTGATACTTCATTCCATTGCCTAAAAATAGTCATATAGTCATTTGAAATACCTTTAGGTGTCCAGGAGAACCCACAGGTCAGGCAGATATGACACAGAGTTGACAGGATGACTGGTCGTTTCTGGGGCAGCAACTGGGGATGGGCCGGATACCCTACAGCATATCAAATGTCATGGGACACTGATGTGGAGGAATGGAAAAATGACACCCACAATGACCCAGATGATCTGACTTAACTCCTCAATTTATCTTCCATTTATTCTTTGTGTATTAAGTACATTCGTTGCTGTCACTTCTGCTCATGTGTAGCCAATACTCCTGGCCTGCCAGCACAGTACCCTCCTGCTATTCCTTCAGAAAGCACAGAGTTACATTCAGCTGTGTAAAACAGAAGGAAGAAGGTCAGTGGGATACTAAAGTTCACAAAAATGGTTTCATTGATTGCTTTCTAAACATGCATGCTTTTTATGAGGATGAAATTTCAGGCCAAAGTTGACTTATGAGGTTTTCATTCGTCAAATCATTACTTGATTTGTTTTCAGACAAACTGCAGTGTTCGAGATCAGCTCCTCTCCTTCTATGTGAAAAATGTCTTCTGTCGTCTTGAGGTAGGAAGTGACAAGTTGTACTTTATTAGTGCCTTCCAGGTCCTGCAAGCAAACATGGATGCCTGTGTGAGTATATTCCTGAGAGCTAAGCTAACTTTGTCTGTCTGAAAAGTTAGGGAAGGGCTCCATCTCAGTTTTTCAGCAGATGGAGAGGGAGAGGGTGATTCAGAGTCATGGTGTGTCCCATGCTACAGGGGACCTAACTTGACGAGGGCTTCCCCACTGGGCCCAGGAAGTTTAACACCATTCATTCTCTCCCAGAGTGATCCTGTGGGGAGTGTGCAAGGTGGTGCAGATCCCATGGAGACAAGCCACTTCCCTACTGATGATATCACCTTGTGCTGCCCTCTCATCACCAAAACTGCAAAGAGACAGGGTGATCACAGGGAGAAATGTTGCTCCTCGAGTTGCTGTAATGTAACAGTGGTAATGCTTTCCTTCTTCAACAGCATACCCTCTGCATGTATGTAATCTTTACACACATGTCACATCTGCTCCTCCATACTGAATTTTGAAAGAACTGGTGGCATCTCATCAGTAAGCAGGCACCACAATTATGAAGCACACGGGAGCAGATCCCATGTGTCAGCTGTGCTCACGGTTAGAGCAGGTTGTCAGAGTGATGCTGACCACTGGTGAAATGTCTCCGTGTACTCCAGAGAAGAGGCACTTTTACCAACTCTGCCTTAGTAACAACAGGATAGCAGTTAGAGCACACTTTTGCCTGTGCAAATATACTTGCCAACATACCAGGCAGGATGCTAACATGATGCCATCATCTTCTTGGCAATTTCTCATCTAATTTTTAAGGGTGTATCTAAACAAACAGCAACAGGGTGTATCTTAATATCCTGTTGATATTTTTTTTTTCTCTCCTAAACCTGCAGTCCTCACAAATCACAGTCCCAGAAAGTGGAGCCTGACTTAGGGTGAAATATAGCTGTGAATATACAGGCAAACGACTATAGTGATTTGAAAAAGTGAGAGCAGGATGGCAAGTCAATGAATGAATTAATTAAATTAATTGAAACTTTGTCTAATCTGAACTGCATAGTAGCATGAAAGAGAAGGACAGTGGTTCTACATGCACAAAAATATTTGCAATGCAAAAACAAACAGCTTCAGAGATTGCTTTGCAGAGTTATAGGTCAGAACTCGACTGGGATATTTGCATAATGTAAAAAGATTCAAATCTCAATGGGAGAAAACTCCACCAGCTTTCAGGTTCTGTATTTAAAACCATGTTAAACAGTTGCAATTTACAGCCATTATTCACAGCAGTCTGCTGTGATCATACTGCTGTGTTTATTTGTTTCTGTCAAAATTTCAGATAATGCTATAATTCCAGAACTCCATAACATAATTTCAGATGGTATAATATGCTTTATAGACATTTCATTCTGTCTGGAAAAGCAATCATATTCTATACAAGTGTCGGTACACACTGAGGAGTTTAGACTGTCAACTGTGACTGAATTCAGAATATCCAGTGACTGTGGCTTGCTGGATAGCTTAGTAATGCACTTATTTCTGTGCTGTATGGAGACAAAATGCTGCAGATTTCTCTGCACTCCTGCATTCTTTTTCATAATTAGTGCCAGTGTTTTACCCAAAAGAAGTCTAAGCATAACAATTTACATTTTTGGGTCTTACAAAGTGCTGCTAAGGGAGATAAGACTTTCCCTAGAAGACAAACAACAGTTCTTTGAGAAATGGTATCTTGTCATGATTTTCTAGGAGACACCTCGTTTCTGGAAACTAACATTTTTTGAAATGTTTGTGTTAATTCAAACCCAGCAATACAAAACCATGTGAAAGAATAATAGAAATTGTGAATAGAGGGAAGTAATGGATCCCTTGCTAATAGCAAACTCGAGATTTCTTCATCACATTATTCCTCAGTAAATTAACACTCATTCATCCGTGTACATAAGCTCTTCAGTTGTTATTATCTAGCTGAGCTATAAGATGTTTATCAGAAAGGATTTCCACCATGACAACATACTTACCTAATTGATTTGTTACCTTTCAAGAATAAAGTTGTCTGTACAACTAAGGGAAACAGTGATACCTTTATATATGTATTTGCCCTATATTGTCTCACAAACTCGGGCTGTAATTCAGCCAGCTAGAGGCATGTGTGCTACCTGAAAGTCCTAACAATATTTGCCTGCTAACCACTTTCAAAGACATTATACTACAACATTATGATTCTCACCCTACCAGTGCTTGGTTTTGTCCAAACAAGGAGGCATTAATATTTTCCATTTATACAGGGGCCCAAGTTCAGTTTTTTAGAAATACGTAAGTTTGAAAACCTCTAAACTAATTTTCTGCAGTAAAGTCAGACTTTTTCATTTAGACTATGACTGCAAGGTAAAGGGAGCAGACATTTTTCCTTGGGTACTTGGAGCATCCACCTGGAGCACCACTGACCTCTTTACTTGCTCAAGTGCCCTGGTCAGCATTGCTGACAGCAGTGTGAAGTTGCTTCTGAGGTTGGACTTATGTTCTTATATCAGCAGCAGATTGTGGAAGTGTTTTCTCATATTTGAATGGAGTGAAGAAGGACAATATATTCCTTGCAGAACTTTTAATATTTCTCTATCATTTTAGGCAGAGCTTGTAGACCTCAAGCTGACTTTGAGTATTGTTTGCAATACTCAGACTTGCTGGCTAGCTCATTTAGTTACTTTCAGTATATGCAGGAAGATAAGAGTTTGTAATGTGTATCATCACTAAAGCCAACATACTCATTTAAGGTCAGTTCTGCTACCAAATTATATTTTGTGGAAATCTGCATCATACAAGATGGAGATAATTAAAAAAAAAAAGGTCCAAGTCAAAAAGAAATGCCCTGGTTAGAAGATTTTAAAACATTTATTTTATTTACACTCTCTTTTAAAGATTTGCTTTTTTTCCCCACTTTCATAATGTGCGGTGACTTTGGGAAGCACAAAAGGTAACCTGAAAATGTTTGTACTCCTTTTTAAAGTACTGTGTGTAAGATACAAAAGAACTAATCATTCATTTCAGTGGAGTAATTTCCTTACACCCGTTGAGGTGAGGACCTTTATCTTTTCCCTTTTCAAACATGGTTACCCTTGTCTGTAGATTGGAAAACATCAGATTTTTCCATTTTTTTTTCCTCTGAAAGAATGTATCTTTCCCTTTGAAAACCCGGGTAGATAAGGATCAGCAAGCCATGTTGCTCAGAAAGCTTAGTCTGGCAGCTCAAATAAAACACCAGCTGGAACAGCTTTGGATGGCCAGTGCTGAGCTGCTAGAGATAAATGGTGAGGAGAGAACTAAGCCCTCCAGCCTGTAGTTAGTCAGACAGTGGACAAACAGGCAGGGCAACAGAGAAAAACATAAATTAACTTCATAAACGTTTGAAGGTCTTGCAGAAATGTGCAAAATTGCTCCCTGTACTTTGCAACGGCCTTTGATCCTTAGCCTTGCCTTCTCTCAGGTTCAGAGGTTCTGAGGGTTTAGAGTTAAAGGGCCTTGAGTCTTAGAGCTAGGCTACAATGTGAAAAAGGTGTAATGGCAACTTAAACGAAGATTCCTGTAGAGATAGAAAGTGCTTAATAAGAAAACTTAGAGGTACTCATAGTACCAATTTTGTGTGTTGTGAAGTCAACTTGGCAGGAAGCATGCAGGTAAAAGAACATGTTTGAAGTATTGGGAGATGCTGAAATGATGCTGAGATCACACATTTTACTGGTAGCCCTACAGTGCCACACTGTGGGCTGGACTCTTCCTCATCACTATGTCTTTATATCAGCATCTTTGGGCTTTTTTTGTCCTTCAGCTTCCGTGTGCTCCATCCACAAGGTTAACTTCTGCAGTCAAGAAATTAAAGAGAATGTTTCTCAAGGTAAGAGCAGGAGGTGCTGGCTCCCCACTGCATTGTTCAAGGGCTGTAGATAGTTTCTTTCTAATGCCTTGGTCTTCTCAACAGCTTGGAGATAAGGGAATCTACAAGGCCATCCATGAGCTGGACATTCTCCTTCCCTGGATTCAGGCCTACATACAAACCATCATATGAAGAATGAGGATGTGACAAGCAACGTGCTGCTTCTGTGCTAAGAACAGATCAATACCCAAAAGGCCTGAAAATGAACTGAGAGCTGGATGTACAATGTGTCTGGCAGTAATTCTGTCCCATGGAAGGACACCCTCTGTAACACAGCAGCATAAAGAGGGCTTGTCATAAGCTTTCGCAGTTAGCCTGGCACAGCAGCTTTGCCTGTTCTGCCTCTGGAGCAGTTACAGCAGCCTGCTGTGCTTCCCATCCTGCCTGCCTGCCTGCTGTCTCGCAGGCGGCCCCCGAACACGCCACGCCAGCACAACGTGGAATCTGCTACCTTGCGGACCAGACACAATGTGCCACGTGCTGTGGGCATGAGCTAGCCACGGCTTGTGGCCCCCTGTGTGAGTACAGCTCAAAGCAACGAGGATCACTTTGGAAAATCCCACCCCTAAGCTATATTTCTTTTGGGGTTTGTGGTTGCAGATATATAACTGTATACACAAGCCAATCTACATGTAAATAGGAAAAATAATTATATACTGATTATCTTTATTATTAATTTAAGGTAATAATTGATCCCTAATAAAAATACACAATTAATGTAGAAGCTTTGTTTTGGGACCCAAGCATGACCTTTAGATGTCACATGATCTACATGAGATCAGACATTCAGAAAACACAATAAATGGATTGCTTTGACTAGGATTGTAAAATTATTTGTGAGAGGTTTATGGAAGTAGATGGGAATGGTTTCCAAACTGTCTTTCAACTACATCATAGTCCCACCATCCGGTGGAGTCAATATTCAACATCAGCTTGCAGTGTCATGACAAATGTCTAACTAATACAAGGGGGTTGCTACGAAAAAGCCTTTTTTTCAGTTGAAGACAAAATGGTTAATTAGAGGGACAGTGGAAAATTTGATGTCATGGTCTTTTTTGAGCATGTAATTTAATTTTTAATTAACACAATGTCCCTTTTCATGGATTTTTTCACACAGCTCGCCCATTTGTTTTTGAAATTCAGGTTTACGTTCAGTTTTAGTGTTTTTTGTCCAAACTCTGGTGTATGGAATAGAAAATTGACCATGGTCATGGCTTCCCCAGCCTTCATCAGACATAACTGTCCAGTACTTGCTGATGGCAGGGAGCAGTATCTGGGATCTGGGAGCCCTGTATCTGTGGGAGTTGGAGGGATTGCTGCTTCTCTGCCTCAGAAGGGAGACAGTGACACCTGCAAGCAGAAAAACTGCCATGTTTAACTGGGGAGATCTATGGGCAATGGTTTCAGGTGGTTCAGGTTGCCAAAGACTTTTCTTGTGCAAATTTTGCACATCCAGTCAGTGGGTGACACATGAAGGCATGAAGAGACAGATGAACTTTGAAAAGGGCAAGTAGCACCTTCTCTGCCATGCTGCATTCCTGGGGTCAGCCCTGCAGTGGGTCTGGGCAGCCAGCAGACCTCCTGCAGCAGGGTTTGAGGTCAGGCTGCAGCAAGGCTCAGCCTCCATTCATCTGACAAGGAAATCAAGTCATTTTATGGCATAAAAGCTTAGGATTTGCATATTTTAGCCCTCATTTTCCATATGGCTTGGGACACTTTGCAGATTCTTAGTTGCCTTTTCTATAAAATGAGAGTACCTCTGGGCATGATGCATCCCTTCATAAGGTAATGAAAATCACATTTGCAAACCAGTTAAACACTCCTGAGTGAAAGGCAAAATACAGCATCTGCAAAATGAAGGACTTTACTTAATGCAAAAGTGTTGCGGTAAGTGATACATGCCATATGCAGGCTACCTAACAACAAATATTGCTTTGAATCGTCACAAAAACATACCAAGATAATTGGTATTAAAAATACTCAACTGTCAGTTCAAATGATAAGTATGGACAAAAGCTTGCTGCCTTTTAAAACCGGACAAGCGAAGGAGTGTATTTTAATTTTACAGATGAGACTCTAGGTGTCACTCTTAGAAAACAAGACTAGTGTTAGTCCCAGTTAACTGCTGACTTCAGTTGATGGAGAAAGTGTTAGAACATATTTCATAAGTAGTTTCCTTGGATGGAAACTGAAATAGATAAGCAGTTGGGTTAGAAAGACTGAATTATTTAAATTCAATTGCCACAAATATAGAATTAAAATAAAAAATGCAGGGTGAGAACGATAGGCGTATAGCCAAAACCTGATCGAATATTAATTCAGTCTGCAGTTTTACTACAGAATTCTTATGTGACTATAGACAAGTTCCTTTATTAAGGTACCTTTATTAAGCCAAAACCTGATCGAATATTAATTCAGTCTGTAGTTTTACTACAGAATTCTTATGTGACTATAGACAAGTTCCTTTGTTAAGGTACTATTCTCCTTTGACAAGTGGAAAAACTGTCTATCAGTTATTTGTTCAAGTTAATTTATCGTTGCTTAGTGAACAGAAATCCTCAGAAGGAAATTATTTCCCACGTAGTTAATTGTTGTCACTGTTGCTTAGCGTGGCTTGTCTTATCACAGTGTTTTGATCTTTTTGAAGCAGTGACTCTTATTACATGGAAAAAAAAGATATTTTAGGACAGTTATTGCAAAAGCAAGAATGAAAAATATGTGGCTGTGCATTAAAATTGTCACTAGATCACAACTTCTTGAAAAATACTGATCTAGTGGAAAGTAGCAGCTGCACATGCAGTTTTGATGTTATGTAAATAGTACAGCAACAGACAGTGAAGACAATTTCCATCAGAGACAAGATCATGTACAATTTTCTGGTTTCCCTGAAGTGTTGTTTTTCTCTGAAGTGAAAAATCTTCAGAGCAGAGGTTATCACTTAATAAATAATTTCTGCTGTAGGCTTAACCATCTACAGCAAATTCCTGCTCTCATCTGCAGCAATGGTGTTAAAATGTAGTCATAGAATCATGGAATCATGGCATCATAGAATCGTTCAGGTTGAAAATGACCTTTCAGATCATCGACTCCAGCTATTAACTCAGCACTGCCAAGTCCACCCTAAAACCATGTCCCCAGGTGCCAAATCCACAGGTCACCTCCAGGGGTGGTGACTTGACCCCTTCCTTGGGCAGTCTGTTCTGGTGCGTGACCCTTCCGGAGAAGAATATTTCTTAATCTCCAATCTAAAGAAGTCCTGACAAATACAGGGATAGTTTCCCTTAGAGAGCATTAGAAGGATTAGAAGATTAGAAGACTGATTCCTGAAACATGGAAATAAGAATGGGGTTTGGACAATGATGCAACTTGTGTTGGATTTGGCTATTTGGCCACTGCTTCTGTGTGCCCACAACATACACCGATTTCTAGAGACTGCAAGAGCAGACTCTTCACTGCAAAGATGCACAGCCAAAGGCAAAATGCATGGACTTTTGGTCTAGTGATTAATGAGATGCTCCCCAAATAGCCCCCAGTAGCCAGTGAGCCCAGATACTCAAGTCAAGTCATCTTCCCCTCAGCAATTGTGGGGCTGCCAAGAGAAGGGGTGCCTGGGCAGGCTGTTACAGGAATGGGAGGGATACGGCAGCCCCAGTACAGCTGTTGCAGTGGTCACCTTACAGCTTCTCTCATCTTTAGCCAACCTTCTTAATGTTGCAAATAATGAGTGCCTTGGGGCTACCCTGCCTAAATGCCACCAGGAACTGCTGAGCTGTGGAGTACTCACTTTCCAAGAACACGTGTGGAGAATGGTCTCACCTCAAATCTGTTTTCATCAAAAAATCAGTATTTAGATTGACATTCCAATTCTGTTGGCTTCAGTGGAAGAGTGATTTGGAAACATAAAGGCAGTTGGTAGGTCTACTGCTCTAGAGGAGCATTGCCAGAGGGAAAAGGGAGGCAATGGAATATCATCGATTGAGGGTGGAGATTATCATGGAATAAAGGTGCTGGTGACATATGTCAGGAGTAGGTTTGAATTGCAAAACATTATGAATAATGGTTTTTTTCAGTCCTTTGGATGGAGTGGGTTGATGAAAGGTATTGATGATCATACAGCCATGGGGTCCACAGGATAAATGAGGCTGTCAAGGGCTCTGGGGACTTCTGGCCTGACCTCCTGCTCAAAGCAGGGCACACAAACCAGGCTACTTAGGGCTTTATCCAGTTGGATCTTGAAAAATCTCTGGTAGGAGCCATGGAAGGCTGACTTTGAAGGGCCATTGCATCATTTCTAGTTCTGTAAAGTATTACAGAGCTGAATGGAGCCACAGCTGAAGAATAAGGGGCTTTGTTTCCATAGTTGAAAGGAAACCTGCGAGAACTGCCTGGTCACAAAGTGTTTGTGTGAGATGAATGACAAATTGCAGGCAAGCGTCGAGTTCTGTGAGAGGAAAGGGTTGAATGAATTTTGAAACAGAATTAAGGCAGATGAGAAGTCTCAGATGTTTCACTTCTGGTAAATTATTTCTGAAGGTTGCAGGCCCCTCACAATTTATACTGAGGTATATCTGGTCCAAAGCCCTGCAGATGGAAACCAGCCCACTCCTTACCTGGCTCCTGGCTCCTCTCCTTGCAGCATGGGCATTGCCAGGGAGGTTTTTCATGTGTAGCCCATAAAAGGGTCATGCACATCTCCCTGCTCCTTGGCCATTGACTCTGGATATCCCCAGAGTGCCCCACCTTCTCGTCCCAGGTTATGATGCCCTTTTTAGGGTTTTGTTGGTTACGCTAGGATATTAAAATAATATCAGCTATATGGTTACCATTATCTGATTTTTGAATCGTCAGAGATAGAAACCTGAGAAAATACAAATTTAATTCTGTTTAGTGAAAGAGGGTGTATAGAAGTAGAGGCAACCTGAGGAAGAAGAGTGTAGAAGAGGAGTGACCATGGGTGAGTAGAGGAGCCTGGGGGGTTTGGGTCTTATCTGTATGCTTCAGCATGTTGCTGTATTTTGCACATTAAAAAAAATCCACTTGAAGAAAGCTGGATGCAAAGTTTCTAGCAGCTGGAGTTGCAGAGAAAAGAGTGAAACAAAAATTATGAATGAGGTTATATATAGATATTAAGGTGCATGTAGATCTTGTAGATACTATAGATACTAAGATATCTAGGTGTGAACAGGTTTTTGCTTTTCAAACAGCCTTTTAATCAATTACATTTCTTCATATATAATAAAATATTATTTTTCTTCCATTCAAGACCTCAGAAAGTCTTTCACTCTCCTGACATAATAACAGAGTTTGGGGTTCATGGCGTACATCACTTGTTAATATTAAACAATGAAGGTTTTTCCTTCCATTTTCTCCCAGTGCTGCTTATTTAAGTTGTTTTGGCCATGCTGTCAGACAAGCTGATGAGATGGAAGTAACTTCCTTGAAGTAGCCATGGTGCAGGGGGGGACTTTTGTTTGCTTGTTTCTTCTAAAGATTCAATGAGCAGTAGTAAACAGCAGAATACACTCTGGCGGTTTTATTGCTGTAGGTGAAACTTGTAGCCCACGTCCATCATTAATAAAGCATCATCAATTATTTTCTGATTTTTCCCTCCCCGCATGAAAGACGAAGTGGTTTGTGCCACCCCACCTCATTGCCCCTAACCACGCGTGAATAACCCACTGACGTCTCCTAGGCAAATTTTGTCATGTCAGTCTAAATGTTTTCTCTGTTCCTGTAGAGTGACTAAGGAATAACCAGTCGCAATTTCCAAGTGATGAAGAAAGCTCGCAGAGATTACCCACAGGTGCCTTAAATTAGTCACTTGATAAGCTATTTACAAGTGAGCCTCTCAGATGTGAGGAAAAAATTTTTTTTTATGAATGAGAAACCACAGGCTGTCAGTGGAAAAGACAACCTGTTTTTCTACCCGCGGTAGGGGAAAGAGTGCTTCATATACAGCGATGCCCGCGAGAGTCACAGATGTGAATCCCAAGAAGGAGCACAACTGTAGTGCAGAAGGAGAAGTTCAAAGTTTGGAGAAAATTGCAGGGCAGAAGGATATGAAAAGGGGTTGCAGCATCAGGTGCAGAGCGGCAATTTGAGTCAGTGGATTGCCCTCTTTGGGACCAGCAAACCAAGCTTGCATGCCCTTTTGTCACGGGTTGGGTTTGTAACCGGGCGGAAACACCAATTTAGTGTAGTGTATTTTGGTCTAAAATACTCATTACTGTTTATCTTCTGTGAGATAAGAATTAGGAGAAATGCAAAGCAAGCACCAAACTAGAAAGAATATAAAGAAGTTTATTAACAGACTTGAAAGAGGGAAAAAAAAAATTATACCATACCTTCAGAACTCTCCTCCTCCCCCCACCTTCCTCCCTTCTCCCACTGACAATGTAAAAAGACAACCCTTAAGATGTTCAGTCTGTTTACCACTTCCATAATAACCTTGTTCAGTCCATTTAGAAAGAGAAGTCTCTTCTTGCTCATGCTATGAAAACATTATCACAACGAGACAGCCGCCCACTTCCAAATATTGTTCAGTCCATTTAGGAAGAGGACTCTCTCTGCTCGCATGTGAGTCCCTTCCCCCCAACTTGCAGCTTTTCCCGCAACTGCTTTCGAGGGTCCACTCTTGAAGTTTTTGGGGTACAATTTTAAGGTTGAGCCGTTCAGAAACAAGAACAGAGGCCCTTCTCCTTCCCGGGGAGCAAAGGGTCTTCCTCATCTTCATCTTTAGGACTATCTCTGGGAGCATCTCTAGGAACTGAGGTTTCTCCTTTCCCATTTGGAGCAAAAGTCCTCATCGCTTCCATCTCTCCCTGTCCAAACTTCTCATGAAATTACAGCTGCGTCAGCATCTGCCTATCTCAGCGCAGGTGCTTTTGCTTACGAGTTGAACACTCCACCCCCCGTATCTTCATGAAATTACAACGGGATACTCTGATGTATCATAGCTTCTCAACAGACTTTCAGCTTTAAGCATCTCCTCTTTCTCTTCCCTCAGGTTTTCAGCTCTTCACAGCACTAAAAGGGTTAATCTCACCTCGGCCTTGCAGCTGTGTGGTTTATCGCTGTTGGTCACCTGACCTCTGCCGGACAGAGGTGCCGCTTTGCTGAAATCTTGGCCGCAGTGGGAGGGGGGAGGGTTCCGAGCTGCTCTGGCTGCCCACAGCCCTGCTGGAGGGGGTCATCCTGGAGCCGTGGCCCTGCAGCCACCTGTCCCAGTACCAGAAACGAGAGAGAGAGCTTGGGGGGGAGTTTGTCTATTCTTAAGTGTGGATCACAGAGGCGGTCACAACTTTAAGTGGCTTAAAGAATTGTCCATATTCAAACTGGCCAGCTGATAGGTTCTATCAGGTCCCAGAGGAAGCTGTAAGCACCCCTTAGCAAGGACATCCCTTTCGGGACTATGCTTGCTAACCTATGACACCTGTACCCCTAAAAAAGCCTGCTGATACCAAAGGATGATTGTGGCAAGTATCTGACTGATATGATCTGCACTCAGCTGATAGATAAGTTCAGCACAATCTGATTTCAGACCATCTGAAGCAAGATCCTGGTGCTTATTTCTCTGTATAGAGAAAAGACAAGTGAATCTTCGGAGAGGTTTTACAGAAGGAAGGGAAGAGGCCAAGCTAATCTAGTGGCAATCTATTAAATAGTACAACCACTCATCTGACAGATGGATTAAAATGCCTCACTACTGCAAGTGCAATTTTATGTGCCCATTTTTTCCATTTGTTTACTCGATGGAAGAACATTTAACTCTACCTTCCTGCTTGTGCTTTTGCTGTAGAGATCGATTCCATTCCTGTTATGGTTGGCCATCTTGACTTTACCTCTGTGTTTTGTGTCAACAGCTCTCAAAACAATCTTGTTCACCTACTACATTCAATGCTTCTTAAGGTACCCAGCCACATTAAAAATTTATATTAATTGTCTATTAAATTTTGGGACGAGAATGTAGACAAATATCCAGCCCAGTCCCTGCACCAACCCCTCTTCTTCCCTTATGCTCGTTTTTGCATTGTCCTGACATGATTTGCTACTTCTGTTTTTACATGGGCTGATTTGGTGTGAATTTGGGGAAGTTCCTTCACACCACTTTTGCACATGTGAGATGCAGTTATCACTGCAGATCAGGTCTTCTTTCTGACCCTTGCGATCCTGCTATCTTCCTGTTGTTCTTGAAGAAGTGGATGGGATGGGTTGGGTTGGAATCACAGAAGAGCCCAGGTTGAAAGGGCTTCTTTCTGTGAGTGCAGCAGTGGGTTAGTTATTTAAGATCCTGTCAAGCCCAGTGTTGAAAAATTGAAGGTAGGTTCTGCCACTTCTTTGGGCACTTTCTGACATGTAATATTTCTCATGCTGAAGAAATTCGAGCTGTGTGCACCACGTCCATTCACTATGCCCTGTGTGGAAAGAGTACCTCCACCTTCCTTGTAACTACCTTTCGGGTAGTGGAAAACCGCAGTTAAATACCCCTGAGCCCACTTGTCCTGTGGCTGAACAAATCCACTTCCTTCAGTCTTTCTTCATAAGTAGAGATCTTCAACCCTCTCATCACATTGAAGGCTATTGGCAGAACATTCTCCCATTTTTCATTGTCTCTCTTGAGCTGGGGGGACCTAAGCTGGTTGCACTATTCTGGGTGTGGACTGGGAAGTGCAAAGCAGAATGGGAAAGTGGGTCCCACGACCCACTTGCTGCAGTTCTTCTCATGCAGCCCAGGATACCGTTTGCCTTCACAGCTGCAAAGATGAAATCCACTTCCATCCAGTCATCCACCAGCACTTCCAGGTCCTCAACAGCAGACTTACAGTCCTGTCTGCCTTATTTTTCTTGTTTACTTTTGAGGCAAATTCTAAATAATTTTGCACTTACGACTTGCAGAAACTCCAGTCTTGCTCTATGTTTATCTTTACCTTCTGGCTCACTGATCAGTTCCTTTAACTAAAGTTTCTTTTGGAAATATTAGTTTGAAATGAAATGTTTCTTTTTGAAATGAAAATACAATTCTTTAATTGAAAAGTTACAACTCACATGACAACACTCAGTCTTATTCAGAGAATGAGCATCTACTGTAATAATACCTTTTGCAGTAGTGCTAACCTTCTGTCGAAAAGACCCACGCACATCCTAAATCTGTGAATATTAGCAAAGCATGACCTTCTGATTTGGGATGTCTTGAAAAACAAAATGAATCCATTCCTTCTTCAACTAAGCAACACTTCATTATCCTTGACTCCTAGACACACACTTCCCACAAAGACTTCCTTGGAAGCAGAGGAGGAACTGATGCGTCCCACCACAGGCTCTTTCAAATGCAATTCAAGCTGCAATGCCATAAATTAGAGAGCTTTTTAAATGTGTTTCCATGTCTACCTACGTATGAGACGATCCATGACTTCCTTCCAAAATTTGATTGCTTCTTCCACAAATATTTATTGCTGTACAATAGAGATGTCTACTCACATCTGATTATTCTGGTTCAGGGCCTAGTACAAGGAACATTTTAATTTCATGCTTCCGGTTGTTTAGACCACTCATCTTTGGTGCTTAAACATTTCAGGTAAGATCAGAAATCATTGCAAGATAACTTATGTCTTCAGTAGCAAAAGAAGAAATACTATAGGAGCAGATTAGTAGGTTACAAAAATTGATGTTGAGGACCCAACTTTTACACTGTGCTTGTTTTGAGTTTATTTTGAACTAGCTCTAGCCTGGTCCTGTGGCCTGAGTTCCTGTCAACAACTGGATGACATCAAGAGAGTTTCTGAAAACACTTTCCAGTTTTATTTTATCTGAAAGGAACTAATTTTTGCTGACCCCCAGAGCGCTCCCAAATGTAAGCCAAAGTAAAGTGAGTGGTGATCAGGAGGTTGGTTTTAAGTTCCCATGTGTAGAACAACTGGCACACAAACATAGAGGATCTCACTAATATGCCATTTTTCCTTATACGTAGAGAAAAAAATTTAAAAGTTAGTCTAAAATGTCTTTGGGAATTTTTATTTTGGCACCTATTGAACCAGAATTGATGGTTTTCCAGAAGAAAATTCTCTAATGGAAAGGGCAGAGCAGTTCAAGTGTGCTGATGGAAACCAGAGTCGGTGTGCCTGAATTCTGAGCTCCTTGCAATTAATACTCAACTTGTCTGTGTACTTTTGCAAAGCTGTGAAAGGACTGTTGTACTTTGCTTGTGCACACGGAGGCAGAGGTAGAACACCACAGTTAAAGCCTGGAGTATCACAGCTCCTCTGCTACTGATATCCACACTAGCTAGATTAAAATAAATCCACCCTAGCTGTTGTGGCAACACGCTGCAGTTTCTCCTTCAATTTTGCTGCATAGATATACACAGAATAGGCTGGTGTGGCAAACCAGAGATACTGAAAAAGAATAAAGTGAGAGTCCAGAGCCCTGTACACATTATTACAAAACAGAACAATCAATTTAAGTGGCAGGGGAAGGTTCTTTTCACTACTTTTTTTCATAAGTTTTGGGAACTTTTCATAATTGCACTATAGACTTTCCTAGATAGTAATAGGGATATCAATAAAATTAATAATTTCCCAAATTATTAATAACTCTTGAATAATTGGTGGAATTAATATTCTTTCACAACAACTAAATAGCAGTATTCCCCTCCTTATGGTAACTAACTCATAGAGACACTTTAAAATATCAACATGTGGTCCATCACTGGTAGACCAATCTTTCTGTTGCTTAGCTGTCAATTTCAATGTAGGTGTCAGGAGTTAAATTAGCTGTGAGACTTTTGAATCTCTCAGAATCAGAAGAAACTGCTGACTCTGCTCAAAAGTAACTGACAAGGAAGGAACTGACAGCTAAAACCTGTCTATGTTTCATTTCCTTAGGAATAGATTAACAACTCAACCTGCCACAGTAGCTACATTTTGATTACTTAAAAGTATGCTACTTGAAACTGCATTTTGTTTTTTTTGAAAAGTGTTTTTGCAGTCTGGGGGGAAAGAAAGAGCAATATTTGTTTATTTTATTGTCGTTTTAAAAACTTGCTTTATTTTAGTTTGGGGTCAGAAACTCAATAGTCTCTTCAAAAAACCTACAGAAATTCAGTTTCTCATTTCTTGGGTTTGAGGTTTTTAAAAAGTATTTGTTACCAACTAATTCAATCTTTTCATTTCCTAAAGAGAACTAGAATATGTTCATTCAGAGCACTTCAGAGTTGTTAGTTCAGGCCTTTGAAAAAGGAAGATGCACAGTTTTAAAATGAAATGCGTCTACCCTCGACTCACAGTAACTCTTCTATAGGCAGCCTTACTTCCTGTGGGGATGAAGAGGAAATGTACTTAGGGTGTGAAGCAGCCTCTTCATTTTTTAACTACTAAAAAGCAAAGGTCTTGCATATTTCTCCTTTCACTTTAAATTTTGAATCTAACTGAAAAATCTTTGCAAGCAAACTCCTCTCAAGAAATTAGTTTCTAAGTAAAATGTTATCTGTGGATGAATTGCTTGTAAACTTGACTTTGTGGCATTCTCATATGTGCCCTGGAGGCTGGACAGAAACAGGTAGGACCAAATCTGTGTACTGATTTGCTTTTTTTTCAGTGAGTAAAGATGACTGTCTTGCTTAGTCACATAATTATGAATGGCACTAAAGAGATTGACAGATGAGGGGAATCCCCACCAAACCGTCTTCTGGATTGTTTTAGAAGAAAAGATTGCACCACGCAGTAGATTTCTTCTAAGAAACGTCTTGTGGAGGTTTCCAAATTATCATGAAAGAAAATGTCCACTCTCTAGGCTGGTTTGAAACATTTAATAGATATTTTCTCACTGATGCATGAAACAGATCATTGACTTAGCCTCCAACATCTGCCCACACCTACACACTTGTATTTCCATGTACATACGTGATAATTAACAATTATGAATTGTGTAAGAGATAAGAAAATGATTGGATTTTCCTCCAAATGCTGACATTTAAATTTAGAATATTCAGTAAGAAATTAAAGCAGGATTGCTTTCACTACTGCATACTTCCAAATTAAAATGTGAGTATTGATTTCCAGCAATAAATGCGTCTGTAAGATAAAATACTTAAACTGTGAAAACAAATGTAACTGTACAGTGAAAACTCAAATGGAACTTGAATTCTTCATTAAAAATTAGATCGAAAAGCTCCAATGCAAATAAAAGCCAACAGAAAAGCAGAGAAAATCAGCATAAGGAGAAAGAGAACAAAAGCCAACATGTGGAGAAAATTCTATAAATATAACCAGAGGAAGATGAGCAGGACTGGCTCACTGACAGGTTGATAGTCTGAAAAGTCCCATTTTGATACCGTATTTAGAATGTATGAAAAGTATTAAGTTGTTATCAATCTGCAATGAGTTTTCAACTGAGTCTGTGATATTTTGTGAGGTTGCAAGCTGGCCTCTGATGATGTTAATGGTGATGCCTGAATGGATTGACCTAGCACATACAGAAACCAACCACTGATTCAAGACTAGCATCCTCTGGTCTTCTCTCTTTAAAAATGACATAGCTCTTCTGAAAAAGAGCCATGGGCTATTATCACAGATACTTAGATGTAGAAGTTCCAGTAGATTTTGCTTCTTTTGAAGGGGGATCTGATCCAATGAAAATGAAACTGAATAACAGACTGAGAAAATAGCAGAGGTCTCTGTATGGAGAGTTGAAGTATAGAGAAAAACATGAAGTCATTTACTGGGAATTGGGGAAGGACACTGCGAACAAAACATAATTTTTCTATCAGTACCGTACAGCAATGGTCGACGTATACCTATATATTTACAGGAAATATCAGAAAGTCAGAACCACATAACACAGTCAGGCCAAATTACAGTGGAATTGTTTTCTCCGTGAATTAGCTCTCTCAAAGTGCATTAAAATATTACCTTGAAACTAATGGAAATATTTTATCATAAGACGCAAAGTTTATCATAATACTAGCATGCTGGTCTTATGAAGAGCACGGCTATTAGAGAATCATGGAATCATAGAATATCCTGAACTGGAAGGAACGGAAGAATTAAAAAACTTTTTAAGATCACTTTGGGGAGAACTATTTTAATAAAATATATCTTTATTTTGTAGAATGCTTTGCATCCACCAAGGCACAAAGTGCCTTATCTGAAGTCAGTGTGTTGTACTAAGATGGGATAGATACCATTGCCTGCTTAACACTAAAAATCAACAGTATGAATGTTGTAGGTGCTAGTGTCTAAAAAGCCTAGGCAGAAGTATTTCAAAAATATTAGGAAAAAACTTTGAAACAATTGTGTTTAAATAATTTTTTTTTCTATTAATTTTATTCTGCTTCTAGAAGTCCATGTTTTCCCTGCAACCATACTGATTTAAAAGTGACTGGAAAAAAAATCCCAACCCCAAAACTCTAAAATATATCCCAAGATTCATGAAATCATATAAAACAAGAATCTGGTGCTTTAAATTGGAAACAAATACTGTAAGATCCATGATAAAATGCTCATAATGGGCAGTACCTCCAAAAGATATTATGGTGCTGAAAACAGAAAACTTTCAAGAGTGTTTTATTATTCTTGGAAGAATGAAAAAGAGCAGGTGAAAATGGAAGATTTTATGTAGAAAAACCTGTAGTCACTATGGTTGTAGCACAGGAGGTATTACACCAGCCATACTTTAGGCTGCTGCTGTGCCAACAGTTCTGCTGCTTTTCCATTGACATGGACTTAAATTAAAATTGAATAAGATTTAGAATTTTATTCTATTTTATGGGCAATAGATTTCAATCAGGATTTGGATATGTGGAAAGATTCCAGACAATAGAGTATAGAGTAAAAATGTACACCACGTTTGTCCATCACTGTCTTTTACATTGGCATAATTTATTCCATACTTTACTAAGTAAAAGAGTATTTTGGAATTTCACCTGTCTTTCTTACTGGTAGCTTATAGTTTCTAAATCATTCATACAAGCAGACTGTGTTTCTTTGGAAAGCTGGAAAACCAGTTTGCATCAACTTGAAATAAGGCACAAGAAACAAGAAGGAAACTTTGGTCTCCATTACATATTGCAGTTCATGCACAATTAGCAATGAAAAAACATGTGTTTTAGGTCTCTCTTTCCAGGCTCAGAATTCCCTATATACATCAATTCAACAGTCTTTCAAGGAAAAGAAAAGGAAGACAGCATTATGCTGATTTTAGAAACAGGGACATGAACAGCTATCAATGAGGACAGATGTTCTGAGGAAAATATTGTTGTCAACTCCAAAAAATTATTTTAATATGCATCCTGAATATTTATATTATGCTATTACTGGAGTGTTTAGACAATACAAACTGATAGTAATACAGTCAGGAATTTCCATAAAGTCCACTGTAGTGTTTGATAAAGCCCAGCCCAGAACAGCTATTCCTGGCTATCCGCTTCTTGGGCAAAGCAAAAACTTGAACTCTTACTTAAATAATAGATGAGTACTCAGACCATGAAGGGTAATTATTTCCTGTTGCTAATTCGGAAAGGAATCATTAGTGTTTGGTGGGGAACTCCTGCATGGGCTTACCAAATTAAAAAACTGAAGGAAAGTATGAAACAGATGTCTTGTGTGAGTCAAAGTACCAAGATTTTAATAATTTTGAACTTACACTGTAATCACTTCGAGTTGTACCCATCAGCTCATTATCTATTTGGATGTCTGTCTCTCTAGATGTCTAACACCACCAAGTGTTAATTTCTTCTTCCTTCCCTTTCTTCGGAAGACTCAGCAGCTAATGTGTGTGAGAAGTTTTTGAGAGGAAAGAGGGATATCAATAATATGCTTTTTCCATTGCTATTTGCGTGCAGACAGGAGTATGTAATGGAGGCCAAAGGGCCTTCCTTGTGTCATATTTTAGGTGGGACAAACTGGTTTTCCAATTCTCTCAAACGATATAATCTCCAAAGTGTTCTTGGAACAGGCTGAAATTTTGTCTAGAAAAATGTCAAAACAGTAAATTTTGAGCATTTCAGAACTTCCCTCTACCCTGAAATTTTGTCTTATAAAACAAAGTAGATGATTTGTGCCAACATTATCCTTACTAATCACTGAAAACATCGTCTAAATCACAGAGATCCAAAGGTCACAAGGAGTAGACTATTACATCCTCCATGATGTGTAGCACTGATGAAGCATATCCTTATCTGTAGACAGCGGTGGGGTTGGTTCTTTTTATTTTATTTTATTTTATTTTTAGTTTTGATTTTTGTTTGGTTTGATTTTTGTTTTGTTTATTGGTTTGGGGTTTTTTTTTTTTTTTGTCGTCAGGGGAAATGACAGTGTTACAATATATTTGTAAGGGTCAATTGCAAATTCACAGGATCATAGAAAGGTTTGGGTTGGAAGAAACTTTAAAGATCATGTAGTTCCAACTACATGGGCCAGGAACCTTCCCCTAGACCAGGTTGCTCAGAGCCCCATCCAACCTGGCCTTGAGCACTTCCAGAGACAGGGAATTCACAACATCTCTGGGAGATGTTCCAGTGTCTCACCACCTTCACAATAAAGAATTTCTTCCTAAAGCCTAATAAAAACCTTCCCTCTGACAGTCTGAAGCCATTCCCCCTGTCCTACCTACATGCCCCTGTAAAAAATCCCTCTCCTCCTTTCTTGTAAGTCCCCTTAAATCCCCCTGAGTCAAGAAGCCTGATTATCAAGACATCTACTTTGCAAATCGTAGCAACATGAATAACACTGTTTAGTAATTACATAGCACTGGTAAAATGTGTGGGCAAAGTTTAATCACTTAACACCCTCAGATGTGCCAACCCCCCTCCACCGCCCCAGCACTGTGAAGGAGGAAACAAAGGAATAATTTCTGCTGCTTTGTAAGAAAGGGAGACTAAGAGGTGAAGTGTGATATAAGGTCAAAATGACGACTCAGAGAGGGTTTTCCAACCATGGGCTGCTTTCCTTGGGCAGTGATAATAGAGAAAGCCACTGCATTTTAGAGAAAAGAAAGTCAGGCAGAGATATGCTGAACTGGCACAGGCAGTTGCTCACTAAACCACTCAGCACTCTGAAGAGTATGCATAAAACAAAAAATGAAAGGGTAAAAGCTGTAATCAGTGGTCATAGTGAACTCTGACATGACTTTGCAAGGGCATCTTCGGGTATTTGGTGTAAGGTGTTGTATGAACAGAAGGGTGTGAAACCTCTGCTTTGCATGAAGAGTCAGATGACTTCCAGGCAGCAAAATGAAAAAATGCCTTGCTTTCACTTCCTTTTGTGTTCAGACCAGATGATAATCCAGCTGTGACTATGGAGTCTCACAGAAGGACCACTTCAATTCTATGTTGCACAAGATTTTTCAATCATATTTTGTCATGTTTTTTGACTAGATTAGGACTAGTGTCCAGACAAAGAGCTTGTGTTAATGTTGAGTGTTCAGTCTTCTCTGGCATGCACTCCAAAGATATCTGCTAAAGAACACAGATAAAACACTGGATGACCTTAAGCCCTCGACAAGTGCAGATATTTTCCAGATACCTCCTGCATTGTTTGTAATGATGATTTTCAGGAAAGGCAGTGCAGGGGAGCCGTCTGAACCTGGGTCTTCCTCACAACCTGACCGTTCACAGTTCTTGGGCGACAAGACATACACTGGACCATGGTGATCTGATTCATCACTTTTGGGTGGAATGGGAAGCCAAACAGGGCTGGAAGAGACACAGGACCCTTGCTTTAACCATCTGCTGTAGGCAGTTGCCTAATTTCAAAATGATTTGGAGGCATGATATTGTATGTCAACAGAAAAGAATATTATGAGACAAGTATGTCAATATTAATGTGGCAGCATTTATTAAAATGTAAGGGATTTGGAAAAGGGATGCTATATTTCTGTATTAAAGTGCATTTCAGTGCAGCTGATGATTTACCACAGAACATTCAATGCTTTGTGTGAAAATTTGAATATGGAGATAAGTACAAGGTCTGAATCTAGACTCCCCAGGCAGGAGAGTGTACCTCAAATTCAGACCTGCACTCGGAAGACGGCATGACAGAGACAGACGTCATGGCTTTTTTCTTTGCTTTTTGCTTAATTTCTTGCCTCAGTTTATGATAAAATACTTGTAGCAGTGCACTGTGGGCAAAGCACTGCAGTAGGACTAGGAGAGCCTGTTTGTGTTCCTAGACTTGCCTTTCTCATAGGCCGAATGATAATGAATCATCCCATTGCTCTGTGCTTCTATTTTCTTACCTGCAAAATTGGATGCTTGGCAAGCAGCCTTCTCTGAACTATGAGGATATTTAGTGATCAAATCAGCCAAGTAACCTGACAAAACTATAACCATTATTGACAAAATGTGAGTTGGCAAAATCCTTTTTTCCTATGCTTTATCTTCCTGCTATTCTTAGAAGTTTAGTTGTAATGTGAGACCAAAGGGAGGTCATCTGAGAGGCACAGCTTGCTGTGGATGAAATATGTGTCTGACAAGTTTAACAAGGCAGCCTAACCCAGCACAGTCATGTTGGGTGAATAGTTCTCCGTAGAAGGCAGTATTCCTCACTTAATATTTCAGCTCCTGCAATTACATCTTCTGCTTGGCTGGAAAATTACAGCAATTACTTGTGTTCAATTGTGTTGTGATTTGTTCTTAATATATTAGAAAGACTGAGCTGTTTGAATAAAGAGTCTTTCCCAAAGTCCCTTCTTTCAGCTCTTCTTTTCACTCTCTCTAGTAATTCAGCTCAAAAGCACTGTTCAAATTAGAACCTGTAATGGCAAAAATTGGGCTTCATGACTCAATCCCTCTTCCAGTTGTATGTTTCTGACTGCATAAACAATGCCATATGTATCAGGAATCATTTTCACTCTCTCACCTGACATGTCCTTTCCAACACTTTCCCAAAGAATTGCTCCATTGACTCATGGCCAGTCAATGAATCTCAGCAGGTGACCCCATCTTGTAAAATATGCTTGGTTTTCCTGTCTGTGTAAGACTACATTTAGCTGACCCATAACATGTCTTTGTGCTTGCCTTGCATAGCAAGCCAGATGTTTCAAACAATAGGTTTGTTCAGTGGGCTCACATCTGTGAGTTCACTTTGAATTGTGAGTCAACTATGAATTGTGAGTTAACTTCGAATTGCAAGTCAACTTTGAAGTCTGGTGGGACCTCCATTTTGTCATCATCCCTGGAGGTAATTAAAAGGCATGTGAATGTGGCTCTTGGGAACATGGTTTAGTGGTGGACTCAGTAGTGCTTGGTTAGCGGTTGCACTCTATGACCTTAAGGGCCTTTTTCAAAGGAAATGATTCTATGATTCTAATTTCCAGCACAGAATCACAGAATAAAAATGGTTTGAGTTGGAAGGGACTTTTGAAGATCATCTAGTACAACATTTCTACCATGGGTGGGCATGTTAACTTTGCATTTGTTTACAGTGCTTTGAAGCATCCTTCAATAGCACTATAACCTTACCTTCGTGTCAACACTTACAGCAATTAAGTTATTGCTTAACCAATTTTAACTTCTTAAACTAAAACCAAGATGTGTGTTGCATAGTGTTACTACCTCAAGCAGATTACAGCACTAATTGTTGTGCAGTACCATGTCTGTTGTGAGATGTGTCCCATCTGTCTGGGCTGCTGTTACCAGAGAGTTCTGACATGCAGCTTTTGAGCCTGCCATTGTTGGTGAAATCTGGTTCTTTTCCCTGAAAACTGACGATTTCCCTGGTAGTAGTAGTGTAGGTCTATTCCACAGGTGGAGGTCCTCTTTCAAGCAGCAAATGAAAAAGACTTGATGGCAATAGAGGTCATTAGCTGAGCTGGAAGGAGCTGCTGGGGAAAGGAAGAATTTCTTCTAAGGAATATCCAAATAGTCATGTGCGGCTGAGATGGAGAGTTCTAATCTTACCTGTTGGGGACCACTTTAATTTTCATCTGTTTCTGATGAGCTACAGACATCTTCCATTGCAGCCTGTGTGAACTGAGCCCATGAGTGCCCTCTTCCTGATTCTCTCTCTTCTCTTTTCCCTATGGGCCCCTTCTTTCTTTCTTTCCCTTGTAGGCTCCTACCTGCACTCTATTCATGTACTGCAGCTTAAAATGATCTGATTTCTTTATAAGACTCTTTATAAGACTCTTTTCCCATAATATCCATCAAAGCAGAGTTTAGTTCCTATACAAAAACATTTTCCCCAGGTATCCTCAATACCATTGTTTCAGGATTCTGTATGCACTCGGACACCACCCTGTCTGTCTTCTTCAATGGGGCTTGTTTTCACCCATGTCCTTCTGTTTTCATATTCTACATACATTAGTGCAAATGAAATGGCACTGGGGAATTTTAATCATTGCCAAGCAGAAATTAGTGTCTTAAGTACTAAATACTCTGCTCCCTCAGATAGTAGACAACCATAGAGGAATTTAATATGATACATCATTGCATTCGTGCTGGAACCTTGTTTGTCCTATTCTGAATCTGGAGGTGAAGAATGCAAAAGCAGCAGAAGTGCAGTTTAGACCATGGAAAGGATGCAAAATGTTTCACAAAAGGATAGCAGTAGAAAGAATGTTTAAATCTCTAAGTGTCTGTATAGAACGCCATGGCAAAGTCAGTGGTTACTTTAAAAGAATACCAGAAATGAGTTGACTGTTGCACTGACCCTTTAACCACAAGATAAGATTTTTTTTTCAGAGGGTATGTAAGAACAGGTTTGAGCCACAATGCATACTCCTCGACTGGTATTGTAATTTCCCCCTTTTCCCCAACCACGTGTAAAAGAAACTTCAGAATCTGCCACGTAAATGTTACCCATTGATGAACCACTGAAGATTTTTCCAGGACCATGCTTTAACAAAGACGCTTTCGAGGGATTCCCTTGATTAGCCAAAAAAATGAAGGGTTCTTATCTAACACTATCTTGTCTAAATATACACAGCCTGTGATGACGAAATAAAAAAATTTCAAGACCAGGTATAAATACCACTGAGAGGCTGATGAAGTTCTGTCGTCTGCTTGCTTCTAATAGAAGATCTAACTATTAGAAGTTGAAGCTCTCTGCTCTTAGACCTGTTCTCCCAGAACTTATCTGAGCAGTTTAACTGAACCATCACCAAGAAAATGGCTTTCCAAATCTACAGCTTGTTTGTTCTGTCTATCATCATGGTTTCTTTTGGACATGTTGAAAATAGATTGCATCTTCTTCAGCTTCAAAATGATATAGACAAACTGAAAGCTGATTTTGTAAGTATAGTCTTCTACTGCATTTCTCTTCTCCTGCTGCTTGTGCTTTACATACAGAGCAAACTTGAGCACTGCTTGACATACTCAATATGTACCAATAGAGGGTAATCATGGAACTAATTTTTTCATCATGCATTTTTTTTTACAAGAATATGGATAATTTCTTTTGTTTTACTAAGCTCTTTCATTAACCTGATTCAGTTTTGCAATAGTCATATCTATTGTACTAATTTGCATTTATTTCAGGGATGTTCTTTCTTTCACAACAGTTTCTCCTATGTCAATTCAACCTTAATTACATGGAATACTTTGTAACAAGAAATCTTAATGCAATTTATGGTGAATATATGAATCTTTATTCAGTTCTGACTAGATGTAATTTACTGACTTTTTGAATTTTATGTTAGCAATGCTAATGGGAGATTGAGTACTAGTTAGCAATATAAAAAAATTGGAAATGAACATTTGTTTTAACAAATGCATTTGCTACTTATTTTAAGTTGTAGTAGTGTGTTGCTCAAAGGTGATTCCTACTTCTTATTCTTTTGCACCCTCCAGTCATTTTACTTCCACATGTGAGACTATGATCTGGCATGGGAATGTAATCTGGCACGATATTCTTTCTTGTCAAATAGAATTTTGGTGATTTGATAACTGTAGTGTTAATTCACCAATCTCCATCTGGGAGGCATTAAAGTAGTACACAGCTGAATTCAGCAGGGATTAGTCACAGAGGCGCCAGATCTACAATAGAGTCACTTTTAATTAACAGCTTTTATTTTCAATACATTTCTGTTGAGGTTTTTTTCCCTCTAAATGCATGGAAAAAAACCGCAATGGTTTGCTCATATTTTCAGCTCTGATTTTTCCATGATTTCATCATAATTTTGTGCAAATGACAGTTGAAATTCAGTAGTCAGAGAATCACCCTGAAGTGGTAAAGACTAGTGTGATACTTCAATGTTTGCAGGAAACTGGCTGGAAAATTGGCATTATATCTTAAATTTGTCATTAGTATAGACCAGAGACAGTTTTACTAGAATATATATAATTCTGTTGAAGAGATCCTGAGCCATGGTGAGCTTTTTGCACTGACATTAAAAATTTGCTGCACAGCAGGTGCTTCCCACCTTTCAAAAGTAGAAAAAATCAGTTTGGTAGCATGCTCAGCACAGGGAGTCGATCAGCCTAGGAGGTTTCTGTCAGACTGCAAGTTTTCCCTTTGCACTTACTGTATTTAAATTACTGAGCAGGCAAAAGAAGGAAACAGTCACTGTTGTATACAAAAAGGAAAAAAAGACACACAGAAGAGGAAATGATTCAATTAGTCTTTCCTTGGTAGGAGAGTTGTATTGCTCTTTGTTTCCTAGAACCAGTTGCCAACATGTGATGGTTAAACTCTGTCCCTGTGAGCCTCTCAGATTAGCCCACTAATCTTGCATATCCCCATGCCTGACTGTGGGCTGCTGGGATATTCTCCAGTTCTGCAAATTATAGTTTTATAGTAAAACCAGTTCATTCTTGTTCCACATGAGATTTTACTGAGACTGTATGAATTTAAGGTCACAGATTACAAACTGCTGGACTTTGACTTACCAGAAAACATGCCAAGATCAGACCTAATGATTTTCCAGCCAGTTGCTGTGCTTATGAGCCTGTATCTTCGTCTGTCAATAGCAAAATTTACAGGGAGCATTTGGGAAAATAGATATGCTAAACATGTCTATTCAGATGAGTTGTAGCAGGAGAAGGCATTGAAAAGTGGACTAATACCACTTCTGATACCAGGCAGCCAAGCAATGGGATTTGGTGGTGAGAGAACTGAAAGCATTGTGATAGCTATAGGCCAGATGTGCAAAAATCTGAATTTTGCTGCTCATTTGAATAAAGGACACAAATTTGCTTTGTGATAAATATTGTTTGTGTAATAGATATGTTTGTTCTTTTTTGCAGAACTCGAGTCATTCTGATGTAGCTGATGGTGGACCTATTTTTACAGAGAAGCTATCAGGCTGGACAGAGGTGAGTCAGAACCAGATACGATGAAGCATCTCAGGCGCTTTTAAGGGCACCTTTGGTACTAAGCAGCTCCTAGAACTAGAGTAATTAGCTGCAGTAGAATGAACATGAGCAGGGTTCTCTTTGGTAGCTTGGAAAGGAGACAAAAATCTCCACAAAAAAGCTTTATGCTGCACCATGAACTGACCCTGAGGTACAGCCAAGCCTGGGAGATGGGTTGCAACATCATCTTTATTATCTTGTTTCAAGTGGCAGAGAACACCTGTATGTTGTGTTTTATCTTCCTTCCTTTCCCTGCTGATGAGGGAAAAGCACTCAGAGACCTTTCTTTTTGATTATATTTTTCAACAGAGAAATGAAAAAAGGATCATCCTGAGTCAGATTATTTCCATGTACTTGAAAATGCTTGAAAACACTGACAGGTCAAAGGCTCATGTGAGGAACATATCTGAGGAGCTCCATACTCTGAAAGAAAGCCTTTCTGATGGCTCAAAGAAGATAGAAGATCTCAAAGACCTGACAAAACTTCAGGTAAGGTTCTTCCTTTGCCTCCAAAGCCCATGATGTTATATTTTCCAGTTGTGATTTGAGTGTGATTCAAGCCAATAACACTTCAGCAACCTATATGGTAATCCCTGTCTAGCTCAGTTCATGCTGGAAAACCAAACATTTCCGGCTGCAGGGGCTGCTGCAGGTCTACGGTGTGGGGTAGTGCTGATTCTTGCTGTAATGTGGCACAGAGGTGCTGGCAGCACTGTCACACAGTCTGTACACCAGAGCTGCTACTGACACAGCCGTTTGTGGCATAGAAATGGCTGGGGAAGTTGTGCCTGGCTATGGAATGCTCTGTGGCTGTGGGAGCCCTTGGCTCGTGGTGCATGTGCCAATGGCACAAGCCACCAACCTCCACAGGGGTCTGCAGACAATGCCCCAGCGGAATCAGCTGCTTTTAACTACAGGGTAGTTCTGTTTCACAGAATATGGCTGGTCTGTGGCAGGTTGCAAAGTAGCACAGAAAGTGGAAAACAAAAATCTGTGACAAAATATCTCTTTGTTGTGGGAATTAGGCAGCAGGGAATTGAAAATTGCAGATATCCTTCTGGTTTACCCTGGTAGCAGGGTATCCTGCAGGCTGTGATCAGTAAACAATTATAGCTCTTGGTGTGACTTTTATTCCATTTGTTTCTTCCTTATTACAGATGAGTGACTTGAAAATTCAGCGCAAGGCTGTGAATGAGCTGTTCAGTGTCCTACAAAAACTGGGGGATACCTCAAGTTCCCACAAAAGAAAAAGAAGGCAGTTTCAGAGGCTGTGCAAATGCTAATGCCATCTTATCTTTTGTACTGAGCTACTGCGCAAATCTTGTTGTGACAAGAATTTTTTGTTTCAATCTTTCTATTGATTTTTATACATTTATTTATTAATATTTAAGTGTCTTAAATAATTATTTATAAAGAAATACTAATCAAAGTATTTATACTCCCTAATATTATGTAAGAGATGACTTTGTCTTAAAATCCTGTCTATTTGTTATATGTTTGTTGACCTGAAAATACAGAATGAAGCAATGTTTATCCAGTTTCCATCTGGAAAACTTCAAATGACACGGTATGGTACCCAGCTTTCCATCTGGTGCTGTCTTGAGAGAGGGATGTTATAAGATAAGTCTCATCTATTTGGCATGGAGATACAAGCACCAGTACAGGGAAGTTACTCTATTCAGGAAAACACATTTATGCCTGTTTACTACTAAACATATATAAATCCAAATCAAGCAAGTAGACATGCTTAAAGATAAGCAAATGTTGAAGCACATTTCTGAATTAGAGGATTGATGATTAATTGCTGGTTACTATTATTATTACTATTATTATTATGCACTGAAGTTACCAGGAGGGCAGTCTACTTAATATCTCAAGAGAATGTGACTAACTGTATTGCACTGACTTAACTTAAACTCTCAGATTTTTAAAATTTCTGTTGGGTTTTTTTTGTACTGAACCATTCAAATGTGTGTGTTGTAATTTTATTTATTTGGAGGTAATAGTATGGAAGTTTTTATCTCGTGGACTATATTTTTGCACTGGAATATTATTAAAAACTTTGGATTTTTCAATGGAGACTTTTTGAAATTGGAATATTAAATAAATAAATAATTTTTAAAAGCATGTTTTCATGTTTATTCATCATCATCTCTGTGAAAAGTAAAACGCTAATTTTGCCCAGGCACATAAAACATATTTTCCTCCTGCCTGTCCAAGACTTAGGAAAGGATAATGTCTTTAAAGGAATATGGCAGAAGAGTCTAAAATTCCCAAGTTTTTCTTGTATCTGTTTGAGAAAACATTTTGCTTGTGAGAAGGCACTGCTCATTTGAAATTTGTTAATGCTCTGGTTTAAGAGAAAAAACGCTCTCAAATTTCTCTGCATGTCAAAGTTATGGAGCCCGGACTGAGCTCAGCCCATCTGTTGGGCTCTCCGCAAGTGGTATAAGCTGGAGGCCTGGGGTAACTTGGGCCAGTCTCACAGGCTTCGAATTCTCAGGTCCTCAGGGCTTTACCGGGCAAATTATCTGTGGGTAGACTGGCTGAACTGACTGGGAACAGGGCAGATTTTCCTTGGCATTCCTGCCAACATGAGACTTCCAACTACCCCCTGAGATTTGACTGAATCAGCAAAATCCTGAAACAGCACCACATCACGCCCGAAGTTTAGTTGCAGTAAGCCCTACAAGTTTAGTTGTAATTGTTGCAGCCATTCCTGCTCTCATGGGCTCAGCTTCTCCCCCAGTGCAAGATGCACTTCATTCATATCCACATTTGACAGTCCAGCAAAGTGACTCTGTGATCCTGGAGACTCGAACTAATTTTGAAGGAAACAGCTGTTCTTGTTTATATTCATCACAGGCATGCATATGCAAGGAAGGTGCAAGTGAAATTTCTCCCGTAGGATTTCTCCAGTTCCAGGACTAAGCATGAGAAGCCTCAGTAAGTATTTAACATAGACAATGTGTCCTTCTGTGCTCATGATCTTACATGAGGTATTAAAGGAGACTAACTCACCTTTGCCAGGTGCAGCAAGTTCTATTGAAAAAAATACAATAAAAAGAAAGAAAATGAAAAAGAAATTAAAGAAAAGGAAGAAGAGAAGAGAAGAGAAGAGAAGAGAAGAGAAGAGAAGAGAAGAGAAGAGAAGAGAAGAGAAAGGA
>NW_024580671.1:9404330-9693582 GCF_017639235.1 Corvus kubaryi
GAAGAGAAGAGAAGAGAAGAGAAGAGAAGAGAAGAGAAGAGAAGAGAAGAGAAGAGAAGAGAAGAGAAGAGAAGAGAAGAGGAAGAAGGAAAAATGAAAAACCTAACAGAAAGGTTAAAGTTTCATTAGTCATTGGCAGTGAGACAGTGTGTTTCCCCACTACTCCTGAGTGAATTAATACTCTATTTCTTGAATTAAAGCCAAGACTGGCTAGAAACTACTTTATTAGACTATAAACTGAAAAATCTACAGTCCTTCCACACCCTGCCGTATGGTTCCATGGAAACACAATTAAGGTAATTGCATCCAGAAGAAATAACATTTCCCTATCCAACCTGCTTTAGCTGTGTGTACCCAAACCTGTGTTCTGCTATCCCCTGCATTTCTGAAGTTGGTGCAGTAAACCTGGCTCAAAACAGCAAGTGTTTTGTGGGGAGGTTTTGCTCAGTCACACAATTTCCTGGGTTCTTCTCATCCCTGTGCTGGGTAGCAGAGAAGCAGCAAAGGAATGAGCAGTGCAGACATGGAATAGCAGCTGTCACTGCTGACAAAAGGTGTCATTTCAGTAGTTTGGTGGTTTGGTTTTTTGTTTGTTTGTTTAGTTGATTAGTTGGATTTTTTTTCTTTATTTTCCCCCAAAGTATCCTTATTTCCAACAGGATTAAGCAACTTGAAACTTTTCATGTTAAACCTGACACCAGACATTGTAGAGATTCACCAGTGCTACTACAGTTACCTAATCATTCAAAGAAATTTCAAGAATAAATTTCTCATATTGACCTGACTTTTCTCTGCCCATGGTAAGTCTGTGCAATTTCTACAGAGCGCTTAAGATAAACTGCTGAACATTCCTCACTTTGTTCTGTTACTGTGACTATAGTGGTAGAGAAGAATATCATAAAAATCAGTCTCTACAAAACCATCCCATCCCATCCCATCCCGTCCCATCCCATCCTATCCCATCCCATTGTTTTTTTGCATGTATGTAACTGTATACTGTACAAATTAGGTGAATCACTTTTAACATGAAAACCTGTAATCTCTTCTCTGACATTCATAGGAGTCCTGGATCTCCTTTTCTATGTCATTCCTCACAATATCCAAGTGAGGAAGGCACTTCCAGCTAAGTTAAATGTAAGAGTGAAATTAATTTTAATGGCTACCATAAATATTTCTACAGAAAAATATAGCAGCAACTTTGGCTATTTTTGACTGAAGGTTGATGCAATTTCTTCCACCTACACTATCTGAGAGTGTTAATACATGCCCATGCTTGGGAGTGAAAAGATATTATCTACTATTTAGTAGTTAAAATTAGAAAGCAAAAAAGTCAAAAGGAAAACCAATTGTCTGAGAATCTCATTTTGTTTTACGCATCACTTCTGTAGCACATTAATTCTGTCCTTACTCTCTATTCCTGGATACTGCCAGTACTGATTTTAGTCTACCATTTTATCACCTTGTCACTCCGTATTTTTAAGTCCTTTAATAGTTTTCTGGGGCTGGACCTCCTCTTTGTATCCAGCGTAACTTAGTACATCAGTAAACTTAGTTATGAACATTAATAGTTTACTACATCACCAAACTTAATTGTGAATATGAATCACTAAGCTAACATGAATAACCCAGTACATCAGCAAACTTAATGCACAACTCCCTGTTTCTCAAACTGCTGATGGCTGCATTTTAAATCATGGTAATACTAAGGTTGGAAAAGACCTCTAGGACCATGGACACCAACTGTCAACACAACACCATTGTGCTCACCCCTAAACTGTAGCCCCAACTCTCACATCCACATGCCTTTGGAATAGTTAAAGGGGTGATCCCAGCACTTCCTTGTGCAGCCTATGCCAATGCATGACCAATGGCACAGTCCCCAAGCAAGGCCTCTCATGACTGAATGCACTTAACTGCAAAAACCATTCACTGATTCCTGCTCCTTCTTTTTCTTTTATTTTAACCAATTACATATTTATGTGAGGAGTTTCTTGTAATAGCTCAACTTCTTCAGTAGCTTTACAGTGACACTCAGCAGGGATTCTTTTGAAGCTCAAAGAAGTGGTGGTATTTTGTCTCCCCCTTGTCTATATTCCCTGACTCTTCACGGAACTCTACTATAAACAAGAAGTGTGATATATTATGTCACAAATGTCACAATATTTACTATTTCCTTTTGCACCACAATTATCCACGAGCCTGCGCTGTCTTGGTACTGGGCAGTAAGGATGTCACTTTTACCACTTTGCAGTTTTCTGGGATTCTCCTGCAGCCTTTTAGAAAATTAATATCCAAGAAGCCCACTTTGTGCATGCCTAGTGTAGGGGCAGACTCAAGAGTGGGTTGGATCCTGCAAGCCCCAAAATTTGTAATTCAGCTGTTTTATCCTTGAGTCCTGCAGGACTCCCAAGTGAGGGCTGTCAGCTCAAATCTGTCCTTGCCATCATCTTCCTCGACTAGTCTAGGAGTGACCATGGGATTATTTTTTTGTCAGTGGTAAGCAGAAATAATAACAAAGTCTAAAAAGGTCTGGAGGTGTAAAAACCCAAACTTGTCAGACAGGTGTGGGATTTCAGGCCAAAAATAGCTAATCATACAAAACCTCTCACCTCTTTGCTGTCTTGTGTGGGGCAGAGTGATAACAACAACTTCTGCAATGCATGGGATGTATGTAGGCTGCTGAAGTAGGTGAGGAGCACCACAATGGCCTTGCAACAGCAAAAATATTACTTCTGGGTGTCTTATCTAGCTGTTGGTCCTCATGCAAGATAGCAAAATAAGGCCATTTATCTTCCAGCTTCTTCTTTCATTCTTTTATTTCCACAGTTCCCTCTTACAGTAAGCAGAGACTTCCTGGCAAGCAATAAGGAAAACGTAAGCCAAAAATCTACCTGCAGAAAAAAGTGGAGTAGTTCCTTGATCCATAGCAAAACCAGCTGTGTCTGTGTGGTGGTCACATTATCCAGAGGGAAACTAGAATTGAAGAGGGCTCCATTCCCTCCTGCACAAAGTGGTGAGTAACCTCCTGCACCACTCCGTGCTCACTGCTCTCACAGGCAAACGTCATTTGCGACGTTTCCCTCTATTTCATTGGTTAAAGATGACCTTGACCTTCTAAAACAGAAAGCAAACCAGTCAGGTAAATCTGGTCTCTAAATCAACTCAGGGTTGTGAGTTTAACAGGAACAAATGACACTTAGTTCTTCTTCACAGATTGGATCGATGCTATCAAAAACATGCAATAAAATATATCGCTGTGCATAAACATTTCCCCAGAAAAGTGTTCTCGAAAAATGTGTCATCATTACAATGAACCCAAAGCTCATGACACCGAAGGAAAGTCATTCCACAGTTCATGATTTTATTTTATCCTCAGGCTGTTAATGTCACCAGAGGTAAGGAAATTCCCCCCACAGTCACCTGTCTGATAGGTTCCCGAAGGTCAAACATGTGTTGCTATCTGGCAACTGTCCCTCTCGGGCATGCACAACTGTCCTCAGTCCACTTTCATGTCTTCCTGCATTATCATCCGGTGTCCTCCTCCACAGATTTCTGGTTGCATCCTTAAAAACTGAAGACATCAATGATTTATGATCTTACAAGGATGAATTTAGACTTCCAGCTTTCACTGCATCTTTAGAAGGACAATTGAACAGAAACACTATGTAAATAATGCTGCACTAGCAGTTAAAATTTATTTTCAGGAATTTATAAGATATTTTTTCCCCACTTGAGCTACATGATCACACTATTTCAAGAAACCATGATGATAAATTGAGTTTGAAATACTTACCTACATTGAAAATTTGGCTATCAGGCGAAACAAATCCCTCTTACCCAATTTATTGCAATAATCATGTACAGCTCTTTACTATCTCTAGTGAAAATCCAATGGTATGCTGTTCACTTGAGGTATATAATTCCTTGTGCAGTTGGTGCTGCTTGAGATTTCTGTTACAGGTTGATTGATTCAAAAATTCACAAAATTCAATGGAAGGATTCCTTTTGATTTAAAAGTGATTTGAGCTGGGAAATTGGATTTAGACTATCAATATAAGCTGCTTATTTTTAAAAAACCCCCTCATAACTAGAGTGGGGTGCCCAAACAAATGACTCCAATAGATGAAAAAGTATAGAAAAGGCTGAGAGTTTAAAATATATCCTGCACTTTAATGACAAAACCAATCAGCAATGTTCACATTTCCTGAGAATATTCCTATTTTCCCTAAATAATCTCAAAATTCCTCACATTTGACCCTGGTAATACAGTCTTGAGAATTATGGAGAGTGTGAGTTGCTTCACATCATCAGAAACCCACTACACACCATGGGCTTTATTTAATTTGGATGGTCCAGCCTTACTAGCTTTTGGTTCCTGAACCATGCTTCTCTTTTGGCCACTCCAGGCACTCAGGCAACACCTTTTACTCAACGATGGAAAGATTTTATTACTCACTGGTTTGGTGTTGATTACAAATAAATATGCTGAAGTCCTTTCCCTTATTTAGGACAGTAGAAAAATGTTTGGAATAAAGCAGCTGTGAATTTATGGAAAGGCCATAATTTATTGATAAATGACAAAAGTGTCAAGTTACATAAAATAATACCATAAAATTATTACTTTAGAATGCATACAGTACCTCTCAGAGACTTCCAGAAAATACTTAAAAGGCTGTCAACTGCCCTATTTCATTCATGTGCTTGTTCTCTTAGTTTGTTCATTAACAGAGCAGTTTAATAAAAATGATCAATGAATGGACAAATTGTTGAGATTTTTCACCTGACACAAACAAGCAATGAGTCCAAAAGTCGAGCTGGTGAAATTAATGTTGGCTATCTAGTAACTGGGTTTTTTTTCCATAGACTTTGTAAAAATAATTTGCTTCTTAGCAAATTTTCAGCATGAAAAAATTAATGTGGTTTTCAGATGGTGTTTATCACAAGTGGCTAGTGACATGGATATAAATGGAAAAAATGATTCATTTTAAAACCTTGAGCTGGTCTTAGTAAGCTGGCTCTTCATTTCAGAAAGTTCTTATGAATTCTAAAGTTATGTGTAGACCAACCACATAAATGCTACATGAACACACGGTAGGGAAAAACAGGAATTAAAAGAAGAAATTTTCATGCGTTTGTGCCTGTATTAAAAATAAGCTACACAAAGATGGACAAAATAAGTATCTTTTTATCTGCACAGAGGAAAACAAAGTCTCAGATGAAAAGTAAAAGTCACTTCAGCTAAGTAGTTTCTGTTTAGTGACAGAAATTTCTTCTTAACAAGCCTTTCACATGCCATTCAAAAAAAAAAAAACCAAACCAACCAACAAACCAAACAAAACCAACCCCAAACTTAAATTTGCACATTTTTCAGAAATGGTGTTTGACTACCTGTGGAACCCACTTACTGAAAGCTCTGTCTCAAACCAAAGGTGCTCTTGGAGGGTGTGAGAAGCACTGTCTGGCCTGACTCTGGCTAAAGTTAAGGAACAGATGTGCTGCTTCCACAATTTTTAATAGCCCTAGGCACCTTTTTAATCCATACAGCACTCATTTCATGTATTTTTTATTTTGTTAGACCATTTACAACATCAATTCATAGGTTTTCAATTTTGCTAGGCCATTTTCTATTTCAAAGGGACTTTTCTGATAAACTTTCTGAAATGGTGAGAAAACGACTGACAATACAGAAGCAGAATTTTCAAGAGGACACATTTGATACTGGATAGACTTCTTTTTGATTTATTTGTCAGGATGATCTATCATTTCCAGGACATGCTTGTGTGCATTTCTCTGAGGGGCATTTCTGAACGTGCAAAACAGTGATGTGGAAGGGATCTTAGGAAATAATAAGTTAGGATCTCAGTCTGAGTTAGCGCTTCCCTCTGTGTGAGAAAAAATAAGAAACACATCTGCCCTGACCCTCTTCCCACAGGGATAATTCTGCTCCTCCTGGTGCCTGTGTTTCCTTGTATCTTCTCTGATCTTAAATTCAGAGTAAACAATCTACACCTGAGCATTTGCTCAGTGATTCAGATGGGCAAATGAGCAAGGCTTTGGACTTAACCTTCTTCCTAAGTCCTTGTTTCTGGTTCAAATTTCCATTGCTTTGCTATGTTTTCTTCCTGATCAGTCAGTTTTCTCTCTGGTCACCTGTGACTCATTCTCTCCCGCTCCCGGGAAAGTTTTTACACTACTTGGCCCTTCCAAGAGACCAACCTTCCTGAATCTATGATGCGGGCCAAAACTCATTCTTTCCTATGGATCTCTTTTCAGGACTTACTGCTTCCCATGAGATGTGACCCAGATAATGCCGGCTGAACACAAAGGAAATCTCTGTCTGATGAACGTATGTGTGTTTGTATTTATACAAACATGAATACATGTTAATACCTGTCTGCTTTCAGAAAAGTCCAAACCACCCTTTCTCTATCTTCATCCATTCTCTACCACCCATATCTTAAGAGAACTGCACATTATTCAGCCAAACAATTTAGCCATTTCTAAAAATAATTATTTGACTTTATTGTGATCCTTCTGATCTTCTCTCTGTTCTTTATTCTATCAAAGCCACTTGCACCCTGGGTTTATGAAATTTATTAGCACCTTGTAAGCTCCTATCAAATATTGGTAGCTAATTCAGTTGAGCTAATATTGTAGTGCTCTGTCCCTATCATCTTCTGTGGTATCCATTATTTGGAGAGATTCTTACATAAGAAATAATGAGTCTACCATTTAAGTGTGGGAGTTTTACTTGTCTGGCTATTTCTTACCTGTAGTTAATTAGTTTAATCTTCAGAGGAAAGTCTGTGGGTTTTGTTCCTTTTTACTCTTATTGTTTTCTTCCTGGTAGTTATTCTCAATTTGTCTGTGTTTGAGCTAGAAGAGACAACGCCTCTTCAGCCACAGGAATATGCAAAGACATTTATAACAAATTTAGCATCCAAGGACCTTCTGCTATTCTGAGATATCAAAATAACACTGTTACTGTTTTTCACCTCCAAGAAGGAACGAGAGGGGATAGATGGTCTTGAGTTTAAAAATGTCTGACTTAGGGTTAGCTCAAGAAGAAAGATGAATTTCCTTTCCACTATCATCCTGCTTTACCACCCCAAAGTACTGGCACACAAAATTTTATCTTACTGAGGAGTGCATACACTTGTGTAACTTGCCCCAAACCCAACTATTCTGCAGCAGGATTTATTCATTTATACTTATCACCTGGACTACACACTTGAGTTAAACCCTTAAATAATATTGTTGAAAAGGAAATGCTAGCTTTCATGTGCTTGAGAGGTGAGGGGAAGGTCTGTAACAAAATTCAGGAGAAAAGGTCCCAGGCAGTACCACCACGTGATAGCCTGGTTTTGTACCACATCTGTCTCAGAGTGCCAGAGGCAAGCCAAATTTTCTTTCCTGCAGATGCACAATTTTAAGAATTGCTGAGCTGTGTGGGCTCAAATTCACCTCTGGGCTGAGTGGCAAGGCACCTGCCAGGAACACCTCATGCAGTTCAGCTCCAACCCCCACCCGCCTTCAGCTTGCACAGGTGGCTAAACCAACAGAAAACCAAACCATAGACCTTGTGAAATAGACGGTAATTGCTACACAGCTCCCAGCAAGCAGGGCTTAAAGCAGCCCCGGATTCCCTGCGTGTGTCTAATACATAGCATTACATACCTGCTCTCACTGGACCCCTTGCTAGCAGAGATGATCTAGCCAACTGTATAAATTTTGGGGTGAACAAACATCTATTAAGAAGAGGAATGAATCTCACTGTGATCTTACTCAGTTGTGGTCAAAGCTAGGGAGTGAGCACAGTTTGCAGCAAAGACTTCAAATGCAACACATTAAAGTATCACTGGAGCGATCTTAATTAGCTGCTCTTTGGTGTAGCTGTTTGTAGAAACAAAGGCACTATATTAGTCATGGTGCTATTAAACAAGTTGTCTGGCTGACTCATAACAGTAAAGTGACAATAGAGTAATTAAAAATACAGGCAACAAAACACAGTTTATGCTTACTTACCCAAGATAGTAAAGAAAACAGTGAAAAGGAGTGGCTAATGTCAAGTCAAGAGTGGTTATAAGTATGACAAGGACATAGAGAGGGGTTGTATCCCCTAGTAATTGATAATGCTTTACAAGAAAAAATTCATGGTTCATATCCTTTAAAAATCAGATTTTAAAACAATGCATTAAAATATCACTCCTATCAATTAAAAATTGCTCAGACACATCTGTATTGCAGATGCTGAAAGGCAGGGCAATCAAACGTCATGGAAACGGTTTTCTCACCTAAAGAATGAGAAGGCAAACGTGGCTGGAGTTAAATGGGTTTAGGTTTACAGTGTTCGTGAGTGTTTGCCTCACAGCCACGATCTCCTCTAATGCTGCAGGTGAATCATCACCTCCACAGCCAAGGAGTAATTCAACACAGCTTCAGGGACTGCTGCTAAGGATGAGGGGTGAGGGGGTGTGTGTGTTATATTACAGCATCCACACTGCCACCTTTGGAGAAGCTGAATTCATTGAACATTTCCATCTAGCTCCTTAAGCCTTCCTCTCCTGGTCCCACCTGTTTTCCAAGGAAGATAACATTTTCCCCTATCTGGAAACCTATGTGCATTTATTTACCCATGTTTGATATTTTACACTAATAAAGCAATTCAGTGTGTAATTTTATTAATTCTGTGTTTTCTAGGCTTCTTTACTCATTTGCCATTAGGCTGGAACATGTACTTACGTGTATGACTTGCGGTGGAAATGACTCATATTCACGTTGTCCTGTAATGGTCCCTGCAGTGTTGGGGTTACCATCCCATTAAGCCTATTCGCTGAGCAAACAGGATTCCCAAGATACGGCAATCTGGACTGCAGAGGCTGCGGGAATAATTCAATTACTTTTGCAGAATTTTCAGATTTGTTAATTTACACTCTATAAATTCTAAATTTTGTGCCAGAGCTTACCTGAAAAGATTCATTTAATTTTGTTTAAGGTGGAATTTGGAGTTTCCCAGCTGGAGGCATGTGTCACGGTGTTTCGTTGTGATCAGTTGTGAGAAGGATGAAAATAAAAAGGGAGCCTTTTTCTTACTTTCCTTCATTCCAACTTGCTTATATATTAGGTTTAGATATTTATTATTACACTCATATTCCTCTTGAGATAGCTAGTAAGGTAGATATCTTAAAGTGGAGATAACAAGGTTGTGTGATCATGTACAAGAGAAGTTCATAGCTACAACAGGAATCTTGGGAGGTTTGCATTTCATTTCTCCATTTCCCTGCTAATGCAAAAGTTGCAGAAAATAGCCCAGATTCACTAAATTAGTTATTTCTGTTGGCTAAAAAATGTCCACTTTTTTTTTGATTCCTGAGGCAGATGGGCTGGCCTCATGTTTTCCACTTTTAGACACAAGACTTTCCAGCTGGAAGCTGTTAAATCTTTTAGTATTTTGCCTCAGCTCTATGCTCTTGGGAAACATGATCAGGGTGTGCCATATGAGGCTAACCAATTTTCTCATTGCAGAGGCTACAGTTCTGAGAGGGGTGTTTCTGTGTCAAAAAATGTCTAGTGAAACCACAGGTTGCTCCTGAGTCTTGTGTATACAGTAGGCTGTGGGCTCAAAGCCACTCTCAACAGGCCAGTGCAGACTTCACATTATGAGCACAACTGCCTCAAGTAAGTGCTCATAACTCTTTACCCACGGAGTTGCTACCAAAAAAGTAAAGACAATATATAAATATTGGTAAGTCCAGTAGGCCTTACCAATTTGTGTACACAGATTTGTTTCATCAGCTTTTGACTGAAACATGGTACCACAAAGTTTAGAAGACCAATTTGATACAGACATGTGGTCCTGTAAGACTTTTATCTCAAAAATAAAAATTTTATTTACTGATAATTTATACCAAGCCAGGAGATGTGTAGGTGAGTGAGGAATCTCCTGTCCACTTTGTCATAGTGCTGGAAACTGAACACCATCAGGTTCTAAAGCAGCGTGGATTTTTCACAGAAATTATGTATAACCATGATACAGTTCAATGTGTGAAGCAGCAGAAAAATGGCCTTGAGACAGAAGGCATTTCTACAGCACTCAGAAGGTGAGAGGGAGGGTAAAGAGCTATGCAAATGCATACAGGTAGATTTTGACACAAAGGAGAAAGGAAAATCTGCTGAGTGATGCAGTGGGAATGGGAACTTGGTTCATGTGGCACACGGGGAATGCTTAGATTGAAATATCTTGAGCCAATATAAACAAGAAGAGTGCATTGCTGAAGGCCAGAAAAAGGGTGTTGAAACAGAACAAGAATGAAAATGAATAGATGATAAACACCTGACTGTTAATTTTTAGGAATGTAGATTAAAATATTGTTGTGCTTGGTAGAAGTGTATTTGTGTATTCTGTAGAATTTACAAGACTCGCTGATAAGTGGGATGTGATGACTCATAGACAGTTGACCAAGAGAGACACCTGACTTGCAAGCCTGAGGAAAGGTTGATAGCCTGGATCCAGGAGGAAGCATGATTCTATTTGGCACTACTGAGCTGAAGCTGGTGTTGGTCATTCAGAGAAACTACAGGGACAAGTCGTGAAGGTGAAGAAGATCCTCAGCCTAAACAAACAGATGAAGCTACCGGTAGGACAAGGGAAGTATCACAAAAGTCAGGATATTGAGACAAAAAATGGCAGTTAACTGTTGAACGAGTTTGGGATACTGACTATGAGTCTGGTCAGGAAGAAGTCTGGAAAGATTGAGAACATGTGGAGTACAAGAAGCAAAAGACATATTTATCATTTGGAAAAGTAGACATTTTCAAGGCAGTGGTTTTATATCTGGATAGGATCATCTCTTTCTGTGTCTTTTCGTTATGAACCGAGGCCAGGCTTATCAACCCTCAATGAAAGTAGCTGATATGGCATGAGAAAACATGAGAAGTATGACTAAAGACATATCAGATAAGGAAAGTCTAAGAATGGATTAAAATTGTCAACTGAGGGGAATGAAAATGAAAGCTAAATCAGGAAGGATAAAGTGACTGAATTTCAGAATGGGTGAAATCAGATTTCGCACTTGTTAATTCCACATAAGGGTCAGTCTAAAATTGCATATTTAGCCCAAGGCACAAGGACCCTGCTAGATCTCAGATCAAGTTCTTCTAAATTGTAGCTCTACATGCAAACTGTAGAGCTGTTCTTTCCAATTTAACACCAAATGCTAAATTATATCTAGTGGGAGCTTTTGGTGTGGTATAAAAGCATTTGCGTGTTTCTTTGAAACTTGATAAAGTGCAATGCAAATCACTCATGCACACCAGCCTTCACTAAGTTGTTTTTACATTTCTGTACCAAATGCTGGAGAAGAGACCACTGAATTCTTCCTATAAACTGTCTGGTGGCCTCCACCAGCTTCGGGGACCAATGGACAGCTATCACCTCTGCTTACAGATCGTCCTGCCACTCTGCTTTAACAGTGAAGCATCTTCTACTTCACCTGCTGAGGCCAGATCTCCCTGCTGTGCTGTCGTGCCAGACACCTCCTCCCTCCTCCCAAATCAAAATAAAAGTCTGCTTTTCAAGTTAATTATACACTGAGAAGTAACACCTTGTGATGAGAAAAGCAAAGAGCCTGCAGCTGAGACAGACCTTGGAGGCAGATCTATTGTTGCCCAAGCCAGTTTACAGCTTTGAACGGCTCTTGTCCATTACTACTACTGGAACAAAGCACAGTCAGGAATTATGAAACTGCATCCAAAAAATCTCCTGCTTGCAGAGTCTAGTATGAGTCTGGGCTATCTGTATATGCCCATATGTGCATGGATATTCAAAGGATGACTTTGTGAATTTAGTCCAGCAGCTATGCTATGTAAGGCTCCTACCATAAAAATCTCTTTGTTGCATACTGTTTCTGTGACACTGCTGTGAAGAAATCCACTTTCTTGGAAAGCTTTTTCCCCTATGCATGAAGAGGGCAGATGCTGTGGGAACTGCACTGCCAGATCTGTGTGACTAAATTAAAAATACTATGGCAATAATTAACGCCGTGCCTTTCCATACACCCCTTGTGAATCTGTTGCCTGTAACATACAACTATAGCAACAGGAAGCCATAAATTCCTCGCTTATCAGGAATCAAACTAGTGAAACTGTTTCTCCTATGGTTTTCCATACAGTCAGGATGCAGAAAATGACTATGAAAAGGAATACACTCCAGGTCATCTGGGGGGAAAGGCTTGCAGTGCCACGCATCAGGGAGGAGGTCTGCTGGGCTGTCTCACAGCCCCTCACCCTGGCACAGCTGCTCACCATATGCTGCCCTTGATGGCAAAGAGCCTTTTGATGACTGATCTAACCCAGGCCAGGGGACACCGAATGTCATACATAACAGCTGGGAACTTGTGGGAGATGACGAAGTCATTTGTCATCGAACAAATCCAAAACGTAGTCCCATACTAGTCATTGTGAAGAAAATTAACTCTACTTCAGCCAAAACCACCACATGCGGTCACAGCCTCTACACTAGCCCCAACAAGGGCGCAGAAGCCCCACCACATTCCCGGCCTGGGCCAGACCCTGGCGCACATCTGGGCAGAGGGTGGCATGGTATGAATGCAATGGCTATGCACCACCCAGCTCTGCATATCTAGTCCATCCCTCACTGCCTCAGGCTGTGTGTGGGATGTGTAAACAGATTCAAAAGGTCATGTTGGAAAGATATCTAAAACATGAGCAAGTACACCCAAGGTAAAAGTAGTTTTTCTTTCTCTTCACTTCTGTCAGCCTGTTCAAAGTGCTGCCAGTGCCTTTGCTGCACAACTTGCTGCTATCCTAACCCAAAACACATTGCCCTTTGAAGAAAACATGCAGTGTTCCCTGGTGCCTCTGCACTGCAGAAGCAATTTCCTCCAAACAAAGCAAACTGTTCAGCAGAGATGTGGGACTGTATAGCACCACACATTTTGTTTCTATACCCACTGACCCAATTCCCAGACAAAGCTCACACGTGATTTTTGAATCATCAGATAGCACGAAGTTTGGCACAAAGAACCACTCAGGATTGAAAGGCAAGTCCTCAAATCTCTTTACATCAGCCAGCCTGGGCACAAACTGAGTCAAGGCAGTGCTGTCTGGATTCAGACTTCCAGGCAGGCAAAGTGCCCAGTCCATCTAGTGGCTGCAAGATTCAGCAGTCTCTGACTCCATCCTGGATCAGCACAGTGCCTGATTATGACAGATCAGCTTGAGGAAAGCTTGTCAGCTGAGAAAAAAAATTGCACATTTGTCGGTGTCTGTAGTCAATGGAGAACAAAAAGTTGAACAAACTGAATTGTCCTCTCTTCTGGATGGTGAACATGGCTGCATAGGAAAAATTCTACATAGGAACCACCAAGAAATATGGACACCGCTACTTCTGATCACCTTCCTTTTTCTCTTTGAAAGGAGGAAACCCATAATTTTCATTATCAGCATTAGCCATTGCATGTATCTCAGTCAGCAATCTCCAGTCACGGCTGCAGCCCTACAGAATAAAGTTTCAGCTGCATATACTATTTAATGCTTATTGATACCTTATACCACACATACCTAATAGCACCAGTCAATTCAGTTTAAGTCAAATAAAGCAAACCCCACTGGCCTTGGGGACTATGCCTTCACATATTAATGTGAAATAGAAAGTAAGAAATGATGATGTTCTTGTTCTTATGCACAGCTTAGAACACTGTGGAGTAAAACAGACCTTTTGCAAGCTCCTTCAGTACTGACTGTTCACCAGAAGCATCCCCACCCATAAGTCTGTGCAGAGTATCAGGGTTTATTGTGACAGAGGACAATGTCTGCAAATATTTTGAAAATTATTTTTTGCTGTATGCTTTTTTTCATGCCTGTCACGAGTTGTGATAGGACAGCAGTCTGTTGAGATACTGTTATACAAACAAACAAAAATAAAATAAAATAATATTTCTCATTTTTCAGACCATGTTTGCTTAGTTTCATTTTATATTTCTAGCCCACAGAAGGCTTACAGGAAATTTCAGCTGGTAAAATGTAAATTTACCGTAATTGTGTAGTAGTACCAGATGCAGCTGACCACAAGTTATGTGCTTTAGAAAAAAAAACGTGTTTGTACTAACAGGGTAATAAGTGACAGGAAACAAAATTGCCTGATGCTAGCATAGGTTTTTGAGCCTGTGACTCTCAGAAAAAAATGTGTACCATACCTCCAAAGGACACCATGCATTCTGATGAAACTCCTACAAGGAAGAAGACATATAGTAGAAGAAGTTAAAACTGCAGAGAAAAATTAAGCTTTTGTTTTGTTACCCTCTCTGAGGGCTGGTGGGACTACTGGCACACAGAGCAAAAAGTTCAACCAGGGGCCTTCCTTCTTTCTCGTAGGACAAAGAGGAGCTTTTCTGTGTGAGCCTCATACAAAAGCCACAAGCAAAGCTCTTAGAGCTAGAAAAGCTCTTTTTTCTACTTTAAGCTCAGACACCAGCACTGAGTGCAGGTATTACAGAGAGCTCCTCTTTGCTCTTTGGGACAGGCATAAGCTTTGAGCATTCCAGGTTGTCACTGGAGCTGAAGATCTCATTGCTCTCCTGTGGAAACACTGCCAGTGGCGTGGCTGGCTGGTGTCCTCCTCCAAGTGGCAGAGGACAAGCAGCACTATTGAGTCATCATGACTCTGCTTTCACGATTCCCTCTTTCAGCGTTAATTACACTGCCCTTGGCCTCTCTGATGGATCTCTGTGCTGCTTCCCCTCTCCCCACCCCCCATCATCTTCTGTGTCTAAAGTTATCTGTTGTCATAATGCCAAGTGCTCAGTATGCTCTCATATGCTCCTCAAATTAATTTCCCTTTTTACTTTTTTTTGTTGCTGGCCTCTTGCCAGTCACACCGTGCTGCAAACCCCTGGCATAAAGTGTGTGTTTTATAACAGACTGCTCAGTAATTTCTTCGTGACTACCGTCCACTTCCACCTGCCTGACCATTTCTCCCTTTCCTGGCTCACCCATCCCTTACTCCTTTCTCAGCCCTTTCTTGTTTGTGCCATACCATGCCCAGGCTGTTCCCACAGGCATAGGAAGCCCACAGTGAACAAAGCCCATTAACATATCAGCCAGGTGACTCCTGGGGCCTTCTACTTGCCGCAATGAAATGACCCTGTGAGACTAATTTAGTGGGAAATCAGCTCACTTAGCTCCAAGTGCCCCTTTAGGAGATACAAACACTGTGACATCCCATTTGCATATACATATACAAAGACATGCAGTTCTCAGTGTCCCAGGTCATGTTGTCCGTATGTGCCAACTTTGCTGTTTGGTTATGCTCTTTCTCAAGTGTTATTCCCAGCTTTATGCTAAGGGAAGATCTTTGGGGTGGAGGGCTTTTCCTACTGTTTTGGTAAGATGGCCTTAGCTACTTGAATAATACAAACTGCTATAATAAACAGAGCCAGGAAAGCGAGGGAGGCAGACCAGATGCCTACACACAATTTCTCAAATCTCACAAACGATACAAGGTTCTTGAAGAGCTGATCCTGAGTTAGACAAGTCTCATTGCTTGTGAAGCTGAGCTTCAAAGCTATAATCAGCTACTTTCAGAGGAGTGAAAAGTACAGATTGAGCATACTGAACACATAAGTCTTCTAGTGGAAGACTCTGGAAAGGAGTGAGATACAAACCCAAATCAGCTATTACTCATCCATAAAAATGGCTAGTTTGATTACTTCTGCAGTCTTGGCCTTCAGGACATCAGTAAATAATACTTTGGAATTTAATTATAAGAATATTTGTAATGGCAAATATTATTAATTCAGTTTGCAGTGTGTCTTGGGGTGACTTTATGATGTTGTATACCCTATCGCTGCTCAATGCCCAGAAATTAATCGTGTGCCTTTCTGTGCCTTTAAACTGAGCCTGAGAGGGGGGAGAGGAAAGAACCGAGTGAACTTTTCAAAACAGTTGTTCAAGGACACAGATACACACTCCTCTGCTTCTGCAGCAGCAAGAGCAGAGGAAGCACCCTGCTTGCTTTTCAGCCAGCTTTTGGCTCCTTTTCTCCAGAGGGAGACGGAGAGCTGAACTTTGTTTTCCTGGGACTTCAGCTTTTTCCTTGTTCTCTTCTGGACTGTTTCAACATCAGAACACACTGGGAGAATTTCCCACCGAGGCCCTGGAGGTGGACCCACACCGATCCAGCTCCAAGGAGGAGGAGAGAGACTACACCTACAGAAGGACTCTGAATTTTCCCAGGTTTCTCTCCACAGTGAGAGGTTTTATTATTTAGCATTATTATCCTTTTCCTGTGTGTTTGTTAAAGAAATAGTTTTTATCTCTTTCACTTTCCTCCTAGGAAATTTTTTTTTTCCCGAACCTGGTGGGGAAGGGATAGTTGTAACCTGCCTTCTATCAGAGGATATTTTTCCTCCAAATTTGTCCAAACCAGCATACAGTGTAAAAAAAAAAAAAAAAACAACAAACCCACATCACACAAATCCCCATCTGAGTTACTCCCAAATGAAATTGATAATAGATGTTGCAAGACTGACCCAAGCAGCTGCATTTGGGGACCAGCCTGTCCCTACCTTTCTACACCCATCTTTGAAGGGACAGCAATTTGTGTGGCTAAGTGCAATAGGAGGAGACCAGGGAATTCAGTCACTGTCATGCAGGAGATAAGTCCCTTCAAATGACTTCCAAACTAATCCTAGAGGGAAGGAGTGTGAAAGGTTTCATCTCAGAATCTTGGTCAGGCAGAATGCCTGATCCAACAGGATGACACCTGCAAGCATAGAGATGAGGGATTTGGGGATGAACTACCACGAATTCTTCAGCCAAAGACAACCACAAGGTGCCAGCAGCTGTCTCATGCAGACCCATTTTAGACTATGAGAATCTAAACTCTCAAAAAATCCCAGTAGTCTGTTTTGCTTACTTGTAAGGTACCAGTAAATCATCCCATTGCCTTCTGGAAAACAGGATTTCTTGACAATTATATCTTCACCTTTCCAGGTGGCATCCAGTTCACCTGCTTATCAACTTTTTTGAAGCATTGGAGCATTTTTCCACTGGCTTTGTGGAAAACATAGCCCTAATAAGCTGAGGAACAACAGCAAGCTTGACCTTGGCAAAACACGAAGATGAATGACGTGACTGTTTTAAGGACTTGACATATGATCAGCTGAGCCAGCACATGATGCATGTGACAGACTGAGATATACAGGGCCTGCAGGAGGTCAGAACACACTGGACAAAGTGTGAGGGCTGGTGATAATTATTCTAGCTTGGTAAAACTGCTTAATTTGAAGTTATTCCTCAGGAAAACATACCAGGAAATGATATAAAGGTGAGACTAACTACAGTTACCACCTGATCACAGGCTTTGCCAGCTGAAGGGGATGAGAAATACTAAGGGTGACATTTTCTCCTCCTTTGCAAGTGAACTCAGCATTCCTGTCTCCTAAATACCTGAAGATATCTAAATGTAAATATACAAAATCCCCTAAATGTAAAAAATAGAAAAACCCCAAAAACCTTTTGAGACAGCTCACATACACATGAAGAATTGGAATGCAATTACTTTGCCTTTGCTTTTTCAAATGGTCAAATAGTGATACCAGCAACGGAGCTTATTCCTTGCTATTTACTAGTATGTGGTAGGCATTGTACCATATAATATAATGTGTATATACATATAATATTTATGCTTCATTGGAGCAAAGTAGTTCAGCTGCAAATGAGGAATAATTTTTCAACCACAGGAGGAAACTTCCGGTGTCCTTTGGCTGCTTTAGATGAGCAAGCAAGCTGCAGAAGGAAAACCTCATCCAGTATCTTCAAGTAGAGTTTTAAGTTACAATACAGGAACTCGTTTGTCAAAGAGAGAAAAAAACCCCGAGACTTTGTCTCTAGTAACCTCTGTGACAGCAAGTGTATGTGCTAATTGACCACAAAAAAGCATATACAACAGTTACTTAGGTTTGCTGAACATTATATAAAAGTTTGGTATCTCTGTTAAATGTACCAGGGACCAATCCAGTACCTCCAGATTTCAACGGATAGCATTCCCTCTACTTCTGTAAACTTTGAATCATGGTCAGAGTGCAGATGCAACAGGGACTTTAAGATAGTAAAATAGAAAAGAAATGGACTCCTTATGTTTAAATTTAGAACTTGTGTTATTTGTGTCACAGACATAGGATATCATAAACTCCATGCCTAGACTCAGAAACTGCTTCTCTCCAGTCAAGTAAAGCAATACCTTTTTGGGCAACCTTTTTTCTTGTTAGAGTTTCACTTTTATGAGAGAAATATCCTCTGTAGTGAATCAAATGGAAATAAAATCTTAACAGCACAAACCCTGCCAGACAAATCAAGACCTCAAGTAGATTTCTCAGATTATTGCCAGTGTTTCATAATACTTTTTCAATAATTTTCCATAATGCCTTCCTTGCAGAGAAATGTGTTAATTATGCAAACACCACTTTTGTCAGGCACTCAACTCCTTCAGCCTCCTTTCAAACCTGTTTTAAAACTCCCCAGCTGATTTTGCAGCATGCAAAACCGCAACAGACTAATAGGAAATCGTCTAAAAGTCATTGTGGATGACTATAGGCTCGGTCAACTCTTGCATAAATCAGGCGATTTCAACAGGAAAGGTAAGCATTTAAAGCCTATCTTTTTTTAGACAAAGGTGTGAAGATTCTCGTAGAGAGTATAATGGGTTCATAGTTCATCCCTGAAAGAGGAAGTGTTTGACTGTCTTGTTCAAGAAACCTAAAAGTGTGGTTGATTTTGCTGCCAATTCTTTCAAGGTGAACCACAATAAAATTCCACAGACTTTTGGCCATTCTTTACCAGATGTTAAATCTTCAGTTCCTTACACATGGGGTAACAGACATGCTCTAGGAAATAAAAACTTCTCATTCAAATGCTGCAGTTTGATTTGCCAGGTTTCACAACATTTTACAGGTGGTGGTAGGGATTATTACCCCTATCTCTAGCAGAAATGGAAAGAGAAAAGTATAAAATAGTTGGCAAAAGGCATAGAGGAAAACACAGAACAGGCTTGCTGATGTTACAACCATCAAAAAAAAATATTGATAATATTTTTATTATCCTTCTTCAGTTTTTCCTCAATCACATATCTATATTCATGAAAACCAGAATCTCCACCAGAATAGCAGAAGAAAATTAATTGCCCAGGGATACAGATGTGTTATACTAGTAAACAAAGTTGCTTCATACTATATTTAATAAACACAATTTCAAATTAAGTGAAGAACCTTCCATACAGAAAGTCTATTGATTCTAGTCCCCTTGCTGTAGACAGGGACACATTTCACTAGATCAGGTTGCTCGAAGCTCTGTCCAAACTGGTCTTGGACAGTTTCAGGGATGGAATACTCATGACTTGGCTGGGCAACCTGTTCCAGTGCCTCACCACCCCACAGAGTAAAGAATTTTTTCCTAATACCTAATCTAAATCTGTTCTTTTCCAGTTTGAAGCCATTCTCCCTTGTCCTGTCACTACAAGCCCTTGTAAAAAGTCCTTCTCCATCTTTCTTGTGGGCTCCCTTCAGGTACTGGAAGGCCACAAGCAGGTCACCCCAAACTCTTCTCTTTTTCAGGCTGAACAAACCCAACTCTCTCAGCCTTCCATCACAGGAGAGGTGCTCCATCCCTCCAATCATCTTGGTGGCCTCCTCTGAACTTGATCCCGCAGGTTGATGCCCTTCCTGTGCTGGGACCCCAGAGCTGGGTGCAGCTCTCCAGGTGGGGTCTCAGCAGAGCAGAGGGGTGGAATCCCCTCCCTGGCCCTGCTGCCCACACTGCTTCGGATGCAGCCCAGGACACGTTTGGCTCTGTGGGCTGTGAGTGCCCATGGCTGGGTCATGTCCAGCCTCTCCTCCACCAGCACCCCCGAGTCCTTCTCAGCAGGGCTGCTCTGATCTGTTCATCCCCAGCCTGTGTTGACACCAGGGGTTGCCCTGACCCAGGTGCAGCACCTTGCACTTGGCCTTGTTAAACCTCATGAGATTCCCACATTTCTCAAGTTTGTCCAGGTCCCTCTGGATGGCATCCCGTCCATCAGGTGTGTCAACTGCACCACTCAGCTCGGTGTCACCGGCCAGTTTGCTGAGGGTGCACTCGATCCTTTTGTCTGTGTCATTAATGAAGAAATTAAGTAGCACAGGTCACCTAAGGGACACCACTCATCACTGGTGCCCATTGGGACTCAGCTGTTGAAAACTGGATGCGACTGTCTGACCACTGGATGCAACTATTCAACCACTTTCTTATCCATCTAGTAACAGTCCACCTATTGAATCCATCTCTATCCAATTTAGAGAGAAGGATGTTGTAGGAGACCGTGTCAAAGGCTTTACAGAAGTCCAGATAAATGACAGCTGTAACCCTTCCCTTGTTCACTCATGCAGTCACTCCATCATAGAAGGCCAACAGGTTCTTCAATTTCAATATGCCTCTTTCAGAATTGCATGATATGAAAAGTCTAAAATGTTCAAGACGAGGACACAATTATTTTCATTTTTCTGGCAATAAGCTGACACCTCAGAGACTGGGAGTCACTGAGGTGTGGGCAAACAGAATTGTCACTGCAGAAACAGTATCTGACCTTCAATGTTACTGTGGGAATACTGGTGTAGCACTTAGGAAAACTTCTCTTGTTTCTATTTAATATTTGTAAGAGGTTAAATACATTAAAAAATACATTAAAAATAGCTACAGTGAACCTCATATGCCACATTTAAGCCAAGTCTGGAGATGAATCAAACCTCTATTAATCAGGTTTTTCCTATGATCATTTTGCCACTCAGGTTTTTTTCTGACAACCTAAAACTTGATTAAAGAAACCACTGGTTGCAAGTGGTTTCTTTTAAAAAAAAATAATTGAAAATTAATTGAATTAATAGTTTGCAGCTAACTATGAGGTTAGTTGAAAAAAACCCCTAAACCCCAACATAAAAAAACCAACAAAACTCCCCATCTAGCTTTCTAGCTCCCTCTTTAGGAGAGAAAGGGAAAGCTGGAAAAATATCCCACCTGCTACTTTCGTTTTAAGCTCTCTGGCTTCTCCAGAAGGAAAACGAGGGAAGAGATGTCTTCCTGCTGCCAGGTGTAATGTATTTCCTTCTGTAAAATTTCACAAAGTTCTGGGGAAGATTTTTCTCATATGATTTTATACAGGGCATCTTAGGGAAGGAGAACACAGATTAAAAGTTGAATTTGAACTGCTAAGGATGTGCAGAGGCAAATACGTCTAGCAATGTGTGAAAAAGCTTTGAAGGAACATTTTCAAAGCCATTGCGGTGTCCTGTAGGTTCAGAGCTTGGGTGTGCAGAGAGGGCCAAGCACAGGCAGGCTTAAAATGAATGACCATATTTTCCTTTAAAAATCCAACATTTGTGCAAAACTGTGGCGATTAAAAATAATTTCCTTCTGCAACTTTCTCATGTTGCTACTTTGTGTATTGTCAAATGCTTTCACTTCTGTTCTACCAATAGTGGAGGAATAAGCAAGAAGCTGAATCAAGCTGAGGATACAAAAGCAGGGGCTTTGCTTTCCCTGGCAATTCTGCTGGGTTGGGACTTCTTATTTCTTCTTTACTGTAAAATAAAACCCACTGAAAAGTGTGAAAACCTTCTGGTTTTCCTTGGGTGTGCTTTCTTTGTAGAGCTGCTCAGGAGCTGAAAGAACATACTCTTAACATGAAATGGGGTGCGTGCTTCCTGTGGTTATGTATTTCTCTTTGTTGAGAAGCCCAGCAAAGTCATTTATACCTCTGTGGCTGCACCAGGTCATGTTTGACTGAGGTGTTTCCTTGAAAATTACCTTGTTTCAGCTTGCTCATCATCTGTTTCACTGAAAACTAGCTCCTGCCTCATCATCATAATAAAATTATTCACCATAAATTCAAAGGCTTTGGACCAAAGCTGCCCCCAGGTTAGTAGATGCAGAAGTAATCTTTGCAGAAAGACAGTAGTTTACTGCAAAATACAAAATCACCTAGATAGTTCCTGTTGTCACCATCAACACCTTTATTGCTGTCATTTTTAAATGACTGTCCCTGAATTCTCCTGTTTTACCTTTAATAGGGGCAGGATGTGTCCTGTAGACAGCACAGCTTTCTAAAGTTTTGTACAACCTTCTATCTGCAGGCACAGGGAGGCATTTTGTGTGCAGGAGGTGCATTCATTGCCTGAATATTCCCTTCTGACTCTGATAGTGTTATTGCACCAAGAATAAAAAACTGTGTAAAATCAACTGAAATTAATGGCTATTTGTCCTAATGACTTCATTGGGCTTCTGAGTGGATATGTGACATGTATGAGAATTGGATCTTCTCAGGCAGGGTTGCAATAGCAAAAAAGCTCTCAGTACATTCATGATTACATGGGGAAATACTTTTGGACTGACTCAGTTACACAGACCCCTGTTTTAATGGGGCCCTGCAGCCTTGTATAAACACTATTGCCACTCCTACTAACATTCCCACACAGACTTTGCAGTAAGTTTACAAAGTCTGAGGCCTTGCTTTACCTGAATTTATCTTGACATGCCTGAAGCTTCATTTTGACTTGCTTAAACAGATTTTTTTTTCTGAACATGCACCACAGGTTTTTATTTTCCTCAGTTTTCAATGGCAATTGGTCTTCGAAACACCTTGAGCCTCTGAATCTCAAGGCACGAACCGAGACAATGAAGGCTCACCCACTGTAAGAGAAGATCAGGCTTGAGACCATCTGGGGAACCTGAAGAGATGCATCCCAGTGTCCCGAGTGAACTGGCAGATGTAGCACCTAAGCTGCTTTTCACTGTATTTGAAAAGTCATAGCAGTCAGGTAAAGTCCATGCTCAGTGAAAAAAGGGAAACATTGCACCCATGCTTTTGAAAGGGTAAAAATAACAAACCTGGGAAATACCAAAGTCAGCCTCACCTCTGTGCTCAGTAGCATCATGGAACAGGTATTCCTGGGAGGTATGTCAAGGCATATGGGTGACAAGGAGGCAATTAGACACAGCTAGGGTGGCTTCACCAGGGGCAAACCATGTTGTCAATGAACAAGGAAAGAGCTACTAATGTCATCTATGTGGACTTGGGCATGGTCCCACACAATATTCTTGCTGTTAAACTGGAGATGTTTGGGTTTGAGAGATAAACTATTTGATGGATAAGAAATTGTCTGGATGGTTGCATCCAAAGGGTTGCAGTCAATTGCTCAGCGTCCAGCTAGAGACCCACAAGCAGTCTTCCTCAGGAGAGTATAATGGGAGGGTCACTGTTCAATATCTTTATTTATGACAGAGACTGGCAGTGAGCACAGCCTCAGCAAGTCTGCAGATGACACCATGACTGAGGAAGAAGAAGCAATTGACATCAGCATTGTGTTTCTCTCTGCAACAGACTTGGGTGGCGGATAACTTGCCATATCCCTCCCCATTCCCCAGAGTGCAACCATCAATATTAGGATCCAGGGGGGCTGTGGAAGGCAAGCAAAACACCAAAGAAAGAGGTAATAGCCAGGATGTGTGTGTATAGGAATTTTAAGTGTGTAGTTTTTTATTGCAACATTTCCTCTGTAACAGAATTCTTCATTTACTTTTTCTCTTTTCCCATAATAATTACATCCATGCTAATACTGATGCCTTGATTACACTGTTATGATTTCAATTATGTTAACAATAAATGCCATCTTTACACGTGAAGTGTATTTCCTCTTTTCCTATAGGAAGTTTTCAAGCATGGTGAGATCACTGCTGCAGCCCAGCTGGTTTGCTGCAGGACTACTGCTGGAGCCTGCACTAATTCTTTTTAGCTCAGGGGAACAACTAGTCAGGGCATAACCTACAAGTAACGTGATACGCTAATGCTGCCTGTTACAAATAATGCTGTGTTGAGGAATACATTTGGTGCAGGTAAGCTCAGTGTGAAGCTGTCATGCCAGCAGCAGGTTGAGCTCTGGGAGCGGGACCCTGAGATGAGACAAGAGGCCATGAACTGCCAACCCTTTGCCGGACAAAGGGCATGGGGACATGTGGTGCAGCCAGGGGACGGGACGCTCAGACACAGCAGACTTTGTTTCCCTGAGACTGTGGAGCTATAAAATTCCACTGGTTTCTCTGTTCAGGGTGCCTCCTTGGAGGCACCCAACTTGACCTGTTATTTTGTTATTTAGTTATTGCATCATGATTAAATTATTTTAAGGATCTGGATGTCTGGAGCACTGCTATAGGAAACTTGTGGTCAAGCTGGTAAGGACACCTGGTGTGACTCTGTGAGTGTGAGGGGTGTAGCTGCAAAGGGGCTTTTGTCCCAGCTCAGGTGGTGCAAGAGTGACTGCCAGAGTGGCTTCTGGATGGTTTGACAGGGAAGTTTCCTTAACTTGGAGAATGACGAATATTTCCTAAATACTTCTATTTGATGTAGGAGTCCTTAAATTCTTTGAAAATAGTGGACTATTTTGTGGGTGAGGTATAACCTGGATATGGAAAAAAAGTTTGTACCAGGAAGAGGATAAATGGTAAACCTTCATGGTGTTTATTGGTAGAACTAATGGGTAGACAGATGTTAGAAACAATGTCTGTCAGTAAGTAGTGCTTAGGTAGTGAAGATACCAAACCCATAGCAAACTCAACTATGAGCTGTTGAAAGCAAGTGGCGGATGTGCTTTCCCATATGACTCAAACTCATTATAACCCGTATGACTCAAATCCTCATTACCTGATTCTGAACAAGAGGAAAGGGAGATTGTTTGGTTGATATTTTTCCCTTTTTCATCAAAACCCCCTGCTGAGTTGTGGGCTGGTCTGTGCAGTTCTCCCCTCCCGTTCCTTCCGTGGGGCAGGGTTAGGGACTTTGGTACCTGTGGGCCCACATCACATGATAGGCAAACACAAGATCTGAGGAAGGAGGGAGGCAACCAGGGGATTGACAGAACCCTCCCTGGTGGGCCTCAAGCAGTGAGATGTTGTGCTGGATGAGTAACCATCCCCTCACCCTGGGATTTCAGGATGGCTGGGTCTGGCCCAGCTCCTTCTGGCCCAGGGCAAACCTCATGCCAGGAAGAGCCATTAGCATCCATTTCCTTCCCCCAACACAATTCATCCTGCCAGACCCCAGCCCTGCTTCCAGTTCTTTTATTTGCTGCTGCAGCACTGAGGGCATCTGACACATACACAAAAATAAACTAAAAAATACTCACAACTGCTCTGTAAAGTAGATAAAAATTAATTAATCAGAGCAGAAAGCCAAGCACATGAAAATGCAGACCAAATAGAAGTACTATAAAAATGCATTTCAGAGCTGCCCGTGTCACTCTCCCCAAAACAGAATCCTGGTTGGCTGCAGCAGAACTGGTGGCAAGGGTCTTCTTGTTGTGTTAGAGTCTACTCCATTCTGTCAGTAGTGAGGAAAATACAAAGAGAGAAATGGGTTATAGTCATCATTCATCATGAGATTTGGACTCCCCAGCACAATGGAAATCTGAGGAGCAATTCATCAGAGACAGGACCAGCCTTGAACGAAGAGCACTTGAAAATGGATCTGTCTCCATCGTCTAAGAAAACCTACCCTCACTCTGTCTGTGAATGAGGGGACAGCATAGGAGTGGTGGGTGGCACAGAAGTCTCCTCTATGTTCTCCTATGAATTTGCAGAAGCTGAATAACTTCTTCAAATAATTTTAACTTGAAAATTTGAAACATTTCTGCCAAAACTGCTTGTTTCTATTTGTCTGTTTCCAACAAACTGAGAGCATCATCTGAGGTTGATAAAAAAGAACTCTTTTTCTTGAACTTTGTCCTATCTTGGAAGATCTGGAAACAATTGTACAGGAAACATCCTGCTGCTACCTTTTGAGCTGCAACCAGGAGAAATCTGCTTAATTGCTACGTGAGAATGGTGCATCTCCAGTCCTGCCAGCTGCCAGAGTTCTGAGAAGATGCACGTATGGCTGGCTTAGAGCTGGAAGGAATTACTGTTGCAGAATGCTTGGTGGGGAGAAAGGCCCAACGGAGCTTTTATCTACTAAAATGGAAGTCTCTTAAAGTGAAAGAAACAGCACTTTCTTGACCATTTGTAAACCACAGTTTCTGGAAATGTTTATACTATGGCTATAGTTTTTCTAGCTCTCAAATCAGCAGGAGTAAGGAATCCTGCCACATAGTGCACCCACTACCAGCTTTCATTTGGCAGAGAAGAATAAAAGCGTTCAGAAAGTTCAACAGGTTTTGTTAACACCAACAGAGCCAGTGCTTTTTTCTCTCCAACATTTCCTTGGAAGTGATTAAGTAGTTTTTGGTGAACTAAGAAAAAATAATCACCCTGGATTGAACTCCTAGCATGAAAGACCTGAACGTCTAACAGGGTTATAAACCATTAAAAAAAATCTTCCATTGGGAAGAGCCCAGCAATGCAAACATTAGGTAGTATTACCTGCTCTGCCTTAAGTGTAACACATTTTTTTCCACGTCATTCCTGCATTTTTAAATGGAAAAATGTAAAGAGAGTTTAATAATATTACTTTATTGGGAGTTGGAACTTCATGGCAACCAATCTGTTTGGCATCAAACTGACTTTTTAGTTTAAGTAAAAAGTAATAATTCAGAACCTGCCAGCACTACCTTTGTATGTATGATAAAAAATAAGTACAGTTCCCCTCACAATTGCTGTTCTCTGTTCTTTGAAGACATGAAAGTTTCTAACCTTTACTTGGGTTCTGCTTGATATGCAGTTTCTTAAAGCTGGGGATTTTTGAGCAGGTTACTATGAGTATGTGTGTGCATTTGAGACAAAGGCCTCAACTTTGGTATAAAAGGTGCGAAATAAATTTAAAAATTAAAATAATTTAACTGGGGTTAAAAATACTGAGTTTAAGCTTTGTCACTTTGTACAAATATGTTTTGCTCTAAACCTTCTAAAATACAGATTCCAAAGGTTTTGTAATACTTGTAAAGCAAAGGATTACTTAAATAGGAAATATTAAATCCTGAGATGATTAATACTGCAAACTACAGCATGCCATTTCCCAAAACCCATTTTCATTTTCCATTTTGCTGGTATGGTTTGTCCCTCTGCTGTAATTTTCAGTATGTTCCTTTTCTATGATGTTTTTTTCCATGTTAGTTTATTGGCCAGTTACAAAACTTGTGTAAGTGCTCGACATTATTTTCTTTGCATGTATACACTGCATCAATGTTCAAAACCACTGTTGTACAATTTAGACAGAGAGGTGAAAAAATATTTCTCTTTCAGAGGTAAGAAATAAATCACTATATCAATAATATAAAACTGCTTAGGCAGCTTGCAGTGACACCCAGTATCTCAAATAAAGCTGTTCTGTATTGTCTGTTCAAGCAGTTTGCAAGCAATATCCATAGGAATCCCAGCCAGAAAATTAGTATGGCCTATGCCTTCCTGTGCCAGGAAGGCTTGTACCACTATCTAATCCAGTTTTGTACGAAATCTAGGAAATTTTACAAATCCATGGAGACATGCAGAGCTCTTTTTTTCCTGGGGAAAATTGGAGATGTGATGAGCTAAAACTACCCTTTGCAGTGCTGATCTATAAGCTGGGTTACAATGTACTAGCAAGGGCCATTCTCAGATGCTTCCTCCATGCACAGATGAGGAGGGTTCCTGCACCATCTTATTGCTGCCTGAGCAGGGAATACTGGTGCCAGTGTGCAGGCGCTAGGAACACCCTCAGCCTGCACAAATTCTGGTTGCAGGGCTGTATCTAAGGGCAGAATTTGCCTGAGAAGGAATCAATCACAGAATCACAGAATCATAGAATTGACCAGGATGGAAAAGACCTTTGAGACCATCGAGTCCAAGGAGAGAGATTGAAAGCCAGAATCACATGAGTGAGATTCAGTTCACCCAGTAAAATGATAGAACCTTTGTCGTTTGGAGAAAAGCATCTACGTGATCTGCTCAAATCTCTTAAATACTTAATCTCTCTCCTATTAGCTATGTCCAGCCTCATACAACAGAAAGGAGGCAGGAGTTTGCTTTCTACACCTACCTCTGAGCTCAATGTAAATGAGGTCACTTATATTTCTGCCTCGCCCTTCATAGATTACAGATTATAGGATTCAATCATTATTTGATATGGAAAAAGCAGTATTTCTCTCTCTCATTGCTATGTTCCAAGGAAATGAAACTTGCCCTAGCATCATATCAGTACACTTGTAAAAGTACCAAGATAAAACTGAGGCAAACTACTTCCTGGAACAGTTTCCCTTTTAAATAGTATCTCTGTTAACCGAAGATATGGTATCAAGCAGCTATCTTAGTATGATGCTGTTGGTCAGGTATTGACAGCATGCTTGACCACTAAACTCCAGTGTCTGTGTACTTATAGCTGCTTCTTCCTGCAAAAACACTTGGTTTCCTTGGAAGAAATATTTTAAAGATGGGTCTGAGTTAAACAGCCGACATGCAGATCGGGAGAATCAGCACCCTTTGCCTGGAAAAAAGGCCTGACCTCTAGATACTACAGGACTTTTACAACTCTGTCATGCATGGCAATACTGTTCATCAAAATCATGCATTGTGCAATGACATCGGCAATGATTATGTTGCAAGGTTAACCCCATAACACTTTACCACAACAGCTTTTGCTTTATAGTCTTTCTGATCTTTCTTTTTGTTCCACGTGCAACTTTAATTCTGCCTTTTCTAGCTTTTTAATGCTGGGCTTTCCAACTTAGTTAATATTCTCTTAATGTCATTTTCTTGTATATCATTAGAATGTAAATTCTCTAGCAGCATGAATGCATGAGCATCCTCCAGGAAGAGTTAGAATCTTAGGATTACAGAATGGTTTGGCTTGGAAGGGATCTTGAAGATCATCTAATTACAACCCCCCTGCCATGGGCAGGGACACCTTCCACTAGACCAGGTTGCTCAAAGCCCCATGAGTAACACACATTTTCTTTGTTCAAATTGCATTCCAATTAACACAGGAAATGAAATCGATCTCGCTTGGTACATCCAACATAAAGTCTGGAATACCTTTGTTTCAAAGTAATAATCTAAAATCTGTGATTATAGCTATAATTTGTAATTTATCTCCTACTATTTTTTTTTATCAGTAACTTGTGGCTTTCTTGATACTTCTGTATTGCTTGGAACCTGCAAAGCTTTATCTTCTCTGAATCTATGAAATCACTGTGCTCCACTACATTGTTACTTGTGAACATTTTGTAGACAGCAAAAGAGAAAGCTGTGCTAGCAGAACAGCCCAGAGTTCATTGCTATCCGTAGAGGTCTCTCCTGACTTCCCGGCATCCAAATGGACCTGTCCAGTAGGCTCAATTCTAACAGGTAGTATATTACAACCTAAATCAGTCTTTCTCTTTATGAAATCTATTTTTTCTCCATGGACTGCACATTTTCTGACTTTAATCACAAGGGAGGAAGATCTCTTATGAGCAGGAGTGTCCACTGTGCAACTCAGGGTCTTCCTCTGCATATCACACTTCCTTTGCTTCACTGAACCTGGAGTACTGTGGGTAGGAAGATTAAAATGGGCTGTCATCTAATAAGATATTGTCATGATTACCTCAAATCCTGTGTTCAGTTTTGGGCTCCACATGACAGGTCAGGCCTGGAGATGCTGGAATGTGTCCAAAGAAGGGGGTGTAATTGGTGAAGGCTCTGGAGCACAGATCTTGTGAGGGGTGGCTGTGAGAGCTGGGGTTGTTTATCTTGGAGAAAAGGAGGCTCAGGGGAGAACTTATGGCTCTCTACACCTACCTAAAAAGACGTTGTAGGAGGTGGGCCTCTGTCTCTTCTCTCAGGTAAGAAGTGAAAGGATGAGAGGACACAAACTCAGGTTGTTTCAGAGGAAGTTTAGATTGCATATGAGGAAAAATTACCACAGGGTTTGTCAAAGACTGCAACAGGCTACCCGTGGAAGTGGTTGAGTCACCATCACTGTAGGCATTTAAAAAAGGGACGATGTGGTGCTTAGGGACATGGTTTAGTGGTGAGTATGGGAGTGCTGAGTTAATGATTGGACACAATGATCTTAGGGGACTTTTCCAACCTAAATGATTCTATGTTTCTATTATATGACATATAGACAGAAGGGAGACAAATGACAGCTCTGTGGGTATCCTGAGCTGTAATGTTTCCTATGCTCAGCAACTTGTCTTTAATAAAAAAATTAACATTCTTTTAGTTAGGTAATGGCAATTTCCTAGGCTTTTAAGAAAATGAACTTATTTTAAAAAATCCCCGCTCAAGAGTGGCTCTTCTACAGCCCCTTCTAAGCTCTTCAGAGTGGTGTTGAGCAGAGTTAAAGCCTTTGGATGCTGGCACACATTTTTGACACATGAATCAATCCCCATGAAGGCTGGCCAGAGAGCAAGAATTCCACTTGACAAAAACCTAACAATGGGAAATAAGAATTTCCTTGGCTTCAGAATGGAAACTAAGCTTTTTGATATTCTTCAACCAAGCTTCTAGCTGCCTTGTCTTTTTCATGAGACCAACAATAGCATATTGAAATACTTCCAGGGGAAAGAAAATAAGGATGGAAGAGATAGAGGGGGAATTCAGGTTTAAACTACTTGACTGAGTAATTTATAGTTTTAAGACACTTCAGCTCTGTTGCAACCTAGATGAGAAATAACTTTGATGAATAAATGACAAATAATAAATACAAATATTACAGTGTAAAATATAATACCATAGCACAGGCTATAAACACCATGTTGCTTCCCACCTTTGACATCGAGCCTTGTGATAGCCATTTTCTGGTGAGGCAATTGGGAAAAGACTACTGTAGTTCCCCAAGTAGGAGGAAAACAATCTGGATTTTTTTTTACTGGTATCAGAAAGTGCCTGGAGATAAATGCAGTGCAAATGATGGTCTCTCTATAGCAAGGACTGTGGCTGCATAGAACTGGAAATGGTGGCTGAACAGAAAGGTTTATTCAAGTCAAACCCCTCCACACCTTAATAAAGTCAGAGATGAGTTGCTTTCTTAGAAATCTGCAATGTTGTACTTCAATGAAAAACTTTTCAGAAATGTTGAGGAATGTTTTCTATATCCCAACAAGCTGTAAATGAGGCTTTGTTTCTAGTGTGAGCTTAAATCATCTCCCTGACCACTATGAAATAGCTACAGGGTAGGAGCAGAATCTGGCTTAAAAAATCCTGTCTACTTCCTCTGCCCAGAATTTCAACTTGTTTTATTCAGAATATAAATACTAAAATTTTTTGGTCAAAAGTTGAAGTTTGGTGTTTTATGGATTGCTTTGAAAGCATTTTTGCATATTTTTCAGTATTTCATTCTGTTACAGGATGCGTTTGCCATCAAGAACACTAGTGCTAAAATATTTGATGAGGCAACATGTGCAGTCAGTTATCTAAAGAAATGTGGTGTTCATACATAATACTTTCAAAATAGAAGTATTTTACATAAACCAAAATACTGCCAATCCTGGAGCACTTTTGTCTGATTAAAAATGTGTGGCTAATTCCCCCTGGTGAAATGTTGTTCAGAGCTGAGATTGCTGCTGAATGAAATACAGAAATTACAGCACAGTATGGAAGCAAAATGTTGGATGTGGTGTTGAGCAAATTTTACGCAGCATTTTTAGCTTTAAGATCTTGCTAACATTCTTCTCTCTATGATATAAAACATCTTTCAGAGGTGACCTTTTGTTTCAGCAAATGTTCCCCAGCTGAAATCAACTTTCAGCTAACTAAAACCTAAATATTGATTTTCCATCCAGCCATTGAGAAAAATACATTGGGGAATTTTTAGGCATTCATTTTGACAGGTTCTTGGGATTCATTATAATGTGTTTTAAGAGATTAAAAGATTGCTTTGCTAATGTTCAAAACCTTCTTGACATTTCTATCTTGAAAAGCAGGACTGGGACCAGGGACCTCCAACCACGTCTTCTAGTGGGAAAGGAATATCTTCACCAGATTTTTTGTGGTGTGACAGTCTCCAAACCAGTAGTTCTTGCAATTCCTCTACTCTGCAGTGAGCTGCCAGAGGGTTCTGTGCCACTGTAGATCCATTGAATTTATTCTTGTGTCTCTCCCGACTCCACCCCACATGTGCCACCACCGCATGACACACGGACGAGCAGTCCTGTGTAGTGATTCCTGAGTTGGTCAGGCAGTTGGACTAGATGATTGCTGTAGATCCCTTCCAACTGAAATTATTCTATTCTGTTCTATTCTGTTCTGTTGTATTCTATTCTGTTCTCCCAATGCAGAACAGCAGTGCACACATGCAATGGGATGTGCAAGTGTGGAGCCTGCTGTGAGAGTTGTCTGGTCAGAAACTGATTTGGGCATGCTGCGAGGAAGGAGGTGGAAGCCCTACTGTCCCTCTGACATTGCAGCACCCCCAGAGGAAGGGCCTCTGAGCGAAATAGATCTGAAGAACTAATTATTAATTACCTGATATTTTGGCAGACAGAAGTTAATCATCTCCCTGGGGCTTGCTCAGACTCACTGAGGGAGGGGAAAAGATCTCAAAAAAAATATTTGAAGGTAGAAAGGGGAAAAAAGGGTTAAAATTACTTTTTACTTATGACCCAAAAGTCACTCAGATGAAAAGTGTCCTGGTTAAGCTATTTATTGCTCACAGATGGTCACAGGTTTGTTATGAATACATTGGCAAACAAAAGTGTAGTAACACCAGCCAAGATGGTCAAGAGTGCGGTCTTATTCATCTACAGGTGCAATACCACAAGAAAAATGTGCTGCACTGTAGGAACCCGGAGTGCCGAGAATATTTCTCTGCCTGTTTTTAAGGGTTCTTACCCCCCTGAACAACACTGTTTTAACCTCCAACCTTGGAAAAAATTACCAACGATCAGGCAAGAACTAGAAAATACAGTGGTGTGAATTAGGTGATAGACTACTATGTAAGATTGTCACAGGGTGAAAAATATAGAGATTTTGGGGCTTCTCTTTGTAGTAAATAGATAAGAGTAAAAAATTTCAAAATGGAGGATTGTTGTTGTTCTCTAAGCCTTCTTCTCCTTCTTCTACTACTCCGTGTTCTGCAGTAAAAGCAGTTTGGAATGATCCGATAGAGAATTCTGCAGTTCCTGCCTGTGTTACTGAATAATTGGTAGGAAAGTGAAAATAATGTACGTTTTTAGTAACCATTGGTTAAATTATCTTTAAAAGGCTGTGTAAATCTTGATAGAGAGACTTCACTCCTGCTTTCTGTGCTCTATGCTGTACCTGGGTCATGCTTGTGGCTCTGTTCCTCTGATAAGACTTAATAAACAACTATCTGGCAGCATTGAAACTCAAGGAAAAGTCTCGGTTTATCTTTGAAACCCCTTGCAAGGACTTTTAGAAAATTCTCTCGCATCAGGAGGGATTTGATTTATGGCACGGTTCAGTGTCATTTGGTGCCCTGTGTTCGGCTTCATCAGCATGAAGAAAGCCAAAACGTTTTGGACAGCATTGCGCGACCAGAAACAGAAGAAAAGAAAACCCCGGGGTCGACCTTCAAAATCCAGGATCTCCTAACATCGGTGCACAGGGGAGAGGAGGAGCTGTGGACTGCTGGACAGAACTTGGTCTGGGATTTCACGAGCCAATAACATCTATCAAAAACAAGGTAAGCTGTCCAAAACTAGACCAAGAAACAAATTATGGGTGCAGTTCTGTCCCAAGTGGAGGCAAATGTAATACATAGTTTTGAAAACCTAGTTTGTAACCATCCCTTACCAGCATATAAAAAAGAAATATGTTGTTTGCTGTCCTGGGTGAAAAGAGAGTTTCCTGATGCAGTAGTTGGAAATTTGTATTTACCATCTTTTTGGGAGAGTATTAATTCTATTCTATACCATTACGCCAGTCTAAGAGATGAAACTGCTCAGAAATTAATACCACCAGCTAGAGTAATTTATGAAACGCTTCTAGAGCTGGCACCTCCTGCTTGTGATGAAGAGGAGATGTTTAAAACTCCCGCGGAGACTTTGCTGACACCCGTAAAAGCAGAGGGAGATTTTCAAACCCCGCTCGAATCCTTCCCACCCTTAAAAACAGGCAGATTAATATTCTCGGCGCTCTGGGCTCCTACACTGCACCTAGGTAAAAGAGAAGAAAAGAAAATTAGTGAAAACCAAAACCTCTATGTGGTGATTGATACTGTTCAAGCCAAATTCACATGACAAGGAGCAGCCAGGTTCAGCTTCATAAAATCAGAAGAAATTGATGAGAAATAGTTTTTCTTCTTGACTTAAATTCTCAGGGCAATGTGGAATATTTCAGACTTTTGCCCTCTGACAGTCTTACTACCAGCTGGAACGGATTCTACCCACACCTCCTGCTTAAACAGTTTCCACCTGGTCTTTGACTGAAGCTGTCAAAGGACAAAACCCTTATAAAAAATTTCATTATTGTCAACAAAATCAAAGTAAAAAACTTGGCAGTTAAGCAGTCTTGCCAAAAATATGTTAGGTGTTTACACATACACATGCACATATATATACACACCTGCAGTAAGAACCACATGTACAAACATCACAATACACTAAGCATATTTTTAAAAGACATTTAGCAAAACCACAAAATCCCTAGCCCAGCTATTTCTGTGGTTTTTAGCAAAGCCAAGGCAACTCCATCCTATCCTCACTCTGCCTCTATTCCTGTGGCCTCAAGCTCACTTTCTGGATACTGATTTTAGAGCTGGTTTTCATGGTGGCACTAAACCCTCTACAGGTGTCCTCTGGGTGGATGTAACTTGTAAGGAACTCAAGGAAAGCAAGCATTGGAGGGAGTAATTTTGTTCCTGCAAGCTGGGGTGGTGGGTGAGCGAGCTGATTTCAGGGAGCACCATGACCCACAGATGTGGGGAGGAGGAGGTAGTTGTGGGGACATAGAGGAGGGATGCACTGTTCACTTTTGCCCCTGTACTGAGGAGCCAGTAGATACCTTCTATGTTCCCTCATAACAGGAGAAGCTTGAGGTGTTGCATGTCCTGGAAGGGCGTCAAGACAGTAACAGGAACTCATTATGTTAAGGTTTGTCCCATTTGAATTAAACTGGTCATTGAATGGTCCAGTCCATTCAATGGGTGTAGTGATTGAGCGTACCCTCAGTAAATTTGCAGATAACACTAGGTTTGGTGGGAGTGTTGATCTGCTGGAGGGTAGGAAGGTTCTGCAGAGAGACCTGGACAGACTCCATCAATGGGCTGAGGACAGCTCCATGAAGCTCAGTAAGGCCAAGTGTCAGGTCCCGCCCTTGGGTCACAACAATGACCTGTAGCAATTGCAGGCTGGGGGAGGAATGGCTTGAGAGCTGTTAAGTACAAAGGGACTTGGGGGTGCTGGTTGACAGCTGGCTCAGTGTAAGCCAACAGTGTGCCTGGGCGGCCAAGAACAGTGTGGCCAGCAAGACTAGGAAAGTGATCATCCCCCCATACCCAACACTGATGAGGCCACACCTCAAGTGCTGTGTTCAGTTCTGGACCCCTCACTTTAAAAAGGACATTGAGGTGCCAGACCGTGTCCAGCAAAGGGCAACAAGGCTTGTGAAATGTCTAGGAAACATGTCTTATGAGGAATGGCTGAGGGAATTGGGTTTGTTTTGTCTCAAGAAGAGGAGCCTCGGAGGGACCTCATTCATCTCTACAACTGCCTGAAAGGAGGTGGGAGCTGGTCTCTTCTGCCATGCCTGCAGTGAGAGGACCAGAGGAAATGGCCTTAAGCTGGGACAGGGGAGATTCAAATTAGACATTAGGAAAAATTTTTCACTGTTTGGGTAGTCAGGGATTGGAATAGGCTGCCCAAGGAGGTGGTGGAGTCACCACCCCTAGAGGTGTTTCAGGAGTGTCTGGACCTGGCGCTGGGTGACGGTTTAGTGGTTTAGGGTTACAGTGATAGTGCTGGGTGGATTGTTGGACCTGATGATCTTAAAGGTCTCTTCCAACCTTGATGTTTCTATGATTCTTAACTCTTATGAACCTTTTGTTATATCTTTTCTCCCCTGTTGAGTAGGGACATGAAAGAACTGCTTTGCACTTGGCATCCAGCCAGGGTCACACCACCACTTTTGACTGGCCAGGAAAGCTCTCCAATTGTATTACTAATGGTCTTGGAAGACTGGCAGTTGATTGAATTATAGATTGACTAAAAGTTAAAAGAGTATGTTGTTCTTTTGAATTTTGCCCTTTCTTTTGAAATTACTAATAATTATCCAGGTGAGCACCTACACCTTTTGCTTGAATAGTCAGCTAATTTACACAAGTACTCTCACAAGTGGTGATACCATGCTTTTCACAGAAACATGAGATGAACAGCATGTGCTAAATTTGGGCTTCCTTCCATCAGTGGTTTTCCATTTTTTATAAAGTACTGTTAAGACCAGGACTCTGTCTCAAATGACAAGGTGACATCTTTTATCTGAATTTCAGAACAAAATTTTGTATTTCTTCCTGTCTGAGAACCTGATCATTTTCCCTCTGTTGCTGGATTCAGCTACAGCTCAAACAATCTTGAAAGACAAAACATGGCTTGTGGTGTCCTCCCTGCTTTAAGAGCTCCTCATGAGACCTTGGGAAAAGCCTCTTCATGGATTCCCAGTCATCATTGAGGGCTACCTGAATGACACAGCCCTAATTTCCGAGTGATAATCAGGTCAAGCCACATTTTTCTCAAAGACTGAATTAGGGTGCAGGTGCCACCACAAGAGCTGTGTTGTGTGCTCCACAGCAGAACACAGAAGCTCAGTCTGAAGTGCTTGAAAGGTATGAAAGAAGCATTTTGGATAAAAAATTACAGAGAGAATTGAATGAAACACATCTGTACAACTTTAGAAAAAGGGATTTTACATAATTTTAAAACTTACATCAACAGATTAGTTCTCAAAAAGGAAACAACCAACCAAACATTCAAAAGTGCAAGGGGGGAATGGTTGCAATATCTTTTTTTTTTAAAGTTGATGCCCCTTTGCACACACATGCACACATTTCCTAAACTGAAGTTGCAGAGATCCCATGTGTTGGGTGTCCAAGTGTTTGCTATTGCCATATATTTTCAATCTGAAAATATTCCGGTACCATCATGATCAGGTGGAGGATAAAACCCTGAGACAAATGGAAGAGAGAGATACTGTACTTACATAGGACATGGTTTGGTGAAGTGTGATTCTTTGTTTCTAAAAAAATAATACTTGACCTAGTTTAATTAAACATGGGTTGTGCTTCAGCATTTGAAAATTGGTTACTAAGAAATTATATTGCTTCAATAAAACCACTATAAACCAAACATTTTTGTCATCTGTGTCTCAAAGTAACAGAATAGATTAAGCCACTTAAACATGTGTATTGTATTTCCTTAAAAGTAGCAGTGCTGAAAATGCAGGTGGTTTAATACTGCAGTTTAACCAGAATGTGTTTATTTATATGTCACTCATACCAAGAGAACTAATGTCTGTATAAAGCAGGTAGCAATTTGAGCATGGTTTCGTTCTTCATGGGTAAATTCTTCTTTCGTACCTACTTGTGGCTGGTGAAAGAAAGTGGTGATTTAGATCTTTATTTTATTAAAATTAAATTTAAATTTATGCTTATGCACAGCTTTAGCTGACAACTTTAATAAATGAAGTTCTTTAGGAACACATCCTAATACATGCAAGTGACTTCCACCATGGGATCTACCTATTACTGGTCACAAGACACAACCGTAAAATGAAGACCTGGCATCTTTTGATCATTACCAGTGTGAGTCAACTAACAACAACTCTACACCTGTGTCCATGCTGGCAATGATTAGAAGTTGTAAGCAGCAACAGGGTGTTTTGGAGGTCTTTGTTAAGAAGAATACTAGATGAGTCTCTTCATGAGCTGTTTCCTTCTAAGTAGTGGCATTAAAAGTGAGTCTTGGCTCTGAGAACTGGAAAAGTATGGAAGGACATTGGGATGTTTCTGAACCTGTTAAAGCCACATCAGTTGGCTGTTAACTACTGATCGGTTCTCCTTGTCTCTGCACTGATTACCAGAGGAAGGCCAGATTTCATAACACCTGCACTATTTCTTTCTCCAAGTCACAGGACCCTTGTTTCAAGCACAGATCATCGCAGACTTTGTAGGCAACAGGGCCACATAGTGCAGGCAAGGCATCCATTTGGGAAAAATAAATGAGGATAACTGGGTAAGCATATGAATAGTAACTGGGTCCACAGCCTGACAGGGCTGTTACTGTCACTCAGATGTTTTCCACCAGGGATTTCCATTCCTGAGTAGTAGAAAGGGTGAAAAGCATATGTGTTGGCACAGCTATGGCAGACACTGGAAACTATTGTGAATATTTGGCCAGTGCATTTTTTAAAAAATCACTGCTCTCTGGATCCATTTACCTGTGAACATTGACTCAACAGCTTGCTACTCTTGGGAAGGCAGCAAGTTCTGTTTATCTGCAGAGTCCTGATTTTTTATTATTTCTTTTTGGAGCAATCTCGTATTTAATAATGTTCTCAAAACACGACTGTTCTGATCAACCAAATGGATTGGCTGGATGCTAAGTGACATGTTTTCTGTGCTCTTATAGTACTTTCCACCATGCCTCAGTACTGATTTTTGAAGTCAGAGTTGATAAACTAATTTTTTTTTTCCAAAAGTTAATAAGCCGCAAGTGACAATTGTATGCCCAGACTCTCATGTCATTGAACACTGGCACAGGAAAAATAGCTGGACCATGCTGAAAAAAGTGAGCTATTGATGGGACAGATAGCAACACAATGAGAAGGAAAATTCCTTACTTGGCAGACATTTCAAAATAATTTACTTTATTTGGATTTTACATGATAGTAAACTTGAAATTATAGCAATTTTAACTGCTTTTGAGAAAACAAAACTAGTGTTTACCAGGAACTCCTAAACATATCTTATAAAAAATAATTGGCTCTTAAGGATATAAAACATTTGTAAGTATGTGGCTATGGATAAAACATCCAGGCCTAACTCGTCATTCTCATGTTAGTCTGATGTAACTTTATGAGGTAGTTCTTATGAATTAAACTTGCCTTGAGACTCAAGCTCCATCATGGAGTCCTGATCCAATTTTATTGAAGTTTGAGTATTAGCTCTTTGAAGGATGTTCAATGAGATGATGAACCTCAGAGAATTTGTTTTGTGGTGATGGGATTTGCTCCCCCAGAGAATAAGACCCTCTTCAGGTCTTCTCCCTTTCCATCACCCTCCTGAAATCTTTGAAGGATCAGGGAGAGTTTCTAAAAGAAATAAAAAGGTCTACTTCTTTTTGCTCATGGTCAGGCCCACCCAAATAACAGCAACAAGAAATGGCAAGACGCTTTCAAACACATTAAACACCTTCTCTGAAAATTTAAGGCTGTTGTTTACTGCCTTATATTCATCACTTTCTCTAAATGCCTTCATGTATCACTTAATTCTGAGTCTTTAAATTTAGAAGACTTGGTCAGTTGCTTCCCTAGAGTTACTCTTTTATAACTATAGACTAACTGTACCTTTCATCAGACCAGTGAGTCTTCTTAGCACTAGTTGTATTTTCCCTTTCATAGTCACTAAACAGAGATCCTGACACTATAAGCAAGAATGTCATATCTCTTATCTACCATAGCAAATGCAATTTGAAACCCCACTTTACATGTGGGTGGAATGAGAAGCTTTTCTGTAAGTCTGCAGTACACTAGTAAAGCTTAAGAGAAAAGCTCTTGCAAGGTGAAGTCCAAATGCAGTTTCAAGATAAGAATCTTCCTACTGAGATAAGACTGCCACAAAATACGTGCTGGTATTAGATCAAAAGTAACTGCTTACTCATTTCTGAAAGTTTATTTCTAATCACAGAAACATAAGACACTTTCCTGTGTGTCTCTCTACTGAAAGACTGGAGGGTGAGGTGTGTTTGTAATCAGCAGGTTTTGGAAGGTGTAGAACCGTATACATGTCTGAGTAATCTGATGAGAATAGTTGTCTTTGGTCATATTAAATAAACTCTAGTGTGTAATCAATTAACTTTCCAGTGACACTCATGCACCACTTGTTTTACTGTCCTCTCCATTTTTTAAGGTTTATTAACAAACCTAAAGCACTAGGATGTCTGCATTTGTATCAATTTCTGTATCTGTGCATGTTCTGTTTTTCTTTTTAATCCCTACTAGGTGCATTTAACTAGACTGCTATTTTTAAATTTTCATATGGTTTTTAGGAGCTCAAAAAAAAATGTTATTTGTGGCAAGAGAGCAATGCTTTGCAAAGGTGTAAAGATAGTAACTCTGCAGTTGTGGCTTTGTTGTACAGAGCTTCTGGATGTGTAGAATCATAGAAACATCAAGGTTGGAAGAGACCTTTAAGATCATCAGGTCCAACAATCCACCCAGCACTATCACTGTAACCCTAAACCACTAAACCGTCACCCAGCGCCAGGTCCAGACACTCCTGAAACACCTCTAGGGGTGGTGACTCCACCACCTCCTTGGGCAGCCTATTCCAATCCCTGACTACCCAAACAGTGAAAAATTTTTCCTAATGTCTAATTTGAATCTCCCCTGTCCCAGCTTAAGGCCATTTCCTCTGGTCCTCTCACTGCAGGCATGGCAGAAGAGACCAGCTCCCACCTCCTTTCAGGCAGTTGTAGAGATGAATGAGGTCCCTCCGAGGCTCCTCTTCTTGAGACAAAACAAACCCAATTCCCTCAGCCATTCCTCATAAGACATGTTTCCTAGACCTGCCCTTTGCTGAGACATCTATAATCACCAATCATTTTCAGAGATGTTCTTATGGTTTCTAAACAGGGAAAGATCGTCAGCTCTGTGGCGTCAGGATGTTCCATATACGGGTATCATCTGGCTGCTCTGCCCATGAGGGCTGGTCAGTTGTTTTAGTTGTGCTGCCTTAGTAGAGTTTTCCAAATCCCATGGCATCGTTTGGAGACAGCCCTGCTCTATGCAGTGTCTGTCCTCCAGTGCTGCTAAAAGTGCACAAGGCCACTATTCACCATACAAGCAGTGTTGGCCTTCCACAGCATAGATGAGTTTATGCGGAATCCACAATGAATCTGCAATGAAATGACAATGTTCTACACTGTAGAGCAACCTACAGTAGTGATTCATCTTATCCTACAACAGATATCTAAGAGGGGAAATTTATACTCTGTTATGGATACTTAGCTAGTAATTGTACAGGGATCTAAAGACCTAAGAAGTAGACATGTAACTTGGCAAGAAATAGCTGCAATGAAGAATAAGAGATTCTACCACAGAAGATTGAAACTTATCTATTCGGAGGCTGTAAAGTAAGATAAACCACTGGTCAGTCTCTCTTGACATTTTTCTGTGTCCTTTTTTCCCCCGAACAAAGATTCTTACTAATCTTTATAGAGTCACTTCTCAATTTCACTCTGAAAATCTAAGCAGATTTTGTATTCTGATTCTCTCACTCAAAGATGTTCACTTGACATTTTGAGTATTTGTCATGATTCTTTTCACCTTATCAATACCAAAATTGCAGTCACCATATTAATTCTTATCAACACCTCATCTGGAAGTAAAACCACTTCCTTTTGTTTTCTAGCTAATTTTATATTTAGAAAATCTGAGGACTGTCATTTGATTTTCTCTCCATAAAATCACACTGGAAATTTATGCTGAGTTTTCACTCTGAGGACTTGGTTGGCTTTAGTTATCCCTTTCCAACAATCACTCATTTTTCTGTAGGTCTGAATTCCTTAACTTGGATGTAAAACTTTACACTGGCTGTATTAAAATGCATCTGTCTTAAATTGACCACCATTATTAAAACCAGCTCTATTCATGGCTGCCTGGATTATTTAGTCTGAATAGTAGGCTGGGCATAGGACTACTTTTGCATCTCCTTTAGAAGAAAATTCCTTGTGGACAATCATATTTTAAGTCAGTTCTCTTTCCACTCAGTGAGATTTATTAGTACATTATTGAGCTATTTAAAAAAATTTAAATAGCAAGTGATAGTAAGTAAAAAGCTATGGTTTGCTTAATAGGATCTGTTCTCCATAAACTGATAGGAATTAATCACATTCTCATTTTTAAAGCTATGTCTGTTGACTCCCTTATGAGCTTTTCAATTATTTTGCTGAGGAAAAGTTACCAGCCAGTTACCTCTTATGTCCTCTGCTTTGTGTGTATTAGCACAATATCGACACTTTACCAGTGTCCAATTGTACTTCACTAGAGTGTTACACTATTTCTCAAAAAATGCTCTCAGTGGCACAGATGTTCAGACAATTTGTTCAGACAACTGCTCTTTGCTCCCATGGGTATTTATGGTCTGGAAAATGCTTCATCATATTCATAGAATCACATGCACCATCTCTTTCGTATTGAAGTGTGTCAGAAAATTTTCTGAGATTTTTCTTTTCTTTTTAATTTCTAAACACTTTACTATCTCCACCAACTACATTGCCTGGTTTCATATTAATACTTAACCCTTTTCTGTGCTATAGACTTCTCTCTAGCTTCCCTTATTCTCTAAATTTTAATAATTTTAGTTTTTATTGACCGCTACCTGGCTTCCTTTCTCTGTTTGACTAACATATACTTTATTTTCAAGGCTCCTTAGAGAAGCATTACTGAATGCTGAGCCTGTAAATACCTGAAAGTGTTTTGAGATATGATTTAGATGTGAATGGCATTGTCAGGAATGTCACTTTTAAAACAGAGTGCAGTAAAAACTGTTTCAGCCCAGTGGAAGCCATGAGGAGCTTTTAGCTGGCTACACTGCAGCATGCAGCTGACACAGGTTATTGTTCCCCAAAAGAGGACAATGCTACCCATCTTCCAGAAGCTGCAGCACTTCATGGTCCTGTGGCACACAGGACGCACTTTTAATTCTTGATGCTAAACCTCACTGCATTAGATTAAGAGAACAGCCTCTGAATGCATGAATATATATGAGCTGGCCTCTGAGATTTCACTTACACAAATTCTTTACCAGAGACACTGTCTTTCTTAGGAAACCCTTTAAATCTGCTCCTGGGTTCATATTTCTGTTTTCATGTGGATAAACATATTGGGAATTGGTGCATTTGTTGCAAGTCTATGGATCTTTCACGCAGGACTAAGCATATCACTTGGTACTGCACCCATCCTGTTTCACAGACAAATATAGAAAAGCTCCAAAATACAAAATCAGAGGGCTCTAATTGTCCTGCACAGCTGCAGGCTCTCAGGTCCCAGATGTGCTGGCAGTGGCACTGGGTGCATGCCTTGTGATGGTGCCCTCTGTGTGAGTGTGAGAAATAGTGGCAACTTTTCACAGTAGCTCCCATCTTGAGCATTGAGTTCCTGACTATAGAAGTTTGTTGCTCCTAGGCAAATACAAGTAACTGTCTGTAAAACATTAGTATCAGAGCTGTCTGACCTTTAAACAGATGCTGGCAAAGTAACTATACGGTCATCTGTAGTTCCTTGAAAACCTACTCTTGTCTCCCCCAAAACACTGTATGTGTTTCCTCACACAAGAAGAGATGCCTCTTCTGAGCAGACACCACTTGGATGGCTCACAAGTTATCTGAAACATAAAGAGATAGTGTAGCACAAGAGAGGATGTATATCACTAGGAAAATCTAACTCATGTTGCACATTTCAAATTTACATAGTTAAAAAAGTGATCAAAGAGACAGAGGCGCAAAATTAACTTTTGATGTAACACAATCAATTAATTACACTGTCTCCATTTCTTTCTTTATTGCCATGAAAAATACACCTGATGTGAGAGTGGTTGTTCTGCCAGTGTTATGATACGTGAGTAAAATCAGCGGTGGTTCACTGGGTAGCATCACTGTCTGCCAGGGAAACAAGGAAATACAGGTGACCAGTGGCTCCTGTGCCACCCAGAGCTGTCTCATTTCTCTTAAAAAATCATGATACCCAGAAACAGATAACTTCAGTTCCAGTGTACAACAAACTTCACAAGGCATGGTTTGCTATTGCTTGCAAAGCCTTTTCTGCCTTTTTTTTTCATTTAGCACTGATAGAAGAGCTTTCGGAAATTTTTAAAAGAAAGGGATTAGCCTCCTGTGAAACATGGACTATTTCCTCTCTTGTTAATATGCACTGCCCTCTTGTGATAAAATATATTTTTGGTGTTCTCTCAATGTTCTGTTCTTGTTTTCATTTTTTGTAGTTTCCTGCTTTTTAAATTTTCTTTTTTGTTTGGGTTCCTCCTCCAGTCCCCAGAGCTTTCTTCAAGGCTTTTTTCCTATGGCAGAAATAATTTTTCTTAACATTAGAAGGATAAAAGGAAAACAACACAAAGCTTGATCAAAACATTCTTAGCCAGTATCTCACTCTTTCATGCATTTAACATCTTCCCAGATTATTTTACTGAACATGCAAGAATCAGACAGAGAAGTAGGCTGCAAATACTGTAGCAAAAAGTGTAGACTTGAAAGGATGAGGAAAATACATAGGAGTTCATTGCAAAGGCAGTCTTGGAAGAAAGAGGGCCGGTGTGTGGCAGTATTCTTAATTACATGATCACTGTCCTAACAACCTGAAGCAGTGGCAAGGGAAATCTACTTACTGCTGCAAACTTGATCTCTAAAACTAAACAGAGGAAAAATTCACTTCCAAAAGCTAAGCAGGCAGGCCCTTATTTTTATATTAACAAGTCACGTTAACCAAAACATCCAAGAACACAGATCCCAAGGTGAGCATCACACTCAGGAAAATAATAGCAAAACTGTAACAGTAATTCTCTGAGGGGAAGTATCAGGTTATCACAAATGGACATCCAGCTGGCTGTCATCAAGAATAAGCAAAGAATCCCGTGAAAATCTCTATGTATCCATGTTTGGACACAGTGTGCTTGGCTGCTTAGTTTAACCAGACTTCTCCAAAGCCAGGTGAATGTTACTGTCCAGCTCATGCCTTTAGATATGGAAGGGCTCAAAATACATTGGGCACTGCCAAGGAGTATGGAAAGGAGCAGCGGCCTGAAATACTTCAGTGCTGTCTATTCCTGATGTGTTCCAGCAATCAGCCTGCTGGGCTAGAGGCTGGGAAGGGGAGCATGAACTTCTGGGAAAATGGCTGTGCACAACACTGCGCTTTGACTCCAGAAGCACCTGAAGTTAGATGACCACACACAGTCAGTATTTTTCTCAACAGGTTTTCTTTTCATTGAGGCATTTCTCCTTCCTCTTTTCTGCATTTCTGGGACAAGATCCTCTCAAGGTATTTGCAGGAGTCACTGTGTAGAAACTCCTTATCACAAATGCTGAGAAAAATAGGGAAGAGACCTATACAGCAAAGACTTGAGCATACCATACCCCATAGTCTGCATATTTCTATCCTTCCTACCAGTGCTTATTCAGGACCTGGGCATTCTAACTGTGCTGAGGAATGCACTTAAGATGAGCCTGGGAGATCTGCTATGTGCTTGGCCCCTTGAATCTCTGATGTTTTAGGACTTGATGTCCTTGCAAATGTGAACATGGATCTAGGTTAATGACATAAGGTGGAAAGAACTAAGAGAAAGAGGCAGCCAACCCCCTGAGCTATAAGGACCTAGCAGTGAGTAAATGACAAATGCTGTGGAGTTTCACTCCAATAAAACATTCAAGAAATACTTGAACTGTATGTGAACTTCGTACTTTTGAATCTGTAGAACTGCCCCAGAATGGTCACGAGAACAATCTTGCTCCAGAAATTCCTGTTACTTCCTGCTTTCATCAGTGCAGATAGACTTTCTGTGGTATTTTGGCACATCAGCAGCTTACCTTGAAGTGAATGACTCCTGCTTTTCCTCTAAATCCCCAGCAAAACTGAACTGAAGCAAGATGAATATAACTATACGTGTTTTCCTCCCTAGTTTTCAAGGCACGTTGCAAAATAAAACACTCAAACCAGTGAAAGCTCAAAATCTCATTTCTGTGAGGTTCTCGAAGTGGGAGAAAAACAAAACATAAACAAGAATTTCTCATTCAGAAAGGCGCATGTGTGGGCAGCTGGCCACCAGAAACAGCATCAGTGCAAGGAGCACAAGAAGCAACTGCCCCTTTCCCAGTTTGCTCAGCCTTTGGACTGCCACTGGCCTTGTTGCTGCCTCCTGAACTCATTGCAAGAGGGGCAGATTTGGCTAGCAGCCAAATCTCTGTGCTGGGGACCTGAGCAGTAGGGCTGGCTTTCCCATAGACCCAGGGGTTTTCCAAGTTCCCCTGCCCTGCCCACACACAGCAAGCTGCTTCCTGTCCCCAAAGCCTGGTGAGGACATGCTGTAATGGGAAAGAGATCTTGGGAGAGGTCGGCCATGCCACCTCAGAAACAGCCCTTGGGTATGCAGTGGAGCAGACGGTGCTTCTATTTTAATTTCTCTGACAGCTTATGAAACAAAGCTGCGTATCTGGGCAGAAATAAATTCAAGAGAAAATTCCCAACTAGCCTCATCAGAGGCTGCTTGTGATGTAAATGTAGCCTGGAAACATAGAAGTAGGTCCAGGCATTTCCCTAACACACCTGTTTGCAAGACTCCTGGTAGCTTTTTTCAGTGCCAACATTAGCACTGCCTTGGTACCCCTACAATCAGCAGAGAGTCTGTGACTGATGTGATGGGAAAATACCATTTCCTTCTCTAGACTGAGCTAGGAAACACTAATTTCTTCCCCATTAATTCTTGATGGCTTTGTAGGAAAGCATGTCTCTTAAGAGCTCACTTGAGTTCATTATCCTGAGCAGACCTTCAGTGAGGCAGGGCTGCCTAGTGCCAAGCACAGACCTGCCCTAATTACCCAGGCAGATGTCACCTCACAAGAGGAGCTGGGCAGTGATTATGGCCCTGCAAAGGGCACAGGTGCTTTTGTGGGTCAGTTAGATATACCAACACAGTTAAATAAGTGAGGCAGCAGGGTTGAAATGAGACTCTCCTGACAAAATCACCCAGTCATTTGGCAGCTCAGTGAATAAAAATAGTGAAAAGTCCTCTTCCAAAAGCACAAAAAGAACATCCTGGCTTCAATTCAAGTTTAGGTTCTAGTTTCCGGAAACACTCTAGCTAACATATTTGGAGCGACATCTGGAAGTTGAGGGAGCTGGTGACTCTTTGCTGCTCTTTGCTGTTTTTGCTGGTGGGGCACAAGCCCAGCAACCCCGGGCATCTGCTTGTGTGCATTGATGCCAGCCTTGGTGCTCAGAAAGGGCAGATCCCATTTATTTGAACATCTGAACTACTTGGTCCTCTCTTAAATCTCACCCTCACTTGAGCCATGACACAATCTTGGGGCTGGGCATGGCTATGACCGTGGGGAGGGGTGGACGGATGGCCTCTGGGGGCTGTTCCCACCTGTGTCCCAGAGTGCTGAATCTTGCTCCCCCATGGGTGCTGGCTGCTTTTACAGAGCTCTTCCACTCAACATTTCCCTGCTGCTCTTGTGGTCTGTGCTTTCTCTTGCCTTCAGCACAAGGACACAGATGCACCACACATGGGAGCATCACATCTGGACAAGTGTCCTCTTTTTCCTCCACAAACACCATTTTCCCTCCTTGCTTTCTCTACAGCAAATACCTAGAGCACTGGTGCCTTTGAAGTATAGCAGAGATTGCCATTAGGCAGCTGGTGACATTGCAGCAGTCCATGTCTGAGCATCTGCCATGTGCAGCGTAGATATTGGCTGAACGTTAACCTGCAGGCAGCTTCAGCCAAACGTGCAGGCAGGGGCTGACTCTGATGCAGGGCATGCAGATCAGATGCCAGTGGTGTGTCCAGGGGTCAGTTGTGCCTGTTGGGAATGCCAGTGTCCTGCCAGACTACTATGCCATGCCATGGGGGTGGTTGGCACCTGGCATCCTTGTGCCATGAAGGGTGACATGGAGGCAGCAGTGTGGTGGTGGTTCCCCTGCCCTGCTTGCTGTCCTGAGACTGTTGACTTCTCACACCACCTCAGCCCACTACTTTCTGCCAGGGTGCACAAAATGTTCTGCTTCGACCTGCACAGGCCCCCTGTGCCACCCACTGGCACACGGACAAAGCGCCTATCAGGGGGGTGAGTCACTGCATGGAGTTTCTAGCAAAACTTTTTTGTGGTTGAGGGTATGATGAGACTAACACAGCTGCTGAGGTTTTTCTGATGGAGTCCCTTCCCTGGATTTGTGGGCAGAGGGATGCACACATTTCCCACCACAGCCTCCTCTCTGGCCCCCTCTGCCCTCCCTTGTCACAGGCTCCATGGAGTTCCCGTAGGCCTTTCCACCAGCCCCAGGACACAGAGAGTGAAAGATACTTCTTGAGACAGTGTTTCCCTTGCACATTGCAGTGAGCCCTCTGGAGACATACGATCTTCTCTGAAGCATTTTTCTTCTCCCATGACGAGACGAGGCAGAGTGACGTGTGGGTTTGATCACACCTCTTCCATCATCTTTCCATTTTTTAACACTGCATGTGTTTCCTGGGCTTGTCGGCATTTTCTTATTAGTAGGCTGTTACCACACACACCCGACACATTTTCTGCTTGTGCCCAGAGTGGAAAAGGGGCGCTGAAGCGTTTGGTAACACATGAGTACAGTGGTAGGAAGGTGTGAAAGACGGTTTCTAAAAGCCGTGGTGAAAACTTGCAGGCACTTCGTACGCCCAGAATAAGAGGATTTAGTGAGAAACCCCTGCTGGCCCCGGTGCCGTCTTACCAGTACTGCACCACGCTTGATGCTCTATTCCTATAAACCCCAGTGTCAAATTACGAGCTGAGCTTACCCCATCACTACCTATTATCTTCTACTCATTAACCACTTAAAATGTCACGTTTTTTACACAGTAAAAAGCCATGAGCAATCTTTCTTATAAATAGCTGCCCACAGTCAGTCTAGGAACATGTGTTGAGGACACTGTACAGCTTTTAGTGCCCACCTTCACATGGGCATAGTTTCGACTATGATGACCTCTTCGCTGCTTGTTCTGCTAGAAATCTATGGACTTCAATAAGGACAAGCTAGCACCATTAATAAAAAATGAAACGAGCAGAGCTGGTTTACTGTCAACTATATTTATACATTTTATTGAAACCTGCAGGATTAAGAATTCTCCCTTAATACATTAGGGGAAGAAAAAAATAGTGATATACCTTTAAAACACAAAAGAGTGACAATCTATGAGCATCTGTGCTATTGTTTCAAAGAAGCAAAAAAAATTTCAAACAAAACCCAACAGCAACAATAAACTGGTTAAATAAGTAGATAACAATTTTTTCCACCACCAGGTGCTCTTACCAGGCAGTGATGATGACACAAAGGTAGCTCAGTTGCCATCAAGGGTTGCCATCATACGTGCAATCAGCGAGAATTTCCATGAAAAACCTTATTCAAGACCAGATTTGGCTAGTACCAGGCACTGTCAGAGGCACACAGATTACCTGCTAAGCAAAACCTGGCAGGCTTCAGCAGGAGCTGATGAACCTGGCTTTTGCACCCTTATGCATCAGGGCAGATTCTGTCCTAAGTGCTGAAGAACTTCCACACTCCGTAAGTGTCAGGGTGTCTTATGGTTCAGTTCTGGATAAAGACACCAATAACCATTAATCAGGATAGAAACGGGTTTCCATTAACTTTTAAAAGAGGCAGTGTAACAACAAAAATTATTTTAGGAAAAGTAGTACAGTCTCCTTCTGAAACTACATATGAAAGTCATCAAAGACTGCACTGCTACAACTTCATTCACACACTGCTACAGGCTTGTTGCCCCTCAAGACTGTGGGAGGAGAAAGGAAAAAAATCAGAACAGAAAGTCTTAGAGGCACAATATAATAATTTATATTCTATTTAAACTTGAATTCTGGCCAGAAAGAAGCCATCAAAGGGAGGCTTCTGTAATGGTTTTGCAAACAATGGCTATATCAACCACTTCTTAGATCATGAATAAATCATGGCCAATAAATCAGGTGGATGTGTGATGAATCGCTGAGGAAACAGGATTATCTTCAGTGGCTACATTTAGGTTAAGAGAGCACAAGCAAGATTTTTCTTTAGTCTCCTTAAACTTTACTAGGTTACCTCTATATATCTTGACAACTTTCTCTGTCCAGATACACTCAATGTAAGAATGTGTAATGGAAGAAAAGACAGGTGAGGTCTGCTTAAGGGTCCACCCGGAGAACATCTTGCTTGTGGAAGTGGCCATCAGCAAAAGTAGAGTACAAAAACAAAATAGAATACAAATAAAGGGAAAGGACAGAAAAATCGCATTTAGCCTCCAGCAGTCAGGGACATGGGACCTCTCCAAGCCAGAGATGCACCCTGGCAATCACATATGGAATCAAAGGTCTGTGAAATTGTCTCACCCCAGAGTGGTATCTTTACGCTCATGGCTCCTGCAGAATCCAGTGGCAGGGATAAAAACCCTATCCCATTTTTTGCACCCCTCATGTCCACAGGCTTCTGTTGTGGCTGCTGCTTTTCTGGACTGAGGAATCTCTGAGGCTTTAGCTCTCCATCAGTGGAAGCCATTCCTTATCTTTGTAGAGCTTGCTTCCAGTCATCCTTCTTTTTTCTTGAGGACACAACCAGAGATGACATAACCAGAGCTGCAAAATGATTTTGAGGTACACGTACACTGTGGACTTACTCACAGGTTAAATGATGAGCCTCATTTGGTTCTCTACACTTTCTTAACAAGTCCTACCGTTCAATTTGCCTTTTAACAGCTTCTGAGTGTTGACAGATATTTTCAGAGAACTTTCCACAGTGATGACAAAGCCTCTTTCCTGAGCAGTAGCAATGAAGGCCTGTCATTTCATACATCTTTTTTTGTCCTAAGCATGTTGTACAGTGCTTATCAGCCTTTTTTTTTTTTTTTATTGCTTATCAGCTTTTTCACTTATTGCCCTGTCACTCAACACCATGAAGCAGTTTTGCAGGTCTCCAAAGTTAGCTTCAGGTTTAAGTATCTTGAATAATTTAGGGTCATCTGCAATTTTTGTCACCTACTCACCCCCCCCCCCCCCCACTCCTGCCCCCATCCAGATGGCTTCACCTTTCAGAAACAATGTAGTAAATATCTCTAGGGTCCCACAGATAGGACCATTTCCCAATGGTCTTTCCATTAGGAAAAATAACCACTCTACCTCCTGCCCCCAGTTTATGAAATTCTGGAAGACGAGTTTTTTAGCACTGGGTATGGGTTTTGAGGGCAGTGTCTGGGTTGCCTTTATCGTATGGTGTGACCCAGCTCAGAGGGGGTCCTGAAGGCATGGTGAAATAGCTAACTTTGATTTTTCAGGCAGCTCAAAAAGCCCCATGGTTCTGTTTGAATTGGGGATGGTGAATATGACTGCAGACACATGCCTTTAAAAAGCCAGACTGCCTGCTGCACAGCTCTCCCATGGCTGGGAGAGGCCCGCTTATGCTCCGTCACAGAGACATACGCGCACATGTGCATGTGTTGGTATAAGCAGGGCCCAGAGTCATTGATTTGATTTCGTACAGAGATCTTGAGCACTGGAAAAAATACCTTATCTGAAGTGTCAGGCTGAGTGTTTAAGCAGCAGATTTGCCTGAGTCAGCACAGCAGGCTTGAGTCTTTCATGCACAGCTAAGCAGTTTCTTCTGGTTGCAAATCAATTCTACTCACCTCCAACAGGAACTGGGGATTTCTATCATTTGTTCTCAGGGCCATGGAGAAGTTGTACGCTTTTTTTTTCCTTCTGTTTGATTCAGTGTTTGTCTGTTTCTCAGGAAGATGCCTATAAAAATGAATACTTGCATTTTGAGTTAGTAGCACTTCTGATTGCCTTTCATTTTGTAAAAAAACAGACTTTCTTTGCAAAACATGGGGAAAACCTGTATAAAAAAACAGGAAGTGCTTTCAGACTGCTCACCAAAGCATCACCAGGCAGCGAGGTATCAAGGATCAGACCTTTTCTATCCATTCAAGGCTTTTCCTAATGCTGTGTGTCCAATCTGGTTTTGGAAATCAGATGAATTGTAAGAGTACCTTTTACAAAGTTGTTATTTGCCTGATGACAACAGTCAGAGGAGGCCTTAGGGCTGCCTTGGGTGCCCCTCTGCTGTCTGCTTTCCAAAGACATAAGGGGTTCTGTCTTGCCGTGATGGGTCTGCAGCAGAGGAGACCCATGAGAGGGACAGGTACAAGGTGGCAGAAGGTCCCCACAGAGCTCCAAGAGTGACCTCAGTATTCAAATGGTTCTTCAAATGTGGCATAAACCAAATCTGGCCTCAGGGATTGCAGCACATACACTGCTGGAGGCCAGTTGTGGATTTAGTGCCCTGTTAGCACACTGGGGCAAAGCACAGCACATCCTGGTGGGGTGGTCCACAGGTGACTGCAAGGTTTCCATGCAGGCAGGGAGCTAAGGACACAAGCATGTGCTGCTAATCTGAGACTGTGAGAGCTTTGTGGACACAGCCTGGGCTGGATGGGAAGCAGCCTTCCTATGGCATCTTGGAAATAACACAGGGTGTTGTTTTGCACGGGGCTGGAAGATGGTTAGTGCTGGGTGGCAGCTCCTGGGCTCACTGCAGTTTATCACCTCGCTCAGTGTGTGCACAGATGCCTTCTCTGTAATGATGCCCTTTGGGCCTCATTTGGTGAGCTGCTTTCACCTCCTCTGACTTCAGTGCCGAGTACCTCTGGAAAAAAAAATCATGCACAATACTATGGCTGTCTTACAGCTGATGTAAAATGTGCTTTTACTTCATCATGTGGAAGACTTCACTCCTGTTCTCCATCCTTCCTCACTGACTTGCCCTGACCACCATACCCTGAGAGAAGAGCTTGTGTACCTCTGGGAGTACACAGACAGCTCTTGCTACACACAGTTCCACAGGGAGTAGAGAGCATCTCACAGAGCACAGGTCTGCTACACCGCTTATACTTCCTTTAGGAGAAAAAAAATATTGTTGCTGGAGACCCCCTTCAGCTTTTGCTTTATGCTTTCATTTTGATAAAGGAATTGGGAATAATATATGCTGTCACTGGCAGATAAGTTAAAGCATGGGCTGAAACATTAGCTGAGATTAGGTTCCACTGATAGGCAACTGAAAATAAGCATCCTGACAGATGGTGCCAATTGATTTAACTGCAGCTGCAATGCTTAACAGGGTAGAAAATGTGAGTAAAAATCTAATGGGAGGCCTGCCCTAGTTAAATCAGCCTCTTATTTAACTTACCAGTAGTAATCACTGTTAATAAATTCCAGTTAAACCAACGGTAGAAAGAATTATCTGTTTTTGTTAAGCTTTGCAAGCAAAGCTAGTAAAGCTGTGGACCTTAAAAAAATGTAAGCATATATATATATATATATGTGTGTGTGTGTGTGTGTGCACGCACATATATACACACCTAGAATATATATACTGATATGTAATAAATATCAGTATGTTATATATTTAACATTCATGTAGCATGAACCATGCATATCTCATACAACAGACATATACTGCCATTACTGTATTATCAACATGCATTGATATTGATATTGAAAATGAGGTTTGATTTATAGTGATTTAAATGCATGTAAAGGTCTACCCAAAAATGCAAGAGAAAGCAACAGTGCTATTACAAACCACATGGATGAAAAGAGCAGGAAGGATGGTGGAGGAAAGGAGAAAAGGTGGGAAGAGGTAAGAGAGAGCCAAGGTGAAAGCCTGGCATAGATCCTTGCAGCTACTCTTCAGCCTCTGGAAATGATATCACAAAGCTGTTTGCCTCTCTATGCTTCCCTGCTGAAGTCCTCTTTCTGTTGAGGCATGAGTTCAGATCTTTCAGGTCAAATTTAAGGTCCCTGTTGGAGCTCCCAAGGCTTCATGTGCTGCAGCAGCCACTCCAATGTCAGACACCGCCTCTCCAAGCTGCTCTTCTGTCCCACTCACAGCTAACTGTGCTTTGGTGCATCCTTGAAGGTTGTAGATGGATCATGGTCTGGAGGTGCTGTGAAAGCAAGTTAGTTCAGTGTGATGCCACAAAGGGACTGGGTTTTCATCCCCTTGTGCCACAGGGCCACAGTGCCAGTGCTGGGCCTCCACTGCCCTTCTGGGCACAAGCCCAGAGAGGACAGAGCCATTGGCTCCTCAGCAGCCACTATGTCTCCATTGTGTAGCCCAAGGCAAAAACCTCCCACAGCACAGGACTCCATCATGTTGTTTTTCATCGGGATGTGCCTAGCCTTGATGATCCCACTACAGACCATCTTAAGGCATTTTCATGTAGGTTAGCAAGCTCACATGTGTAGTCATCGGAAATTCATTTATCTACAATTCGTTCAAGAATGTTCTTCTCTGGAACGTTATATGTTTGCAGCTTCCTAAAATCAGCCCAACTTGGCCAGCCACTAATTTACTTTTGATATCAAACTCCCAGGATAGAAGAATTAAGAATATTTTTCCTTTCAGGCAGTTTTGCCTTTCTAACCACACAGCTATTTTTCTCTTTGAGTCTGTGATCATGCAAGAAAGATTTCTGATTTCCTGTGAAAAGCATATGAATAGAGTAAACTGGGGGGAAAATCTACCTTCTTGCCATATCATTGGCTTCAATATTTACATGCTACTATTGCCAACTAGCAAGATTCATAAAAGGACAGAGCACAGAGAAGAAAACCCACACATGATCGCTCTGGCTTATGGCGTTTCCATAGGAGTCCTGCAAGAGGTGATCTGAAAAGCAAGCAATGGGAGCAGAGTCCGGCTCACATGTGTTTCTGCATGGAGCACACTGGTCTCCTGCGAACAGCAACCAGAGCCTCTGCTTTGGGTTTTCAGGAGCAAAGCTCCCCAGCCACTCATAATGTCAGGAAGCTGCAATGAAAGTCTAGGGAAAAAATAATTGTTGTTATTAATTGACTGATTTCTATAGCACCTGAAGGGAATCTAATCATGGTGTGTCCAGCAGCGCTCGTTCCAAGCAGGTGTATTTCAGAGGATGATCCATCACCTGCAGCATATCACAGAGTTTGCTTTAATCTACCTCCACCACTGCTCTCACGTAAAATAGGATCCTTTTCAAAAAGAATATAACATAGACATTTCCCTCTGCCTCACCATGCAGTGTGCTTTTGCCCTTAGAAAAACATCACCTGCGGCACAATCGCTTCCCCCTGTGGTGAGAGAACATGGGGTCCTGAGGGGTGTCATGACCTATGGGTTAGTGAAGAGATCATGACCATGGGGTCATAGGATTTCACAGTACCCGAGGACGTGAAGGCCTTTTCCTGTCAATCTCTCTGCTTAGTTACAGATGACCACAAATACCACAAGATTTACCACCAGCAAATATACCTATGATTAATAAAAGCAAATATGAATGAATATATATATATATGTGTCTCAAGCTATTATGTATTACTAGCATCAATCAATTACAGTCTCAATCAATAGTATGGTGGCAATCAGTGATAGCACCAATTAGTATTGTAGTACAATCAATAGCAAGCACAACCAAGTAGTCGTGTATTCTTACCTATTACCACCACTTGTCACTAGCAAAACAATGAGTATATACAATGTCAATAAGAAAGCAAATTAGATTTCAGAAGGAAATCACAAAAGGGGAAGGACCAACCAATCTGAGGTGGGGACTACACACCCGGCCATCCCCAAAAGAGGGGATGACAGACTGAACTGAAAGGATAACAGAGACACTGGCTTCCTGGGGTCAGCCAGGGCTCAGCAAGACTTCTGAGATGACAACCCAAGATCCTGCAGAAAGTTTGTGTGGGATTCAATTGGAAAGCTCTGAGTGAGACAGGAGTTCAGTTTTGGATAAAATAAACACATTTTTTTTATCACATATGGACATAAGAGGGCGTAGGGCATCCTACCTCAAGCAGTCAATAGATGATGTTAATGTCTGGTTTCACCTGTAACAACAAATATATTATGATGTGTTCCATTCTTTCAGAGCAACTTTATTTTCCCAGACTGTTTTCCACTGTTTTTTTCCCAGACTGTTTTTCTCAGATGATAAGTTGCTCTTACACTCCCTCATTTTTCTGCTTATTTGCAATATTTCAGGATGTCTTCAGTTTCTAGGTACCCTGGCTGCACTTTTCAAGGATGCTTCTAGTCTACAAGCCCCATCCTCGAGGGGATCCCATTCATCAGCAGTCCCAGGCTGGCTGTCCTTTCTCTGTCAGTCCTTTTCAGCAGATGATTTCTTCTCTTCAGTAATTTTCCCCTTCTAACCAGGCCACCTTTATGATTGCTCACATTACAGTGCTGGACTGGGAGAAGACTGAAATGCTTGCCAGGCTGTGAGGTACCTGCCAAGCAAGCTGGACATGGTATAAGAAATACCCTGAGCCATTTCACACCAGCAGCACTACTAATGAAGTCTGGAGGCCAGCATGGCTCTCCCTGATACCCAGCTCCTCTTTAGTGGGGCCTAATAGTGTTTCTCTTCTCTTCCAAGCCCCTGTGTTTCACAAAGGTCCTGCCCTCCCTTCAAATCTGGATGAAATTGACCATGAGTGCTAAAATTACTCTGAGACCAAAAATGAGAAACTGAAAAATGGGATGGATGTAAGCTTTGTTTCCCTAGGAAAGTGAATTTAGGAATAGAGCAGGAACTATGCCTGACATGCTTAATGGTGGAAAACAGTCTTTAATTTTAAAATTACAATGATGACAAAAATACAGCACTCTGTAATTGAGGCTTCCCTGAATTTCAACAAACCACATCAGCATTTTGTTCTGTGCCTTTTTTTCATGACTTAAATTGTTCCTAGTGGAATGTTGTGAGTTCTGTGTGCTGCAAGATGCCGAAAGATAGGGCTTGAGGCTCTGGGCGAAGAGCTCCATCCTTCATTCCTGGGCTCATTGCAGGCTGTTATTTATCCCCTATGTGTCTGCTCTGTGCTTCTCTGAGCTCAAAATTGTCACCAGACCTGATGCCCAGTGGAAATAAACCTCATTTCTCCATAAGAGATTACTGTAGGGACCAGGAAAGGCTCTGTGCACACTCCTGAATGGGGAGCATGGGAGTGTGTTGCTTACACAGCTTACATGCAAATGCAGCCAGGCTTTGAGTGAGAAGATCATGATCGACCGTTGGATACAGATTAGGAGGAAAATAGCTCCTTTCAAAACAAGGGGACTTCAGGAATGAAGAGCCAGGGAGGGACATGCTAGGCAAAATGCACCCAAATGACCCTTAGGCAGTGCAAGTTACACACATCTCTGATCTGAGGAGCTGAAGATTAGCCTATAGAGATGGTCGATTTATGTTTAGTCAATAAATAATTGCAATGATAAATAGCCTTTCATTATTAATTCCATAAACAAAGTCTTCTCTGTCTGCAGACTGCAATGCTGGCACATCTTAAGCAACCATTGTGTTTATCTCAAGCAGCCAGAGGGAATGAGCTGGGTTTTCTTGTCGTTGTCTTTATCCTAAACCATTTCACACCTTCTCAAACACGTCTGCCCAGAGCTGCCGAGGCTAAGCGAGAGGCCAACACTCAGGGCAGACTGCTGAAGCACACACTGGCCCAGATTTGGGTAAAATCTAGGGTGAATGCAAATATCTGCAAACTGCCTGTGGGCTAGGCAGCCCAAATGATGGGGACAAACCCACATTTTGCATGTGAACAGAATGAACTGGACATGGAAGTCCATGAGTCTGAACACCTAAGGCACTCAGACTGTTCTTCTCATGGTCATCCCAGTGCTGCAGGACAGGGGGCCATGAAGTCAGTGTCTGCATAATATGCAGCATTTTAATTTCAGATAAGGCTGTGTTTAGTGTGCCCAGAGGATACTGCGTTCAGGCAAATTTTGGGGACTGTAGCTGGAAAACCAGTGATTTACAGTAACTGGACATGGTAGCTCTCAAAGGAAAACATACCTCTCCTCTGAGTTTGTGCTATGGATTTTGGTAAATTAAAAAGCAACACCTGTCTTGCAGACCACTCACTCTCCTACAGCCAGTATTGAAGAAAAAATGCATCCCACAGAGCCCATCTCCACTCTGGTACCCATGCAGGTTTCAAGGTACTGTTTTATGTTTTGGACTGTCAGATGTGCAGCCCTTATCAAAATTTTGTGGTGCTCTTGGTAGGGCTTTCAAAAGAATGACACACAGAAAACCTTACAAATATTTAGAGACTGACTTGGAGTGATGTCTATGGGGTTTCCAGTTCTTAAAAATATTTTGTAGGGGTTTGCTGTAAATGACTTGGGGGGATTTACTCTGACAACTTCCAGTGAGATTTATTCTTTGCAAAGGGCAGACCAAAATATTTCCCGCAAAAGCATTGGTTTTTGAAGATAAACTGGAACTTTATTTAAATGAAATCTTCCAAAAAATACATCTTTTCTTTGAACATTGCTGTTTTTCCTTGAAACAGTGATGCTAGAAAGTCCCCAAATTTCCAGCAGTTTTTGGTGAGGGAGAGTAGTTACCAGCTGCTAAAAAAACAAATAGCTTTTTAACATTTTGAATGGAGCTTTTCATCAAAAGGCAGTGTTTCCTATAGAAAATTCTAATTAAAGTGATGTTCATTTTTTGTCAGACCAGTCCGCAGAAACTCTCTCTTTCCTAGATGTCGCAATCTCTGTATTCCCCTGCTGGGAGAGTGTGTTAGAAAACCCCAGCCAGCACTTTGCAGAGATCCAGCCTTCACATGGGATTATTCAAGGTGAAGCCTGGCACAGACCTGACAGTTTGTGGTTTTCGTGTGAGTTAGCAGCCTTACAAAGCGACACCTTCGACTTCAACAATCTGCCTTATCACCTTGAAGGCGTTTCTGCTAAATGGAGTTGTTATCAGGGTTATCCTACCCCTCTGGTCAACTCCAAGCCAAAGGCTTCAGCCCTGGTACATTCAATAGTCCATTTGTGCCATCTCTGCTTCAATCACTTAATAAAATTAGGAATAATCAATTAATATGTATAAAAGAACCACAGAAATGAACTTCTGCAAATATATAGAGCACCATTTCCTTTCATTTCTTTATTACAGGTGATAGCAATTTGCATGCATTTTGTCTCAAAAATTAATTTGATATTACTGGGACATGTTGCTCATATTTAACAACAATGTATCCATTGACATCTAGCTGTGTCCAGCTCAGCAGACTTCCAAATTGCTGCCATAAATTAAATGGGTGGTAGAATGTATTTTGCAGCTTACAAGGTGAAGATATTTGTTGGCATGAGTCATGGTTCTCATGGAAAAGCACATATAGGAAAGAATGTATATAGTGTGTATAGGAAATAATGAAGAAATGAGTATTCAATTAATATTGAATTTTTAAAAATGCCACTGCTAAGGTTAATACAAACAGTATCATTAAGGTCTGGTACGATCAAAAGGAGACCTGCCTCCTGGAAACACTCCCAACCCCAGCACTGTTAGGGAGTTAATAGTCTATAATAGAATCTATTCATGCTCCTAGGTTAGTCTGTCAAAGACAATTAATCAAAATACAATAAGATTTTCTTCCCAAAATAAAAATGCATACACAGTTAATGTGACAGTTGTATCACTGAAATTTCACAGGAGTTTTCTTCATGTATTTTACTGATGTTACAGGTTGAGGCCTGGGACATAAGGCCTGGACAGGCAAATTTATGAAGTGTGAAAGGCCACTTGAAGGAAAAAGCCAGAAATCCACTTTTGTATGAACTTATTTAAAACCATATACAACCATACAGTAAAAATACCTATACTTACAGAGGTTGCATTTATTTATACACTTTTTAGCCTTTGGAATGTGTTTGACAAATGCAATAAACATGTAGGGCTGTATTCTGCCATCATTCAAACATGTGTAATCTCAATGACTTTAATTGCACTGTATTGTCATTGTTGAGGGCAGAGTTTGCACCATTTAGGAATCTCATTTTTGAAGATAATTGGAAACATCTCTGAAGAGAAGGAAAGGGGATTTTTCACTAGAATCTATTTTTGATATAAAAGTATTACTTCATAGTCTGTAGCTGGTTTTGCTATTGCTTCCTTCTTTATGCAAAGCAAATTTATAGGCACTTTTCATAAAAAGGAACCAGAATGGAGTCCATTTTATAGCAAGAAATAATAGAGATAAATATTTCTTTCCGTGCTGACTCAGAGACAGTATTACCCCATTGGTACTTAACTTACACAAATTTGATAAAGAGAGTTTTAGTTCACCCTCTCTTAAAAGATCAGGTGAATATGAATCACTTATTTGATCACATTGACTCCTGATCATGCTTGATTCATTTAACTGGAAAAGACCCCAAAGGCAGGAGTCAGGCTGTGGGATGGTACAGCATGGCTGTGCTTTCCTCCCTGGCACTGAATTTGCAGTTCCATCCTCCTCAGAGTCCCTGCCATTGTGGCAGTGCCTGACATGTGGCTTGGAGCTGGAGGCAAGTGCTGCTTCACATCCCACAGGCAGCTGCATTTCCTGACAGCAGCATTGCCTCCTCCACCTTCTGTTGCTGTCCAACCATGATCTTCTATGGGGGACACCTTGAAAGCCTGAACTTTTTTTTTGATTTTGTAGTGAAAATGAATGTTGAAGTGTCAGGAACACCTTTGGACTGAAAATCATAGATCCTGGCTCTCTGTGGCAGAGAAGTTGGACTATGAACATAAATGGGCCATGTGCCACTTTCTACACTGATGCACATGCAAATAAATTATATAACTGTGTCCTGGGTTGCAGTGTATTCTATTACCATCCTCAGGAGCCGTTGAAACCAGGTGGGGCAGTGTTTCCTTGCCTCCTCCCCCCAGACTATCTTTCTGTTAATTGCCCATCATTGTCCTGCCGCCTGACTCAGAGATAACTCCCTCCGGACTATTCTCCTGTTAATGAGCCTAATCAACACTCTGCTTCATGACTCGTTACCCCATTGTGAGATGCTCCGCCCAGAGGGAGGAACCAAGCATCCCATCGTGGATATAATCTGAGGCTGAACACCAGAGACACCGGCTTCCCACTGGATTTCCAGAGGACAGGAGCTACACAGCCACCATTGGACTTCCTGAGGAAGAGCAGACTGTTTTACTACAGGATCACCGCTTCAGAGGACTGCAGCCACCATTCTACCAGACTGCTACCACCACCCTGCCTAACAGGGTGTCAGGTTGTACCTTGACTCTGTCAGTTTGACAGTGTTTTCTTTTACCTTTTTTTTCCCCCTTTTCTTTAATTTCCATTAAATTGTTATTCTGACTTAGTGCCTCCCACTGGTTTGTTTTCAAACTAGTACAAACTGAAGCATGCTTTTGCAGATGATTTTACATTTAGTTATAGTCCCAGAAGTTCACATTCATTGTCTGAGGGTTTTGGGACGTAAAGAGAGGACTATAATAGAGGGTTTGATCCTGCCAAATTTTTAAGTGCACCTTCTCCTTTTCAAAGGTGCTGCCTTTCCACATGCTTAAGATTTTTTTGGTGCTGGTTCTTTGATGACAGAAAGTCTTACTGCCTCTGAATACCTGTCTCTGCCATGCAAAGCCATTCGCCATGCAGCTAAATCTCCCCTCTGCCTTTTCTTACCCAGCAGGGAAGCACAATGGGGGAGACTTGGAGACAGTACAAAATTGTAGCCAAGGCATTTGTTTCTCATTATATTCGCCCTTCCCAGGAACACAAGTGGCAGCTTGCCATGAATTAGATCTGCTCAATAATTCAGCCCCCTAGTAATCAGAAGGCAGCAGTCAGAGCTATGATGGATAACGGCCGGGTGTCAATGTTGGGTCTCCCCAGTCTATCATCAGCCATTGTGATCACCAATCATATTCTACCTGCCTACTTCCACTGACAAGCCACAAGGGGCTTGCATTAAACTGATGGTTAATTTCCTGTTGGTAGATCCTCCATGACCTGGGTTCTGCAGAGATGTGCCATTCGGCTCTCCTTATGCAAGAGCTGACCAAAGGCAATACAGGAGTGTTGGGTCACACTTTCTCAGCTGCAGAAGATGCAACTTCCTTGCAAATGTAAACTGAGAAATTTGGCTAAAACTTAACAAAGCTCTGTTGTTTTGATAATAGGTAAAGCTGTTGTATTTTCTGAAAACATCACTATGTTTGTAAGAGTCAGACTTATTCACCAGTGGTCTTCAAAATCCATATCACCCTAGTCACAGTACTTCCTAAGTCAGGATTCCCAGTCTGGGAAAAGAGATTTGTCAGATCATGAATCTACAAGTAACTGGCTTAAGTATTATAGAAGTTTTTTTTTGGTATCTTAAACCTTCTGCTTTTGTTGTGCATGCTTTCTCATTTTATTTATTTAGGAAGAGAGAACACAACCTACAAAGCTAATGAGGGAAGATGCACAGTCAAGTGTATCCCCAAACTCTTTTAAAATGAGCATGGTTGTGGTGGCATGGCTTTTCATGGGTGGTGGGATGCCTTTCAGTGCTAAGGGCGCCAGGCTCTGGTGACTGGGTGTTCAATACCACCCATCAGTGGTGCTTTCTTCCTAGGATCAGGAAGATCCCCTTGAGTTTGCTTGCTAACAACTCGTGCACTACACTGGATACTTTCTGACTCCCAAGTGTGGTATATCTCATACTTGAATGCCCTGAAGAGATTACTTTAGATTATCTGCCCAAAACCACCACTGGGTAACTACTTGACGAAGGTCAGTTTTGGACATTTCCAAAAACAAAGGATGACAATGTTTAGCCACTCTGAGTCACAGAGACCTGTTTCAAGAACCTATATTGGTGTTCTCTGTGGTAATTTCTTCAGTGCATACTTTTGTTCTAATCTCTCATAGGCTTGAAGCTTTCTGGAGTGGGAGTTGAACAGGTGTCCCAAGAACACTCATACATTTGGCTCTTAGTTGGACTAGCTGGAAATAAGAATTTTAGCTTGCAAAATGTTTTGAGATGTTAGCAGTTATTTTAGTTACACTGATGATTAAAAGGCTGTTGAAATTTTTTAGAAAAAAAAAAATCAGGGAAAAGAGAGAAACTGTTTGTTAAGGCAGTAATGTATTTACTCACCTGGTGAGAGGAATCAAACTCAGGTAATGCTCAGTCCTGTGCATTGAGATTATCAGTCTGTTTGTCTCTTTCTCCATTTGATCAGAAATGTAACTCTGAACCCCAAGATGTTGCTAACAAAAGTTTCAACTACTGTTATATTTCCTTGAATAGTTTTGGTTTCAATGAAACAGCATTTTCTGGTGCAAAACATTTAATTGAAAAGTTCCCATCCAGCTCTTGTGTTTACATCCTCTTCAAGCACTACAGGCTTCTGGGCAGTCAACTGGAAAAAAACAATGCAAGTAAGCATTTTATTTTGTCTTTGATTTTATTCAAGTTACAAAAACCCGTTACATATGACAGTAATTATATATTTTATATATTTGGTTTCATTCTGAACAGCAAGCCACAGCTTGGTTATTTAAATGGATTTTTTTTTTGAAAACTTGCTTCATCTGGACTGTTGCTGATCAAAAATCTACTTTACTTTCCCTTTTCTGCATTTTAAATCAATTAAAACAAAACCAAACAGAAAATACTCTGAGAAGCACTGTGATGAAATAAAATAGAAGAAGGTGCTGTTAATGCAGGGTATTTGTGTGTGACAGTGGAGGAGGCATTCCTGCCTGTGCTGCTTCATGCAGAGGGTACAAGTGCCAGGTGCCATGACTCACATGGGTGCAACATCTGCCTGGACATTTTGGTGTGCCACCAGGCCCTGCCTGGCTCAGCAGTGCAGAGGGAGGAGTGACACTGCCCCACAGCTTCACTCTTCCCAGTGCTCACCTCCTGTACAGGCACTGTGGGTTACTTGTACCAGTGGTTTGCGGGTGCTGAGACCTCCTCACTTCAGCCATCTGCAGGGACTGAGCTTGCTGGCACTGCTGGCTCATGAGCCACAGTCCACTTATTGCCTGAGAAACTACAGGAGGCGCTGGCAGCACATCCTTGGAAGCATGTTTACATGAGACTTTTAATAAGATTGTCAGGGAAAAGAGAGGTATCACGGTGAGGCTGCATGGTGGTTGGCAAAAACCTGGAGATTTGATGGTTGTCCATTGATCCATCACTTTTATAAATGGATAAAAAAGAAGGTAACTTGACTCAAACTCACCAATGCCTTTCATGTTTACACCCACTCTCTGGTGCTGGAGTTTTACCTAGCGTTTAGCTGAAATCTTTCAGGAATGCAATAATTCAACAGGTTCCTTACTCTAAGTTGGCCATTTCCTTATATTCTTGACCATTTATTTTTCTTCTAAAATATTCTGGCTGCAACACTTTTTCCTAACATTTCATTGAATGAAACAGTGTGAATAAGTAGAATGAGAGGAGATCCCAAGAATTATACCTGCTTTCTTCTGACCAGCCCTGAGCAGATCCTCCTACTGTGGTTTCTTCTTTGTCTTGGGAAATTCCCCTTTTGGGGGGATGCTGGGTGTAGACATTTTCAGAAAATGCTGTCAGCACAACTCCTGCAGAGCTGCAGGAGGAAGGGAGGGGACTGGGGGAGTGTGGTAGGGGCCCAAGCGTTTTTGGTAAAACAGTCAAAGCATAGAGTTGCGGTATCAGCAGTGAGACGATTGTCAACTACAGGAGAAACATTTCCATTTCCTACCAAAGGTCACAACACTTAATAGCATCATCAATATGAACACCACTAAAGACCAAATCAGCCTAGTATGCAAGGCTAGTCTGGGGTGCTCTGCAACAAACTCCACTCACCTGGACCAGCAGAAAGGCCCAGAACTCCATGGGCAAGATTCTTGCACAGAACAAAAGAGGGAGAACTTCCCTACTGAGCAGAATGGATGCAGGAACAAAAATGCTGAGTGTAGTGCTGTGGGGGGTGGCTCTCCCACCACACACAAGTATGGGGAGGTGCAGCAAAGCCTTCTTGTGATGACTGGCTGTGTTATCTGCCACACAGCTGCCTTATGTAAGATTCAGCTCAGGACTGGAGTACCTACGCTGAAGTGCTTGCACAGAGATGTCAACACCTGAGCTCAAAAGGGTGATTCAATTGCCTCCACAGAGACTTCTCATGTTGCCTGAGATGCTACAGGAAATCGGAGACATCTACAAGGAGGTGGCAGATGCAACACAGGACCTCCCAGTACAGCACATTGAGACTTGGAATAACATCCTGAAGCATCCAGTTTGGCACTCAGCACTGTGAGCAGCCTGGCCATGTCCAAGGTTATTTAACTTCTCAATACAGTCAAAAGATTCTAGGAAATAATTTGATTTGGCAAGAACTAGACTCTTAATGTCATGGCCAGGCTGACTGCACTGATAAGATCTCCATTATGGGGACCATACGTACCCACCTCACATGACGATGACCAAATGTAGATACTTTAGTGTTCCAGTCTTCAACCAAGGAAAGAAAAAATATTGAAAAAAGAAAAATCTGCACATGTCAAAAGCACACTGCCACCTCAAGCTAAGCTATTGATAGTAGCCTCCTCTGCAGCAGCAAGGCCGAAAATGTCCTGAAGTTAACTAGGGTTGATGTTGACTCCATTGTGCCCCACAGGCAGGTTCTTACCAGGGCATTTAAAATTCAAATCAAAGGAATAATCAAGGGAAATTAACTCCCTGCAAACAATAGACCTGGACTGGTCTTCTTGAATGTGCAGAGCTAGTCTTTTTTCAGTAGGCCCCAAGCACTGCATGAGGAGGTCGATAAAAGAGATTGATTTTGGGTGGCTGTAGACCTCCTCCAGCAGGACCCAGTCCCGGTGAACCATCTGAGTGTGTCACAAAGGGGCTCGGTACTGCTCCTAATCCAGTTCTTGTGCTGATTGCAGAAAGCACATGATGCTCTGGGATTCTGTCCATGCCTTGTTGGCCAAAGCACATCTCACTCCAGATGTGTTTTGTGCACACCAACTCTATCACTAAAGTATTTTCTGAAGGACAACTCCCTCCTCTTAGCCTAGGATTTCTGGACATGCTGACTTCCTTCCACTTCAGGAACTAGATTGTATCCTTCTTCTACCCTCAGCTCAGCTACTTCTCACCTTTTCTTCTCTATATGCTTGCCCAGGTGCTGCAGTCTGAACCAGCACAGTGTTTTTTAAAACAAGTCTCTGTTTTGGAAGTACAAGAGAGGATGGAATCCAAGCTGTTCCAGGAAGCATAGGCTTGTTTTGAGTCTGCAATGGCAAAAATCTAGTACCTGATGAAGTAATAAAAGGGTATTTTAAAGAAACTTGTCTTGGCTGGATTGTTAGCTGATTAATGAAGGCAGGTGCCAAGTGACTGTGAAACTGTTGGAGCCATGGCAAAGCAAATTTTTATTGTTGCTTTTGTGTTTTGGTATCTTTTTTCTAAAAATCCCCAAGCCAGTCTAGGCAGAAGTACTGTGCTAGTAGGGGGTTTAAATGGATTGGAGAGGGAGTTCAGGATTTCTGTATAATTCCAAGGCGTGACAAGCCAGAAAACCTGCCAGTTTTATATATTGACTCTGAGAGCCAGTATAAAGTTCAGCAAACAGTGAATATGCTCAGCAAAGGAGAAGAAAAATCCATTTTTAAGCAGTTGCTGCACCTGTTTCAGTGGCATCTTTTCCTTATAATGTTCTTATATTGGCTGGGCCTGTGACTTACGCACATGAAGAAGGGGCATGGTGCCTCTTTCTAAACATTTGCATGGGGTGATGGAGGTCCCTGTGATTGAGGCAGTGAAACCTGACTGTGTTACATTTCCAAATGATGTCTAAGCCCCCTTTGCTAAGGTGAAAACAGTTCTGCAAGGAGTAGGGCAACCCAGCAACCAGGCCTAATGTCAGCAATGCCACCTTGTTTATTTATCCTATATGGAGGTTGTTTACTACATTTTATGCTACTGTAACACATATGCTTTCCTATAGGTGCTCTCCATGTGTTGGGCAAAAATACGACGCTTTCCCCACAGATTCTGCATTCAATGGATGTGTTGTTTACAGCCACATCTGCGCCCTTCTCCAGCCAGGTCAAATGTCTGAGCCAGTTGCAGACAAGTAAAGCTGCTGTTAGTGCATATTGGGGCTGTTCCCTGTGAGGCTCTGTGTCACGCCAAGGGGGACATCCAGTCCTGTGCTGGCAGGCAGAGGTGCTCTGGCTGGGCTTGTACCCACCCACGTAACATAACCTTGGGTGAAAAGCAATCAGGTCATATGTGCTATTCTTCCTTTACAGATCTCTCCCAGTTTCAAATTCCCCATGAACCGCATGAGAAAATCAAATCTAAGATGTATTTTGAGAATGGGGAGCCCTTGGAGGGGAGCTGTGTAGGCAGCTGATGGTCACCTGCCTTGTTCACCTGCCTTGATGGTCTTTGCACACAGGGAGTGCAGAGAGCTCTGCAAGGAAACACTGCCCAGTGCAGGGTAGTTCAGCCTACTTGCTAGCTTAGGGGAAATGAAGTGAGGAGATGTGGGGTGAGATGAGCTGACTTGCTGTAGGAGGACATTTCTGGCCTTGCTGCCATCCTGCTGTGCAGTTACAGGTTCTAACCACCACTGTGTTGGGAGATAAAACTAGCAGCTTGTGACTTCACAGGAGCATTTCTTAAAGAGGGCAGTTGCTCCTGTCTTAGCAAAACTCATCCTACCACTCCACTGGTCTTTCCAAAAAAACATCTGTAAGACAAGGCTATCAACTATATAAACTGCTGGACTGCTTGCAAAATAAAAAAGCTCTACTTTTTCCTCAGCCCAAGCATAAGCTTTTCCTGCAATTTCTCCCTGCCCTGCAAACCATCAGACACTCCTGCATTTTTTCATCAGGCCTGCAGCCTGCTTTTTAGATCTGCAAGATTAGCATCACTGACATGAACATTCAGAAATAAACTAGGCAGGTGCTTGGTTTATGACAATCTCAGCTGCAAAATTTCTGGCCCTGTGGCAATGGAATGATCTCGATCCTCAAATCCTCACTATGTTCTGATTGCAGCATTAAATGTGCTCTTTTTTCTTTTTGCAGTGGAGTCTTTTTCAAAGGAATGACTCCATAATAAATAATAAATATATAAATTTAAATATTGCGTGCATGCCTGAAAACTGTAGCACAGAGCACTGAGAGGAAATATTCTGGGTTGGAAAATCTTTTGCTGCACGAGTCAGCTATCCAGATAATGGATCCTTAGAAGTATGTAGGACAAATAGCTCTATGAACCATCTGGGACTCACTCAGCAGTGGGAAAAAGACTGTTAGGCTTGCAAGATCAGCACGCAAGAGTGATTGCTAATCAGTCACTGCTGCTTTGCAGAGAAAACAAAGGCTTTAGCATTTAAGCTATTAATAGTTTCTACCTAGTCCAAGTTTTGAGAGATGCATTCATTTGCCCAGACCATAAATTCAAAATTTTTTAGATACTTTTCCAGACTGAGGTTTCATAATTGACTTAATTTTTATTCACTTGTTCCCATGTCTTTCATGTGCCAGAATTAAGTTCTGTGAAATGCCTGGCTGAGCCACATCTGTTTGAAAACTAACCAGGTATAAAACACAGCAAAACTCCTTTTCAAATCATAATTTCCTGACTCAACTCATCCCACAGCTAAAGGGACACTGCTGCAGGAGTGGGCACAAGGGGCTGGAATCAGGTTTTTTGGTGTCAGCATCCACTAAGGCCATTTCATGCTGATTGTGGAAGCTTAATCTAGTTGGGCTGGATGCTTTTCTTCAGTTTTGTATTACAGTGGAATGAAAGAATAGTTAAAAACAGTTACGATTTTAATCAATTACCTGTTTCAGTCTAAATCTAGTTTGTGATTGCTTCTAACTGGAAAATGCCTATTATTTCCAGAGAAAAAACAAAGATGACAAAGAATAATAAAAAAGCTTATGATTTTATAATCAGGCAGGTGACATTTTGTACATTGCCCCCATAAGGTTGCAATTTTTAGTTATGTACTGATATGTTTAACAATGGCTAACTAAATGGCTAACTAAATGGCTAACTAGACGGCTAAAGGCACAGCTCCTCACAGAGTCTCTTGTGTCCCATGCTAATTTGGCTCAATCTGAGAAGCAGATCAAAGGCATTAAGGTTTGGAAACACTTAATAGAACTCACCTCTGGTAAACTGGGAGTGGGATTCAACTCCAAGTAAAGGAACCTGCTTGTGGGTGTGAGTATGTAGAAGCCTGTCTGAGCACTGCGTGTCCAGGCTGTCTTTCCACCTAGCAGAGATGGATGGTTTGGCTGCAGGAAGGAGTCTGGAATACACAGGGTACAGTGACTTCTCAATGGGACCAGTGGCTCTGACACAGGATCTTCAGGATGTGTACCCTCTGCTGTGTGGGGACTGGGGTTTACGCAGCAAAACTAGAAACCTCTGCTCATATATTTAATCCTTCCACTAGCACACAGCCACCCTGGTTCAGCTGGCTGCCCACCAGAAGCAGGTTCAGCTGCCCATACACTAGTACCTAGTGCTATTCAAAGCACTTTCTAGCACCCAGAACATTGCAGGAGGTTGGCAGATGTGACACAAGACTTCTAGGAGCCGCTCTCTGCTCCTGGGGTAGCAATATGAGGGTAGGTGAGATTTCACATGGTGCTGAATGCCTGCTTTGAGGCAGTAAAGGCAACTCCCAGAATTGGCTTTCCCTCCATTCACAAGCTGCGATGAGAAGACTGTCATGCTGGACTGGGTTTTGGCAATGCAGCTCAAATTGAAGGATATCTGGCAATGCTTCTGTGGTGTAAGGTGCTTCTTGATGCCAGCCAGGGTATCACAACCAATTTGTTAGGAAATGGTGACATTAATGATATGGTAATGATCAGCACATAAATTAATTGCTGTTTTGCCAGGGTTCAAAATACCAGGCCCTGCTAGGCTCTGATTCTGTTGTCCTGCATGCCAATGTAATGCCTGGACTTGAGCGGGATCATTAGATTGAGTAATGAGGTTCAATGAGAGATCTCACAGTCCTTGAGCCAAACCACCCTCTTCCTGCAGAGGTCAGCGTCTATCCCCAGCGACACACAGTTTTATGCTGAATGATGGTCCTTCCAAAAATATTTCAACAGCTGGAAAAGCTGACCATCTGGCCATGAAAACTGTCCTCTGGAAGCAGTAAAGATGGACCAAAAGTAATGCGAATGCTCTGCTCTCTTTAACGAGTTGCTCTTTCCAAATGATTTGTTTTAGAATGAGGTGGTTCCCACTAAGGTCTACTTATGTAAGACACTGAAAGATGGAGAAAATCTTACTGATGTCAAATTTACAAATGCAGATGAACAGCGCTAGTGCGGTGGTGAAAATGCTGTGCAGTGTGTGCGGTGCTGTGTAATCCACTGTGCTCTGAACTGCTCTCTCCAAGGAATGACACAAAAGCTCAGGTCACCTTTGGCAGGAGATGTAATTAGAAGTACATAGTACTGAAAAAAAGGAGAGGGGATAGTTAGCAGAAATACGCCTTTAGCAGGGAAGGCTAATGATTAGCCCACAAATTATTCAAAGTATGTGTAAGTCAACCATGAACCAAAAAACTAAGATGAAAGCACCAAGCAGAGAAATTGGCTGAGCAGAACTGGTCAGCATGTGGGAGTAGGACGTGCTCACAAGCCTAGGAGAACTCTAAGAAAGCAAAGCCCTATGCTATAGAAATTTAATTAGCACAGTCTTTTGATGCTTTCTGACCTTTGCAAAGTGCCTTGAAGACCAATCATGGGATATTCACTTCACCTTAATATAAAAGAGAGACCTTTTTTCAGACCCTCTCTTCATGGCGTTGAGGTAGAAGGAGAGGGAAAGCATGACACTGGTGCACAACACAGGAGGTCCTGTGCAGGGATACTCAATGTAGGAGCAGAACTAGCCGTGTTGAAATTTATTGTGAGGCACAGTCACAAAGGACATTTATTTGAGTGTATCATTATTTACATGACATGGGGGGCTCCAGCCAGGATCAGGGGACTGGGCTGCTGCAGTGTCAACCCCAGCATGAGCTGTATCTTGCTTTTCTTCACTGACTTTTAATTGCAGATGGTTTATTTGGGCGGTAGCAGAATTAACAATGATTCCAATACTGCACTTAAATCGTGAATAATTCACTGCTCCTGTTATTTATTTCTCACTCAACACACAAACATACCTTTTCTCCAAAATTAGGGACTTTACAATCCAGAGCCTTTTTTTTCCCCTGTGAAATTTTTTACAAATTTATTTGGCTTTTTTTTTCTTCTCTTTTTTTTTTTTTTTCTGTACTAGTCCTGGTCTGTAGAAGACATGCATGCACAGTTTGCTCAAGAGGGTCCAGACAGATTATTTTATTCTGGGGGAAAAAAGGTAGGCTCAATATATCAGATAGAGAAAATGACCTTCATACCAAATGCTCTAGGAATCGGAGCTCAGCTGATTTGAGATGATTTTATAAACACATTTTCCCAACTGCTCCTGTCTGATGGCTGCAGGCTGACCTCTGCTTTGCACTTGTTCTTGTAGTGTTGAAGCTAATGGGTAATACAATACATTACACAGGATGCTATGAACCCAGATTTCTGAATTCTCTCATGGTAATGGGACACTGTCACTGTCAGATTTACTGAACTGTAAAGAATAGGGAGACAGGTGACAGCCCAGGTACTCTTTGATGGAAAACAGTGGTGGAGCAATGCCGGGGAACACGAAGACCTGGCTGTGGTGCTCTGTTTTAGTACAGCCTGGCACACACTCAGTCTTGATCACGCCCACCTGGACCTTCATTAAAAGCCCTGATTTGGTTTTCATCTTTTTCTGTGTCTGAAATTCCTGTTTTTCTTTTCATCTTGGAAGTAAGATGCAAGCCAACACCAATGGCATGTGACCAGGCAAGGGAAGTACAGAGCCACTGAAACACAGGAAGGACAGCCTGAAGTGCCTCCTTCAGGCTCTGCTTCCTCACAATTTGGGGAGGGAGAGACTTATCCTGCCACCAGGATGTCTTGTCCTGCCACCAGCTCCAGTAAGCTCAGCAGTGAAGCTGAAATGCTCTTGGTAAGAACTGAACTGTCCTTAGTTGGGAATGATTGTTACTCTGGTGTAGCATGAAAGGAAAGAAGAGGGATTTATATCTAATATTACCTTGGACTGATACAGATCATCTCCAGAACTGGCTCAATGCTTCTTGCTACTGCTGACTATTTGTGCTGTTTGATGAGCTGCATAGTCACTCCGTGCTTTCCCTCCTGTGACTGGGTAAGAAACATCTATTGGAAGAGAATAACAAATGGTGAATAATTTCATTTCAGGCATGAATTCTTAGATGAATGATCATTCATGCTAAAATTAGTAATGCTCACAAGGGCAAAACAAATGTGCAGGGATTGTCCAAATAGTTTCCAGTAAGAAATATAATGAATTGAAACAGCTAAACTTTGCACTTTTATTGGTTAGAAGTTTATTTTAGGTAATTTTTTTTATGTCATACAACATTACTACCCTAAAATGATTTATGTACTAAGTGATATATATTTCCCTCTTTCTTACAAAAATGATTTATGGTTTGTATAGCAACAACAGCATTATTCCAGGTATTAAAATGTGGGGCTTAGCCCACATGTGCTTTTGATTTGGAATTCATACATAGCATTTATTGCATCTAGGATTGCAGAATTACATTGTTTTGAAATCACCAGCACATTATATCACACAGAGGACAGTCTGGTGGTTCTTGGAGGCAATTCTTTGCCCCAGGCTGGCTCTGTTATGCACGCTCCCATTATTTTCAGTGGAGTGGCAGCTAAAGGAGACCATGCAGCATGTCCCAAGACCACGTGAGGGTCATCCCTTCACAGCACTAAAGTGGTTAAGTATCCATTTATAGCCTACTTTAAACATAAGTATTTCCAGACCAGACATAGTACATTTTTAGCAGGATACTGTATTTCTCTCCACAGATTACTCTCTCTGCTTTTAAATACCTTAGCCTGCATTTTCAGACAGGATCAAATTGTCCTGTAAAACTGTAAGGATGTGAATACACTTACATCCACCTCTTTGCACACCCACAGAAACACACATTCGCACATTTTTTCTTGAGTAAGTGGGATGATATTTGCAAACAGGATCTTAATCAGCATCTAGTGGGTCTGCTCTCTCCTTGTCACAGAGGGACCCAAGGAAGATGTTGCTGCTGTGTCAGGTACCTCAGCTGACTGCAGAAGATACCAGGTGTTTAGTTTTCAAATCACATAAAAATAACTTACACATAGAGAGCAGTGAATCTGGATTCTTGCAGAACAAGCACTTAGATGGAACACCTTTGTAGGCTGCTGTACAGAAGAGATAGGAGAGCTAGCCATGGCTTTTATTAATCAAGAATTTTCCTCCTAGATGTTTGACCCCTATGGAATACAGCATGTTCATCCAGAGGGTGTACAATTGCTGCGGGAAAATTCCTTGGCACCCACTGCCATTTAAAGATAAAAAGGCTGTCCTGGATTTGGAAATATGTATGTGTGTAGATCATCCTGCTGGAGCATCAAGGAACCAAAGCTGCAGTGTGTGCAACTCAATTCCTCTTGGCAATGGGCCTGACAGATTTTTGTAGCTCGAGAAGACCATACATTCAGATATGATATTTTAAGAGTCAGTCTTTACTAAGAACTGTGCTGGCACTAACCTCTTGCCTGCAGACGACTCACCCAATCTTGTAGCTGAATTTAGACCAGTGGCTTACTCACTCTGGCATACTTGTCTCTATATTAACACTAGGAACCTGCCTGCATTAAAATACGCCTGCTTCTGTGTGACAGCCCATTTAGTTAAAGTGATCCACAAAAGATACCTTACCAGGGAATATCTGGTCAAAGTATATATGAAAGAGGCAGCCCTCTTTGCTTCAGCTGAACTTTTCTACCTCTGCTATGATCTGATAGAGCTAGCTCTTCCTTAAAGCATGCCTATCTCTATAAATCCCAAATTACACAGATGAAATCTAGCAGAAGTCCTTTGGCCATAGGTTGTGAAGACTTCCTTGCAAACTCTTGTGCAGCTTGACCAAAACCCTTCACTTGTGTGGTCCTGCCTGCAGTTACAGAGCTCTTGACTCCCTCGGGCAAAAGGTGGTAGAGTTCCCAGGTCATGTAGGGCTGGAAGGGATGTCCTGACACCCCGTAAGTTCAACTCCACGGAGGAAACATTGCTGACCTAGGCCCGGTGGAAGTGGGGCACTAAAGTCTGTGGCTAAATGGGAGAAAAGGATGGTAAAAGTAAAAGCAGTAGTGCAAAAACTGTGGTTACTTTGGCTAAAGGTATGTTTTACCTTACACTGAAGGTACCTTTTCTCTGGATTAGAGAGTATGTAAAGGATGGGGTTGCAGCCTAGATAAAACTGAAACATCCCGACTTGCATTTCAAGCTTGCAAAAAGGAGGCTCTTTGAGTGCCTGCTCCACCATGATGCCTCACTTTGGGAAAAACATCAAGGCCATATTCTTGTGGCAAACCCTCTTCTGGTCTTCTTGTATGGTCTCTCTAAACTGCCATTTAAGTTAGTATCTTCATCTGTCCGTTTTTATTTGTTTGACTGGGTCTAGTGAAGAGCAGAGACAGGCAGAAGATAAATTACAAAGACTGAACAAGACACCTCTTCGTCTGGTGCCCAGTTTCCCCAGATAACTCCGCCAAATCATTTGCTCAGGATTTTTTCAAAGCAACTTAGACTACTCAAAATAAATTAGACCTCGAAAGCCCTTTAGCCCTTTGTATCTCTGCAAAACTTTCACATGTTACTAATTTTATTTTTCTCCTCTCAGTTTCAGTGTAATTTATAATCACAAGGAATATACAAATGGGTTCACCATGGTCAGCAGGTTAATAAATAGCTGTTAAGATCTGCACTTCACTTTACTGTGCAACTGCATATTAAGAACTTCCTGTTAAGAGGCAGAGCACACAAAGTCTCCTGTGTCATCTAAGGTAGAATACTGAGCTTAAACTCAGAAAAATCCATCTGACTATGGCAGAGTGTACACTGACAATGATATTGTTATGGTAGGGATGCCTACAACTTCCCATGAAAACTTTACTTCCAAATCGCCTCTCTGCCTGTTGCTTGGAAAAAGTTGCTTGGGAGATAAACAGCCTATAGTTTGGGATTTTGTTAATTTACTTGTGAAGCTGGAAAATATTCAAGCACTTCCTCTTGTTCACCCAAGAAGAAATGTGTGTAACATGTCTTCTTGTTGAGTTTAATTTTGAGCACAGAGCAATTGCCACAGGATGTCAATGTTGAAAGAACTTAGATGAAGTTGAAGAAGGAAGTTCATCAAGGTCACAATAAACCCAACAAGACTGGCTGAAGCTGCTGGTGACAGAGAGGTGATGACAGAGCTTACAGAGGGGAGGCTGTACCCCTCTCCTCTCACATTGCTGGCATGCTTCCTTACATAGCTCTAACTGGTCACTACTGGAGTCAGCGTTGCAGTTGTGGGAGCTTTTTTTTTATGCTGACATGCCTTTCCCATGGGTTTTAGTCAGTGTGAAGGTAGAGCAAAAAGGAGGTAGGAAGAAAAACTGGAGTGATAAGAAGAAAATGCTCCTGAGAAAAGCTCTGTGTTTCTGCATGGGCAGAACTGGTGCTTGTGACTTGCAAACAGGAGCCAGGACAAAGAAGCTGTCATCCCAGGACCACACACAAATGAGCCTATGGCTCTTATTCCCTTGCAGATTTTAGAGGTTTTTCACAATACACCTTTTTGTTAGATTCTAATAACTACCAAAGAGGAATGAGATTTATATGACAGAGGAAACTACACTAGATGAAGAAAACACACCTGAATTAGAGGCCTTTTGATTAGATCTGGGGTGTACTCAATACGTTTTGTTTGAATTATCTTGTCATGAGAACTCAGCCTGTTTCAAACCATCAAAAGTGAGTTTCTTATAATTTTATATCAAAACTATGAATGTTTCTTCATCAGCACACAAAATCACTAATCGATTAGTTGTTTCACAGAAACTGAAAACTTGTTTTGATAAAAGATGGCTTCATCTTTCATTTTTCTGGGGTTCATGCTTCTCCTTAAAACATTGAATACCTTGCAAATAATGTGAGCTTGCTGATATTTTTCTCTTCTTTTCCATATTAAAAAAAAGGGTTGCTACATAATTTATCTTTGCTTTTCATGCCTGTTTTCTAGAGCATCCTTCCCAGATGGGTTGAAGAGCATGAAGTTTGGCCCAGCATCACGTCAAACCTTTCCTGAAGTGACTCATTCTGTGGAGTCTTCTGAACTCAACTTCATGACCAACTTTGTTTCTCCTTTTCCATTTGTTATATTACTTAGGTCTGACCAATGTTGTTTCTGTTTACATTTTCAAAGGGTTTAGTACACAAAACATAGTGCCCCTAATGAGTTGTAAGCTGTAAGTTGTGTGTTCCCTTCTACCTCTATGTTGAAGACATATAAACAAGCACACACTTGCACATGCGTATACAAGTTCAGTGTATAGCCAGAATAATATCATCCTTAATTATGGCTGTAAGTGAAGCAAAATTCTCAAAGCTGGCCACTGTATTATTTTCTAATCAAATATTAAACAGCTTAATTTTGAAGAAGAGGGATCGCATTTCAAAACTTGCCTTCTAGAAATGACTCAATAAAATTTTTATAAGCTGTAGGCTTTTCAAGAGAACAGACTCCAAAGACGGGTGTGAATTGCATTTGTGTTTTTGCTGGGTCTGTTTTTCCTGCCAAGTGCAGGTGTCCAGCATTCACTTTTTATTTTGCTTTTATCTGCATTTTGTGCTCATTATCAAAATACACCTTAGAGTCTCGCCAAATTTCTTTAAAGCTCCATCCTTTGGGTGTGCCTTCTGAGCCCTCCTCCCTCTCTAATTTAGCTGTTTATAGTGGTGTTCAGCTTGAAATGCAAGTAAATAAATTCTGGGCACTGATCCTATTTGGCATTGGGAAAGACCTTTGGGGCAAATACACACTGGAAATCCCACAGCTGTCACAAGCTGGGCTTTGCACAGGAGCAGCTCCAGTGAGGTGGGGATGCCCTGGGAAGAGAGGCCAGGAGCCTTCTTGGTGGCAGTGTCACCTCTGTCCACCTGTCCCTCGGCCACTGATGGACTGCAAGAATGGCAGCAAGGGCATTACAAGAGCAGTTTGTGCCTTTTGCTGCTTAGCTCCCAAGGGCTCATCCACAGCATGCTGAGGTGCAGAGCCCCCAGCCATGTGGCACAAGTAGGATTCTCCCTGCAAGGCTCCTCACTGTCCTGCGGACACCCCCACTGCCAGAGAAACATGCTGTTTGTAGCCCTTAATGATGAGTTGTGCATCCAGGGTCACACATGGGCACACTTCAGAGCCCCAAAACTTGGCATCACAGGGAGCCCTGGGACCTTACCTCTGGGTTTACTCTGCCTTGGAGTAACTGTGGATAATTTGCAAAGTTCCCCTGGAAGAGAAAGTCCTAAAAATAGTCTGTTCATTGTTAGGAGTGTCTGAGAAAAACTTAAAATTATATCAAATTGAAGTATTCCTTCTGAAAAGAACACACACACACAAACACACGTGTACACACACATATATATACATATATGCCTTTTAACCTTCTAATGAAATTTTTATATGTTTAATAACTTGGAGATGATTTGTTAATGTGCAAGACTTTTAAAAAAATCGTTATGGATAATTTCTGGTTAGTTCAGAGTGGAATAATTTATTTTATTTTCTATATTAAATGTTTCATGCATATTATAGCTGAACAACATTTTAAAGAAAAAATGCAAATAAGCCATTATTAATTTGTTAGTCAAATTTTAAAAGAATTTTCATGTTTTCTCTATGTATTGGAAAACACTATGCTATGTAAAGTAGGTTGTTTTATTCCATGTAAAACAGCAGCTGATTATAATAATTTTTAAACAACTGAAGTCAGCAGTAAATTATTCAGATATTTGGACTTAGTTATTATATTATAATAGAATATTGAATTATGCAGTAGTAATTCTGATATCAATAAGTAATATAGAAATAGCAATACAAAGTCTAACATTTGGCTGGAATATGAGAAGCCACAACAACATAGAAATAGTTTAAACTTAAATTTCTTTTTTGTTTTCTTTAAATATATTTATTAATTTAAAAACCAAATGTTTTCATGGAATATCTTTCAAGATTGGTATGATTTTGTGAATAAAACAATAAACAATGTTTTTGTCAAAAGGGCTTTTTCCCAGAGAGCAGCAATGTTGGCAGAACCAGTCAGTCAGGTTTCCCCTGAAGTGCCCAGGAGGGCTGGAGCACCACCAGGCTCAGCTGGTGGTCCTGGCCAGCAAAAGCTGCCAAGAAGCAGTCCCATACACTCATCAGAACCCATACATGCCTCACAGTGCACAGAAACCTCCCCTGAGACAGAATCTTCTTCTGTAAAGATGGTTACAGGCAATGGGTGGACAGTCATAAATTTGGGGAGAGAAGTGGAAGGGTGAACAGATATTTGTGGGTTTCAACTACAATAAAAGTAAGACATAATATAGGGATATTAAAAGCTAACACAGGTCAGTCATCCCCCTCTGCCAGAGACAGGCAAAACTGAGTCATTTATCTGTGTGTGCATTCAAGTCAAGGAATTCATTTCAGATGGGCACGTTTCCACCTGCGCTGAGTGGCTGGTACTGACTCTGCACCACACACACTACTGTGCCCAGTGACCCATTGTAGGCTGGTACTGGCCAGGCAAATGCACACTGTGGAGTGCATGCACCACAGGGCCTACTTAACATACATCCATCAGTGCCTGCCTTCAGAAAATGTGCACGAGTGTAGTAGTCAAAACCCGACAGGTTAGGTTTATCAGACCCCTGTTCCTTAGCTGTAGTGATGTTGCTGCCATGGCCATGCTTGTGCTTCCAGCTGTTGAGAGCCCCAACATTTGCCAGACTTTAGATGGCTCCCATGGCAAACACTGACAGCGTGCTTTGGCTCCAGCCCTGCTGCCACACTCAAAGTCCTCCTTCCAAAACAGACCCTAGGGATGGCAGGCACAAGCTGGAGATAGCCACATGTTATTTTTAATACAAGGATCAGATCAGCCTGAGTTCTGGCAATGCAAGGTGAACGGAGAGCCTCTTCCTCCTATCTTTGGCCTTGCATGAACTGCAGCTCAACAAAGACAAACGCCAGGAATATGACTGACAGGGTGCACCAGTGACTGATACTTACAGATGCACGTTCCTTCCCAGTATGAACAGCTTTTAAAGTGTTTTTGTTAGCTGTGAGAACACAGGCACTGAGCATACTGGGGTAGAGAACTCTGCTGAGCAGCACAATATCAGCTCAGGATTTATTCCACATTTCTGTCTCAAATACACCCACACTACATTGTTAATACTCCTTTCCATAGACATTTGTGCTTATCAGTAGCTAAAAGCTCTTCCTAATTTCTACCATTCTAAAATTATTACTATTCATTAATAATTCAGTTGACTGAAAAAAAAAGTATATTGTCCTTATCTCTTATTTCTTGAAATTACAGGACCATAGAGCTAATATTCTGGACTTGTTATATTTCTAACTTGGTAGACACTGAGAAAGTCAAGACGGTAGGTTTCATTTCTGTCACAGAACTTTTTCTAATTCTGAAGAACTGTGAAGTAACAGCCTGGCAATGTCATGTCTCTTACAAAAGCACGTGCCCAGCAAGACAGAACTTTAATCTTAGGTCATCATTCATTTACTCTGCAGCATCCACGGTATAAAAGTAGCATCAGAGAAGATGTTATATATGGTCCTCACCTGGAAGGTAGATAAGCTGTGCAGTGGTTGTCCATCACAAGTGGAAAGCCTGTTCTCAGGCCTACATAAGATGCTCTTTGGACAGCTCTCCTCCTGGACATCCTCCCAGACCTCCCATCCTCCCAGAGGTGCCTACCCAGTGGCAAGGAGCAGGGCAGCAGCATCTGCAGTTCTCCTGGCTCCCCTGGCTCCTACCTCCCAACATCACTGGGAGAAGAGGACAGCAGAGAGAACTACTGTTACTGGACCCTAACAAATAAAACCATTTTGAAAGCACTGATAGCTAACAGTGATCAGGAGAGGAACATATATTTGCAGGCAGAATATCAGCAGTCCACTCAAGACAGCCAACACTTCCAGTCTCATGGACATTTGTAGCCAGGCTGTAATTTTCTTTTCTATTGCAGCCAGTGGTGAAAGAAAATACAAAGCACAAATACTCCTCTGCAATGACATGTTCAATTCTCATTGGAATGAGAAGAAAAATGTGGAACTTGTGGCCATTCATGACTGCAGGGGTCTAATTAACCCCAGTGATTAACTGGTTTGCTTTGACACCTAGGCTGCTCTTCTTTGCTGCAGTCACCCAGCACAACACGTGAGATTTTTAAGGTCTGCTTAGAAATGCCCTCTTTTTGCTACAATCAAAGAGGAAGGATGCTTTCTGACACTTTGCCAAGCAGAAGAGTTTTCAGAGACTTTCATCTGCAGCACTGGAAATGCCAGACCTCTCCATTTCCCTCCCAGCTGTATTAACTGTCCATTTCTTCTCAATTACGGAGAAGGAATCAGTTGGCAGTCTGTTCCCTGTGCAACAGACTGAGAAATATCACATTATTTATTCTGTACTAGCTGAATGAGGCTGGAAAGATTCATTTCTTCTCAGTCTGCTTTGACAATGTAATTTGTTACACAGGATTTAATTCTACAAGCTAGAATTAAGCTAGGAAACTGCAGGGTATCAGAAACTGTCTGCAAGAGAGTTCAGTGCCCGAGAAGGACTCAGTGCCCCAGAGCCCCATGGGGCCTGTGCTAGCCCTGTGCACAGCACCAGTGAGTGGATGAACCAGCAAGCCTGGGACAGCCTGGGACAGCCTGGGACAGCGGGGTGTGAGCTGCTTATTTTGTGAGTGGACATGCATTATCCCTATATGATAATTTTATGGGTCTTTCTGTGGTTGTTGCCACTTGTAGAACCAGTTAGCAGAGATTTCAGTGGTGCAGGCACCTACGTACCAAGTGTGAACCGAATTCAATGACAGCTTATACCTCCATTAGTCCAAAGCAATCCATCAACAGGTGAAGCAATAGACAAAAGGTCTGGAGACCTGGCTAATGTTTTGGGCCTTGCCCTCAGGCAGGCTCATTTTCATACTTGTCTGCTTGTCTCTATCTTCTGCATCAACTCTAACAGGTTAGGGGCAGGATTATCCCTAGAAAGGGTCTGTACAGCACCTGGAACACTCTTCTCCTCTCCCCAATCTCAGTTGTGCAAGTGTTTGTCCTTCCACCATGCATGATGAAAGTAGTCCTTTATATATTTTAGGTACAGCAGAGGAGAAAATTTGGTCAATTTTTTTCTCTGACTTTACTCACCCAATCTATTTTTACGGTATAGAATTGATGCAGAAAAGTCAAGTTCGTGACAGGGAACCGCCCTTTACATAACCTTACTTAAATAATTTCCTAATTCCTTCAGGCTTTACTGGAATATATTGATCAAAACTGTTTTATCTTTTGTTCTTTCTCTATGCTTGGATTTTCTCTTGGCTAGTGCAGTTGGAGTTAATCCATGCTAAATGCTTTGGGCCAAATTTTGTGTACATCTACATGGCAAAAAACAAGTGACTGTCAAATGGTGCAGGATACACTTCCTGGTCTCTTAAAATTTGCTCTATTTAGGCAATATTACTAGGGGTACTCAAAGAGATTGGCTGCAGTTGCTAGGATCAGACACAGCTCAGGCAAGCACTGAACTGTGCATTCTGCTTTTCCATTTCCTTTGTTTTTTTCCATCCAAAAATATCTTCTTACTGAAAAGAAGAACCTGTGCAGGACACTGGTACATCACCCGGACATCCCTGAAGGCCCCAGTCAACTCACCTCTGCATAAAACATTGCTGGCACATGCTCATCTGACTTTGCACTTCTTACAGAATTGCTTCCTACTTTTTTAGACTATTTCTCCTATTTGTCGTGATCATATTAAAGTCCAAGGCTTGCCTTCAAATTGCTTGCAGCTCCTCCTGCACCAGCTACTGATTTGTAACTTTCTCCTTTTTACAGCCTCTCAAATACTGTAGAAAATACTGATGCGCCCTGGACCTTGGACAGACCTCTGGGCCCTCATTTGATATGTTTTCTGTCTTGACATTAAACCTTTGCCAATTATTTCTTGAGAGTGGATTTTCAATACTTCAAGCAGCAACCTTCCAGTTTCTCCAAGAACATATTACTATAGTCTGCTTTTAAAAATATCAGAGGAAATACAGGGTCAAATCCCCTACTGCACTCATGGTATCAGACATCTTTTGCTTTTACCATTTTCACTGGGCTTTTGATACTGTCTGGGAAAAAATAGGGTCACTTGGGTTGTTTGATTCTTTAAAAATAGATATTCATTGTGCCTTCTTTGTGCTTATAGGTAGTTTGTTTCTCCTTTTGCTCTAGAAGGTAAATCTAGGCTGGTAGATCTATAGTTTGTGCAGATTTCCTTTCCTCCTTTAAGTGTATAGAAAAATTTTTCTGCTTTCCAGTTTCAGCAATGAATTCTGTCCACAACAACTTTTCAACGATAACATTAATTCCTCTGAAACCAGCTTGCGCTTTACTGTGTCAGGTTTGGCAGAAAGTGCTGTGAGCAATTCCTGCCTCCCACCACCACTGTACCTAATGCCTTCCCTATCTCTCTCCATTCTGTCTCTTCATCACTTCTCCTAGCCCTGAAACTACCACTTTCCCCCAGTCCCCACCTGTGTAAGTAAAATTGTACAGTAATTTTGTCAGTTAGAAAATAATGTTCTCCCTTTTCATCTTTAAAGGATTATTTCAACCCAAGGTATATCACCAGTCCAGTTCATAGATCATACCTAAGGGGAGGCTGTACAGGGGGGAGAGGTGAGGATGAGTATGCAAGAGATTCTGCCAGTGAGCATCTTCAAAGCCTGACTAAAGTGGAAATACAGCCTCCTCTAAGCACTTTGAGGGCCTGGAGGTGAACACTGACAGGTCAACACAATCTCAAAGAAGCTAATTACGCTAATCTTTTTAAATCCAAGTGCTTCCTCTTTTCTCAGATGGTTTTATTTGTCCTCAAATCACGATTAGTGAAGACTGCCAGATATTTTAATTATTTTCTTCATTCTTGGTCCTCTCTGCTGCAGACCATCTGCTTGTTGGGTGATGAACCCAATTTTCTCCTAACTGCCCTCTTGCCACCAAACAGCTTACAGACTGTTTTGTTCTGAACTTCTATTTCTCTTGCAAGAGAATTTTGGGACTTGATGTTTATTGTTGTTCCTTGTATTAATCTTTCTTAACTTGACTGAGTTTCTCCTTTCTGTGCAACTTCCCTGCCAAATATCCCCAGGGAAGCTCTGAAGGGGAGCCAGGAAAACTAGTGGACAACATTTTCTACATAATAATTCAACAGATTAGGGTCAGAGTGTTGTCCTGGCTCCCCTGGATAGATGAACTTGGTGTACAACTCTGCTAGCCTGCTGAAGGACTGCAAAGGGGTCCAAATCTACCAGTGAATCTATCTCCAAGTTTGCAACCCTACCTGTAACTACAGCCAAAAGCATTTTTAGGAGGAAGAGCAGGCTGCCTTTTAGATGAAAAATAGAATTTGGTGCTGGGAGGAAAGCATGTCAAGGAGAGAAAGAAGATGTCTCTTCCTCCAACCCTGGTCCCCTATCCAGAAGATCACCTGAATATCTAGGAAAGGTTGGCAGCTGGGAGGACAAGTGCTGGGCCACTATAGCCTGTCTGTGAGGCCATTAAAAAACAACAGTGTGTGAAAAGATAAACCTGTAATGCTGCCAAGTTAAGCGAGACTTGTGGCATGATGAATTTCCCAGCCACTTATTTATAAATTATTTTAAAGCTGCCTGTGACGTGACAGCTTTACTCTCTTTTCCGGTGTAGTGAGCCATTACTGATGAGAATATGAATAATCAGCTTTTCTCTTTCTTACCCTTTCCTTCTTTCTAGGACCGGTGAAAATGAAAATCTTGTGACATCGAGGCATTGTGCTAGTTGCTCTCTGGTGCAAACTGTTGCAGTGTGAGCTGGCATCAAATGTGCTGCCTCAGTTTACAGCAGCTGTCAGCTCTCCGCTCTCCAGTGTCCGAGGACGGCACATCTCCCACAGCAGGAGACAGGAGTTAGCGCAGCCCGAGGGAGCAACAGTCCAGCACAGATGGCGAGGGGTCAGTAGCCCTGGCAGGTACAGACTGCTTCCAGCAGCAGTGCTGGAGTGGCTCTATATTACAGACCGAACAGTGCAAGCTCTGGCCTGGCTTGTTTATTGAGGTGCAGAACCACCTTGAGTACTCCCACTGCACTGCACCTGGGCTGGTAACTCTCCCCGAGACTGATGTGCAGAAAACAGGAATAACCAGCTTGGAACACACAGAGTCAAGGCACCGTGACAATGAGTTTGATCTTCCTTCCACACCTGAGCTGACTCCATGCAAAATCAGTTTGCAGAGCACAGTGGAATTACTGTGCAGAGATACGTCCACTGGCACCCCAAAGAGCTGCTTTAAGTCAGCGGAATGTATTAATCTGGGCTAACATGCTTTCAGATAAGTCAAATACCAAATTGATCAGGCAAATATCCATACCACTGGATCTATATCCAGTGTAGCTAGCTCATTCAGAGTAGATTGTACACTGATTTCTGAGAAATCTGAATTAATGGACCTTTAAAAAGCCAAAAACCCAGCAAAAGAAAAAAACTCCCTAAGGTTTTTGGTCTTGTGAAAAGCATAAATATTTTTTTGTTCATTTAAGCTGCATTTTGCTTGCAAGATAATCTCTTTCTCCTTTACTCAGAACTCAATTTTAACAAGGAGATGAATAATGCATATTTTACATTGATGGAACATATTCCACTGGGAATCTCAAAATATTTTGCAAACACTAAAGGATGAATCTTTCCAATAGACGTCAGAAGGAGATAAATTATAAAATCAGAGGCATTTTATAGATGGCAAACCAGAGGGACCATTTTTGTTCTAGGACCCAAAGGACAATCTGCACAAAGCTGAAAATGCATACAAGTCTCCTCAGATTTCTAGAACTTTCTGCCTTGCTTCGTATTGACACACTACTTCTCTGACATATTTACACTGCCATATAATACTTGGTTTTTCCGGATGATAAAGAGCTAATTCTCATTTAAACAAACAACTTTTCCTATGAATTAGGAAGCAGGCAGCAGTTCCTCCAGCTGTCAATCAGCAATTACACCATTTGGAAATGGTACCCAGTGATTTGTGATAGTGTAATCCCTTTGGAGTATGAAAGTAGCTCCAGAGTCAGGCTTGATTAGAAATGCCCAGCTGACTGCCAGGGACACATTTCAAACAGGCTTATGCTGGATTGCTGGTATAGTTGTACGCATGAATCGAACAGTCAAACAAACAAATGACCCAATCTGCATTTGCAAAACTAAACTGTGAAGCTCTAAATCCATTTTCTGGACTAAAGAGTGCTACATGTCAAGTACATAACCAGAAAAACAGTTCCCCATGTGCCCTCAAAACAGTGAGCAATATTAATCCATGGAGATAATCTATATTTGCAGACTGTCAGCTCTAAACTCAGGGCATTATTCTACCAGGAACATGTCTCAAACATTTTGAAACTTACAGACATGAAGCTTTTTGCATATCTGCAACATAAACTCATTCAGAGGACAAAACTAGTATTTAAAACCTGTGCCAGAGCACCTCAAAGTCTTTTCACTGACTTGAAATCAGACTTTGAAGTACAGGGCTTTTATTCGACCCTTGTTTAACATGAGACAAAGCCCAACCAGACCGAGAGAGTGACAACAGAAAAATCTCCTCTCATTGTCACTCAAAATCTTACCTGTCATATAGCCATTTTCTTCTTAGACGGAGAAACCTGAGAGGTATTTTTAAGGCTGAAATCAAAATTGTAGCATATGTGAGCAGCTGAGAAATGAAGCATATTCCTAGTCAGACAATTGGCCTGGGGAGGCTGAACCTGATGAGTGTGATTTCTCTCCTGAGTTGAACTCTGCTTTCCCAGGTGCTCTCCAGCAGAAAATCACACCAGGTGCCTTCCAAAAATCTGTGTGCAGCTGATGTAAAACCCTCTGGCCAGACACCAAAGAATGCAGCTTGCCAAAAAGTAAACCAGTTATAAGCTGCTGCTCTATGCTGGCAAGCAGATACCCTAGAAACCCCTCTGCAGAGCTATAAAATTGATTGAATGTGTTTGGAGAGCTGGAGAAAGAGGACAGTAAACTTAACCAAAATCTCACCAAACAGAACATGAGGGAGAGACGGATACAGAAGTATGAATACAACAAAATGCAATTTAGAAATACGTGTTTATTCATTTTACTTGTGTAGACATTACCTTTTTACCTCCATTAGAGGGATCAGTGCAACTGTGGAGCACAGGAGAAAGGAATGCTGGATATCTGGGTCACATGTGAAGTGTGGTTCTGTGCTGTCCAGCAGTGATGCTGATCCAAGGAGCCTGAGCAGACTGTGCCAGTACTGAGGCTCATCTTGATGCCCAGTGTGAGTCTTTCTGCATAGGAAACCAGCTGATTTCAAATAACTCTATGGCAGTGCACAGATATCCACAGGCCCTTTGGTTGTGGCACAGCTGTTGCTGCCTGTGATCTTGGATGACCAGGAAGGGCTTTGATCCCAGGGTCTCAATAGCTATTTTGTGGTGACAAGAAATGCCTTTTAAAAGCAGTGCAGCTCTGCAGCTCTGATAGCAAACTCAGTGGCGAAAAAAAAGGAAGGCTTTTGTTCTGTGTTGTATGGTAAGAAGTGCAATGCATTACTACTACTAATAATGTCTGGATCACATTGAATTATTACCTTATGCCTGGCTCTAATTTCCATTTCAAGTTTTCATTTATTTTTCACTTCACTAAATGTACAATATTAACATGGCATCAGACACATCCATCAGAAAAGAGATTCTGACTCTGAAGGGAAGCGTGACAGGACTTTTGGGAGGGGCAGGTTGAATCTCCTTAACCCTGGTCTACAGGTGTGTAAGTACCCTGTCAACTTTACTTTCAACAGCATTATATGCCTGATGAGCATCATGCTTGCAAATTGCCCCAGCTATCACACTACCTACTCACACTAACTCAATTTAGAGTAATTTCTTTGGAGAGCTGACTTCTGAGTTGGCAGATATTTCAAAGGGCTGCTTTGATTCAGTTCTCCCTCTTAAAAACTGTGTTATTTTTGTTTAATCATTCTTGGAGGTAGGAGGCAGAGGCAAGTTTTGCCCCTTGAAGGGTGTGTTGCATGTCTGACAGAGCAACGCAAGGGCCCCGGGTTGAGTTATTCCAGGGCAAGTCAGGTTAATCAAAAAAGAAATTTCCATTGTGGAGGTGAAAGAGGTATTTTTAATCCATTAGGATGTTAATTATGATTACTATATGAAACAAGTAATCTCTTCTGCGCTGGGCAGCCCAGACCTTAGTCTTGGTAAAGCTAGATGTATTTCTTTGCATGCAAATAAATTTTGTTTCTCTTTTGATGAAGCTCCTCATATTTTCATCTCAAATCCCTTTTCAGAGGTGCAATTATTCAGAGCCTTGTTTACCGTGTTTCTTACCTGAAACAAGCAACAGCTTTGCCAAGAGTGTTCTCCCTCTTGCCTCCACATCAGGAGGATTTGGTCTTCCCCTGCTGAGCTTCAGTGAGTATTCCAGGGGCTTTTCATGGAAGGTGGCACTGGTCCAACCCCAAGGGCATTTCGGTTGAAAATGTGTATTATGTACAACATGAAAGTCACTCATCTTTGAGGAATCCAGCCCAACCCAGCTTCCTCTCAAGCTGCTATTTAGTGATGAACAAAGGTGAAGCTCAGACTTCTCTGCCCCACGGTGAGCAGTTCAGGACCACATACCGCTTCCAGTCCTGCTCAGGCTTGAAACTTGGAGCCGGATGCATCATTTGCACATGTCCCGAAACCACGATAGATAAACATCTTCCTGATACTGCATAGCAGAGGCACTACATCAGGGGGGCCTTGAAACCTCTCAGATTGAAAAAGGGAGAGTGTATTTACTCAGATTGCATGCAGAGAAGGTGTCAGCCCTTTTGCCCATTCCAACTACAAACACATCTCAGCCACTGGATGCAGCGGTATCGCGGCTGCAGGAGTGATCTCTCATATCTCTCCTTGCAAACAAGAGATGTTATACTGCTTTTTTTCTGCTGCTAAAATTTACAGCCCACTTAAACAGAAGAGCTCATCTTCTGAGAACTCTTAGACTGGAGTGAGCACAGATGAAATAAAGAAAGGAATTTTGCTTGTTTGGCAACTAATTTTTTGTTCTGGTTTGCTTTTTTATTTACCTACTTATTCCTGCATTACATTTTCATTCCTTTTCTTTCCTTTTTCATGTGTTTCTCCTCAGTCTTCCTTACCACTTTGGTAGCAGTCCCTTTCTGGAAGATTTTCAAGTTAAATTTCATTCCTTAAACACAAACCCAAGTGACCATAGGTTCCTCCTGGTCTTGATACTACTTGAAGGGTAGGTGGGAGCTGCTGCTTGTGCCTCAGGGTTTCGGCTTCCCTCTGCTTTTCTTGAGCAGGATGTTGGTGAGGAGAAGAAACAGCAGCAGCTGATGGTGGTACTGCTGTGGTCATGGCACGCAGCTGAAGCTATGCTGAAGTAGAGTCAACATGGGAACACTTTTTGGCATGTGCTTCAAGGTGTTTCTAGTCATAATGTTCAATTAATCTAACTTTATTTATTCTTATTGCTCATTTTGCCTAAAATATATTCTGATAAACTAAGGAAATGACAAGGGCAGACAAAATTACGCCCCTAAATTAAACTCAGCTGATCTTCCCACATAAACCCACACAAAGTAACTTGCCCACCTTGCCTAGGTCTTGCTGAATATGGGCAGCAGCAATCCAAGGGAAAAGAGAAGAGCACACCTCTCACAACTAAAACCTCTTTCTCCTATGCCCTGGGGAGGGAACTGTAGAGCCACAGATAACTGCTCACTGCACAGCACACTGGTTTCCAGAGACTTGATGGCGGCAGTGAGCAAAAAGTTCAGGTACCAAGCACTTAGCCGGTACTTAGAGCAAGAAAAAGCTCTTTTCCGTGTAACTCTGTTCCCAATGCCTATCCCTCCAGCAAGACCAAAGTGCCACAGGTACACTGGGATTGGTCAGCACGAGGAAAAAGACATGCAGAAGAACAATATTAGCTCAGACACACTTTGCTTCGGGGCACGTGAAGCCAAATGGGAGCACTGGAGGGGACTGGAGACCCCAGCCTGTCCTAGGGCTTCACTCCTGCCTGCCTATCCTGTGCAGCTCCTAAAAGAGCTCAAAGAACAAGATGCTGATGATGCTCAGGTTATTTAGCCCCTAGCATGGCACTTGAGATGTCAGAGCAACAGATCATTGGTGCAGCTCCCAGGTGTGAAGTTTGGTGACAGCTGCTCTCCCGCCAGCACACCAGCCCTGTGCCAGACCAGACACCTCTCCCCCTCTCAGCTGGCAGGCAGCAGGGCACTGCAGTGCAGCCTGCCATCAGCACTCAGGTGCAGCTGAAACCTTTCTTGTTTCAGTTAACACACCTCACACCTCCAGAAATCTACTTGCCAGTTGGTATAGACTGTTTTTACAGCTTCAAAACCTCAAACTGCAACTGCTCTGAACCTATTGGCTTCAAAGGGTTACCTGATCTCATGTCAAAACCATGTGAAAGTGCTGAACTTCGTCAGAAAAAAAAAAAAGAAAAAGCATAACCCAAATTTCTAATTCATGACTGAACAGAGTTTCAACCAAAGTTAATAAATTTTATTGTGAAACTTGAAACCAAGTGACTTTTGCATGGGTTCATTCAAAAATATCTGTACAGCACAAATTACTTGTAGCTGTTCTGTAAAGCATTTCTTTATACTTTGGATTTATCCGCTGCTGAGTGAAGGGTATGTGAAATAAAAATGTACTATTAAGACTAGCTTTTTAAGTATCTTCTTAGAAATTTAGCTACTCATTATGGATTTTTGGACAAGTAGGGTAAGGAAGAACAACAACAGCAAAAGAGGCAGCTGGCAGCTGCCGGGGGCGGAGTTGCAAAGCTGGGAAGAGCATCAATGAAAGTTGGGGAGAAGAGTGAAGGGGCAGACTTTACCAGGAGAAGACATGAGAAGATGAAAATACAGGATGGTGTTACACAGTAGCCTTTGACCAGAGAAAAGCCCAAACTCTTCTGCATCTAGCACAAAAGACAGGCTGGAAGATTTTCTTTCTGCTCTTCTAATGAAATCAGTTATTCCTTCATTCAATTGAAAGAAAAGAGACAGCAGGATAAAGAGTGTAAATTAAATGTTATCCTGTGGAACCTCAGCAGCTTCATTATTCATGGTTTTACACCCTGCTTTCCGTGGAAAACATGGCCAATGGCTCAATTTTTATTGAAACAACTCTGTAAATGGAGGACAGCACGAGGAGGGAAATCTCCTGATGGAAGCAGAATCATTTTAGATGACAGTATCTTCCTTCATTTTGAGTGAGAGGCATTGTAAAATAGTGGAAGCTTTCTTCTTGCTCCAGTAATACTTGTTGATCCCGTAGTGGAGGGTATCTTGTGCAGCAGTACAACACCAAGGGGTACTATTCAGAGACAAAACAGAAATATTTTGGGAAAAAAGCAGCAAGGGGTTTATGGTGCCTGCTCATTTTCCTGGGCTGACCATGTGCCTCGTTGTGCCATGCTCAAGCTGCCTGGCAGAGAGGCTGCTGTACAGCAATGAATGAGGGAGGAGAGGGCAAGAAGGCATGATGCTGATGTGGAGACCGCTTTCTGAATGGAAGAGCTGGAGCCTGGAGGCAGGGACCAGGACCATGTCCCCACAGGGAACTACACTGGTGCCACCTGGTTACATTGACATGAAAAGAGCCATGCCACTGTGTGCAACTCCCTCTGTGGAGGCAACCCAGGAGAGTTCCCTCATGTGAGAATAGGCAGCAGATTCACCTCAGCAGGCACAACCCTGTCTGTATGTGCTTCTGAGGCCTGAAGGATGTGCCAGGCTCTCAGCTGCTTTTCCATGCCTTCACAACCAGCTCCGACCAGCAGCTCCATTTACCCAGGTGGCATCTGCTGTGCTGCAGCCCTGCTAGCCAGATGTTGGCTTTTAGGAGGTGTCCTGGAAAACAGTCGTGTTCTGTCTTGCATGCAGTTGAGGGATCAACACGCCTTTCTACAAGTGTGCACAGGGAGTGTGATTTTTCAGGAGATCTGTTCCCTGCCAGCTCGCTCTCTGCCAGCAGCACGGTGCCATGGCCCTCCTCCACTCAGCCTCCAGAGAAAGGCAGGAGACATGAGAAGCTCCCAGAGGATGGGCACAGAAATGCAGGCTCCCTTATGGCTTTATGATGGCACTGACCAGCAGGGGCCATGAGCAAGACAGTGCTGGGCTGTGCAAAGAGTCCTACAGGTGGGGTAAAGGCAACCCCCAAAGGCCTGGCAGTGCCGCAGCTGAATTTTCGCAATGGTTTCCTGTTTAAACTTGTGTTTCATCTCAGACACAGCCAGCAGATAGGAGACCAAAATGGCAAGTATGTCTAACTCCAAGGAGGTGAGCTCCTCAATTGAGACCTCACACAGACAGACACACACTGACCCGTAGCCCGTAGCCCCTGCTCCTCCGCCAGCATGGCTCATGCCACCACAGGGCACAGCATCTGCTGGGCCACTGCTAAGCATTAGAAATGCTCTTGCACGCATATAATACACCCATGCCACAGGTGTAGAAACCTCCCTCTGACTTGCTCCCAGCTGCTGCAGAGCAAAAACATCCTGTGAACACACAGGATCTGGCTCAGTATGTGCCAGGCAATGCAAAGCAGCTCTGTGGGCCCTGTGTCCACATCAGAAGTCACCACCAAGGTGGCTGGATCAGTGCTGAGATGCTCTGTCAGTGGTCCCAAGCATATCCAGACTTGCTGGACTTGGGCTCTTGGGACTCTACCACCTATGCAGCAGCAGGAACACATTATGTTTCCTTTTGGAGGCAGAGGATCTCTCTGTCTCATTTACAGATGCTGTCCTGAACCCTTGATTGTTCAACAGCTAAACCAGGCTCTTCATTCAGCTACAAACACATGCACTCTGCCCCCGCTCCCCTGATCTCCACTTCTTCTCTTAACTCACACCTTGCAAGTTTAAGGTACTTCTTCTTATCCTCCTGAGCCCATATTTCTCACTCTTTACACTTCCTTACATTGCAGAGGACATGAGGAAAACATCTGTCACCTGTTCTCTGCCTGACTTGCCTGCCTGGCCAACTTTGACGCAGTCTTAGAGTCATAACATCATAGAATGGTTTGAGTTGGAAAGGACTTTAAAGATCATCTGCTTTCAGCCCCTGCCATGGGCAGAGTCACCTTCCACTAGACCAGGTTGCTTACTCTTCTTACTGTCCTCCTGCAAAACCACCTCCCATGGCATTTGGGAAATGCATCAACAAGACTCATTTGGAATAACCAGTGAAGTCTTTATATGGTTCAGCTGCTCCAAAAATAGAAGCTTTCTGGAATAAGCCACTGCCTGAGCTTGATTTGCCATATCCAAGCCATTCTAACTCATTAGCACTGAGCCGATTATGTGCTGAAGGCTAAGCATTAGCCACACAAGCCAGCATTCAAACTCACTGATTTCCACATTGAAACATTGAAGCTTTATGGTCTCTAATTGATGAGTGGGAGTTCGCGAAGGATGTCAAGAGTTAACTTTGTTTTAATGTGAGTCACTATCAATGTTGGCAAGCATAACAAAAGCAGAGGAATGTATTAGGCACCAAATATTGTACTTGTATTAAAAGACACAAATCACTGGGATTGAGATGTTACACTGCCCGTGCAGACGGGTGTCCTGGCAATTTGATCACTTCAGTGCTAAGTGCTGTATCTCATATGTCTCACTTGGTCATGCATTTTTGGGGGCAATATTTAGTATTACAAGTAAGAGAATCATATTGATTTTTCCACTTACATCCAGATGAGGATAGTAAATATACATATATTTTGAAGTATCTGTGTGATCAGAGGTACTACCTCTCTCCTCTACAGTGAGGAAACTGTGGTGGTTTCCTTGTTACAATAGAAAGCCATTCAAAGAACTTACCTCCCTAAAATGCATTACACAACGGAATATGAGCCCTTTCCTACAGCAGTGTTTTGGTCTATGGCATAACTGGATTGGTGGTCTCTGGAGGGATACATAAGGCTTATGCCAAGCTCTCACCTGTGTTCAATGTGACTCCAGCCACGCACAGCTGAACTGGCAAAACTCCTGCAGGCACAAGCCCTGGGCTCATTAGATGTCCTGATTACTGGGGGGGTTAAATCCACATAACCACAAAGAGCATTTCTTCCAAATATCTTTTTTTTTCTCTTTGTGAGCTGAATTTGCCAGACCCCTATTGACTCCAAAGAAGACTCCTTTGCATTCCTTTGCAAACCCTGCTTACAATGAATGTTGTTCTTCCAGGAAGCCTGACCCAATTGTCTCCCTCTGAATAGTCAGTGCTCATGCAAAAGGACTAATCAGTGATTCTGTGAATGTTTTCCACTGAGTGTCAAAAATCCTGAACAGCTGATTGAGTAGGTTCTGCTTGTAATAAATTTTTTCCTCACCAATGGAGAGTTTAGTAAGTAATAAAGCACTGAAGATAAATCATCTTCAGCCAGAGCATTAATATTTAAGTTAAACTTTTCTTTCAAAAAGGCAATTGAAGTAATCTAGAGGTCTGATGCTTTAAAACCGCTCATTTTTAAAGGAGGAGGAAGTTGCACTCAGAAAAAGAGGTGTTTTGATCAAATCATAGTCAGCTGTCAGGGGCACTTAGGGACATACAAAAGAGTTGAATTTTTTTTTTTACGTAAGCTACAAAGATTTGACATGAATGAATGAGTTGATTAAAATCCCCACGCTCTCTTTGCACACACTAGTGCTGAGTTGCCAGTACAGTGATAGTAGTTAATCCCCAGTTACATCTATTTTAAAAGTCAATTTTAAACATATGTTCAGTGCTGATATATTTCTCTGTAGGTGGCTTTCTTTTAGCACAGTCTGTAGTTTACAGCATTTCAGCCAATTTCCCTCTGGGATATCAGTTTTCAAGCTTCTTATCTTGGTTGGGAAATTAAAATTCAAGCAAACAGGCTGACAATCAGAAAACATGTCTGGATCATTTTTAGTATAACACAAGCCCACGTGAAAGCAGGATCTAGACAAGGAAAAATCAGGTGCAGCCACATCCTACCTAGTTATAAATACCAGGAAAAGAAATTACCTCTATTCCAAATAAGTGCAAACAAGTCTGTCCTTTAGCTACATGCCAGAAGGCATATTTTTTGCAGATCTGGATCCCTTTCTAGTAGTAAATCTCTTTCTGGGCACAGGAAACACCTGCCTGGGGAAAGATGGGAGCTAGCAGCCAAGGGGTCTTTGATTGGCCCCTCTCCATCTTCCCTTCTCTCCCTGCTCCCAATTCTCAGACATTTTGGCATTTGTGTGAGGGTAAGAAGGGGCAGGTCCTGGGCACAGCTCAAGTGCAAGGTGTTTTAAGAGGTGTTGGAGTAGGGGACCAACACAGTAGTGTGGGAGTAGCTGGAGCTGGCTGAGAGATGGCAAGAAGCCCTTCTCCTGGCATGAATTGCTGAGTTTGCCAAGGCCAAAAAGGATGGTGATTGCCAAATTGCAGAATGGACTTTGGAGGAGCTTAGGGGGCTGGAAGTGGGACATACGTGCCCATGAATGGGCAACAAAGTGTTAAAACTGAAAGTACCAAAACCCATGGACTGTTTCTTGAGAACCACCATCCTCATGGAGTCTCCTGCAGAATGAGAGCTGCAGACACCACAGAGAAAGTAAATATTTCGAGCCTCTGTTTCCTGGCACTTAATCCAGACAGTAATAAGGAGAACATTATGCAAGTTCTTAAGTTCTGGATATCCTTAAAGATAGTGATATCAAGACCATGACTTTATCTGAGCATTTCTTAAGCAACCTTTTATCAAGGCAGCTCAGCACCCAGCCCAACTGAACTGTGAACTACTGTTACCTAAAATAATTCTACCACTCATTTTCTATGGGTGTGATGGTTTCTACCACGCCTCTTCATTTTTACACCTTGCTTGTTTGTGTTTTACCCAGCACAACAGTTTTAGGCTGCTGCCATCTCTCTGATTAGGCTTTCATTCACATTATGTTTTGCCTAAGCAGGAGAAGTGTGATTTAATCTCCCATATATACAAGTAAATTAAATTAAAAGGAGGGAATAAATAAGACATCAATTGCAGATGATAAATCATGAATGATTCATGTTCTCAACTGTGCTCTTCAAGAAAGCCATCACAGAAGCTGTCCCATTGTACTTTCAACTGAATGTACTCCAAAGCAGTAAACTGCTTTCCCATTAAAACACATTCATTATAAATTGAAGCCTGGTGCATGAATGCTTTTCTTCACTACTACTATTCACCCTTTAAGAAACAGGAATTATATTTTATACAACCCACACCAAGATAGAGAGACAAGACTGGATAACTTTTTGCTCTTACTCAGATTACTTTTTTTTTTTTTAAGTTTATTTTAAATTAAGTCAGATGAAGATAAGGTAGAAATGAAGAAGAAATGCTGGTAAACCTGATTTTTTCATCAGAAAACTACAGAAACAGGTAAGTACATTTTACTGGGCATGGCCCCAGAGTTGGGTCAGTGCACTTGCCCTGCAAAGGACCTGCCATGTTTGTGATGTTGAGCAAATCCTTCCCTGCCTGCTATGGTTTCCTTGACAGCATCACACTGTCTTGTCTATTCTGTACATCCCCTGGAGCTGGGGCTCTCTCTTGTCATTTGTTTGTACATAGCACTACATTTTTAAGTGCCAATAAGTGCCTTTACTTTTGCTTGAGTTCAGCATTGGATCTCTGCCTGTGAAAGCCTCATGTCAAGGTATAAATTTGCTGCCAAAATTAAAAGATAGGTTTTGCTCATCTCAAAGTTAAGTTCTCCTATCAACCCATCCCACTGTCTTCACTAGGAAAAAGAGATGTATTACTAAAGCTCCTCTAAACTCCTTCTTTTCTTAGCTCTGCCAACAATTGTGTGCGTGACCTTTCCAGGGCTCCTTCCTGGTATGAAGGGAGAGACATGGATTCTGGTGGGGGAGTTTATCAGGACACAGTAAAGGACCATGTAGGTGTTGCATGCACTCTACTTTCATTGTCCCTCCGGGAATCAAGTCCGGGGAGGCAGATCCCAATACGATCTACAAATAGCTGTAGAACAACTCTTACCAATGAAACTCTTATCATTAATGGAATCCAAACTACTAGTTTTAATAGCAGGCACTTATTTAGGCAGTACACTCAATTTTCACACCCCCAGGTGGGGGCCCAAGCAGGGAGGCTCTAGCCCCAACATTTTACTCAGGAGTGGGCAATCATCCTGATGTGCAACAGCTTCTGGATGGGTGTTTGAGCAACCCCCCCGGGGCTGCCTACTCATATAATGTGTATATATGGTCTTTGCACCTTCATGGCGGCGTCCTGAGAGTGGGGTGGCCTTGGACACCGTCAGGCAACTCTGGCTGTCCTGAGTTTCTCAGCTCTCAGAGATTAAGCAGGTCCACCAGTGTCCAGTGTGTTCATACCCTTCTGAGCCCACATTTTTTCTCTCCTAGACCTGCTGTTTTCTGGTGACTATTTCCCCATGCACACCCACAGGTACCTACAGGTTCCACTCACACAAGCTCACACAGAAGAGGTTTTTAGGATGCTTTATGCTTCAGCACTTCCCCAGTTCATACAGCTGTTCAAAACTCTGAGGACCTCTAAAACGAAGTGACACACACTTTTATTTGAAGGAACACTTCTAATTTTAACTCCTTTTCTAGAAGTAGAACATGTCCTAAGGTGGAATTTATAACATATTCATTATTGTATCTTTGCTTTAACTCCTCTGGGAAATGAGATTCTGCCTACAACAGAAAGATGGAGAGAAAAGAGGGACTCTTTTGCTGTAGGAAACAACAAAAAAAGAAATATTATGATTTTTCCTGCCCTTTTGCAAAAAATATGGAGTGAAATTTTATATGCAACAGAGAATATGTTGGGTATTTGCAAAAAAAAAGATTGCTTAGTCACTTGCAATAAGTATTACCAAATGCATTCATATGGGTGTAATTTAAAAAAAAAAAAAAAAAAAAATTCCATTTAGAGTTTTCATTCCATTTCAATGAATCCAGTTTCTGAGTACCCTGGCAACCAGAACCCTGGAAATGTGTTATCTGTGTAAATCAAGGGTATGTGATTATAGGGACAAACTTACCAGTTTATTAGCTGTTTGTGATTTTGACTGTGGACTGTGTCTGTGGTCTCCCTGCCCTTGTCCAGTCTTTCCCCATCTTGGGCTCCTGGGCAGGTCAGGGAGGACTGGACTGTAATCTTTGCCATGTTCCTGCAAGCCTTGGGTTTATTAAGGAAAGTGCCAATGCAACCAACACATATCTTTTCTGAAGAACAGGTGGAACTGCAAAGCTCTAGAAAATGAAGGCTGCATGCACGGAGCCAGTGCCAGCAACACACACACTCAGCACCCATTTGTGCTAGAAAGAGAAGATATCCACATTGTCTTGATGGCACAGTGAGAGACTACCACAGCACTGCTTAGTCCCCAGGTCTCTGCTTTCCTCTCTGCTTTTTCATTCCCCTGCATTGGCCCTTCTCAGAAGAGCCTCTTTCCACAGACACACAGGGAAGCATAAAGGGGGTGGCGAAAAAGTATTTGTATCAGCCATCCTGACTCTTGTGTTTCATCAGAGGCTTGTTATTCCAAAATGAGGAATGACTAGGAGTAGTACCACACAGGAGTGATCATAAGGAGAATAGAAAGATGTGGAAATTCTCATAGATGGACATTTTTTTATGGACTTCACAATGGGCACTTTTTTCCTCTTTCTGACCTAGTCATGAGGAAAAGAGATATGGCTAACAGTAATGGGGAATTTATTTGTATCAGATTAATTTAGGAAATCATCAGTGACTTGAAAGCATGGCTCATAATGATGCCCAGGAACTACTGTCAACAGAAGACCATCATATTCAAAAACAATTGGGTCAAAAAGATACTTATTTTTGCTGGGCAATTTCCCCCAGGCTTTCCCATCTGAAATTTTGAAGTATAAAAGTTTCTACTAAATAATTGAGGAGAAGACCATATGAAACTATATATGCTTATACAGAAAGAGAGAATATGTTACAATGAAAGCAAAAAGAAGGCTACCCAACTTCTCCTAAAAGCTGGAACAGGACTGTAAATTCAAGTGCTTGTTGAGTGTCAACAAAATAATTCATAAGGCTGACAAATTAGCAATAATTAGTGCATGGGGACATCCAGCTACAGAGGTCTTGGTTTCACAAAACTCTTGCTTACATTTAAGAGATAGGCATTATGTAAGGAAAGTATACATAAAGAAAATATAGAAAATGTAAAGAAATTCTGCCAAGATGATTCTTAATACTCAGATGTTTATGGGGCTTTCCAGTAGCATCATGTGACAGGCTGAAGCTATTCATTTGCTTGTACTTAAGCACATGCTTAAGTCCTTGCCAAATGGAGGCCTAAATAGCATCGACTCAATATTGCCTGGAACGTAAAAACGGTTGTCTATGTGGCACACGTTCCTGCACCTCTCTTTCTCCCTTCTCCCTTTTTGTAACCAGTGTTGGCTTTAGTGAGCCCTGGTTCCAAAAATCTATTGGCTGACCACAATAAATAGGCTGTGTGGATCACTGGGTCTCTGCAGGTTTTTATTCATCCCCAGAAAGAGCTTTGCAGCTCAATTGCTATTGATAAGTAATCACCAGACTCACTGATAAATGGGAGGTGGATAGCTTTATAGCCACTGCAAAGCATTACCATACATAATCTTTCTATAAGCCATTATTTCCTTTTTAATAGCTTGCCCAATATTTTATTGCTATGAAAAGGTTCACCACTCAGCAATAATAAGATCTAACTAACTCTTGTTACTAGTGTGGCATAGACCGTAAGTATTATGTGGCGTCCAGGTGTTTCTAGACAACAAGCAGATTTAGAGATTTGAGCTGGATGAAATACTGTTTCTACCTCTGATTGCATTAAAGTCCTGAAAGATGTATTCCAGATGTGCTATGCTAACAGGATTATTTTATAAAAGTGCAGACAGACTTTAGGAGCAACACCCTGATTAAGCAGCTTGCAGTCTCCATGAAGCTTCTTAAAAATTTCCATCTGAATTAACGGGTCTTTGGTCTTACATTAATTTCATCCAGTTGTCATAGATCACAAGAGAGTTATCATTTAGTGACAAGTGGCCATTTACTCTTCTAGATTTCTGGTCTCCTTACGCTGATTCAAAGGAAACTTGATGAATGCTTTAGGTGGAATCTTGGTACACTCAGTGGGGATTATTTATATGTTAGCATGTCAGAAGTGCCCAATGCAGTTTGAAACTCCCAATTTTCACACACATGTGTACACATATATACAAGAAGTACATTTTTATATATTTGTGATTTATTTATGTGTGCATGCATTTTTATGACTGTAAAGAACAGGATAATATTAAAGATTCATAATAAAGTTGAAGAGCGTAAAGGCTGACATTTCTTGTTTATACTTCATTTTAAAGCTGATGGCTGGATGAGCATGATTTTTTCTTTTTAGTTTGTATTTATCCCCAAAGCACATTAAAAGAGTTTGCCTTCATTTCTACTTTGAGTGTATCTGGTGCCCTCAAGTGAAACCACTGACTCATGCTCCTTCAAAAGCCCCCTGGTGATCATTAATTCAGGAAACTAGACATAAGAGAAAATACTTGGCTTTGCTGTCTTGGAACAAGTTAATTTAAAAATCCTCAGCCATAGGACTGTCTTCCAAGGACTGACTTTCTTTCTTTATTGGTTGGCCTGTAACATGTTGTAGACAAATACCTTTCCCTATGTCTACTTCCTGGAACTATGACAAAGATGCTGTATCTTACACACCACTTCAAACACATCTCAGTGGTGGCTGCTGCAAAGCACTTCTGCAAGGAAGCCAGACAGACCATGTATTCCAAGTCATACTTGCTTTCATAATCCAAGATTACTCTAAGAAAAAAGAAATGACAGGAAATGAAAAATCATAGAATCATAGAACATGCTGAGTTAGAAGAGACCCATCAGGATCATCAAATCCAACCCTTGGCCCTACACATGGCACCCCAAGAGTCACACCATGTGCCCAAGAGCATTGTTCAAATGCTTCTTGGCTTCTATCAGGCTTGGTGCTGTGACCACTTCCCTGAGGAGCCTGTTCCACCCTCTGTTTCACCCTCTGGGTGAAAAACCCTTTACTGATATCCAACCTAAACCTCCCCTGACACAGTTTCATACTGTTTCCTTGAGTTCTATCCCTGGTCACAAGAGTGAGGAGATCAGTACCTGCCCCTCTGTTCCCTTTCATGAGGATGTTAAAGACCACAATGAGGTCTCCCTTCAGTCTCCTCTTCTCCAGGCTCAACAGACCAAGTGACCTCAGCTGCTTCTCATATAGCTTCCCCTCAAGGCCCTTCACCGTCCTCATGGCCCTCCTTCGGAAGCTCTCTAACAGTTTTATATCTTTTTGATATTGCGGCTCCCAAAACCCCAGGACTCCGGGTGAGGCCGCACCAATGCAGAGCAGAGTGGGACAATCACCTCCCTTGACTGGCTGCTAGGGCACACTGCTGACTCATATGGAAATACAATGAAATTAATTTATTAAATTCCTATTTTTTATACCAGTTGCAATCACGTGGTGGTTTAAGAATTGCAGTGGTTCTCACAGTGACCTGTGGTTTTCAGTTTGTCCTGTCCTCCTGTATGTGAAAAGAAGAGACTAACAAGGAACAACCAAGACTTATCCTTCAAAGTTTTTGCCCATCATTTTCACGAAAGACTTGCTTCAGTGCCAGAAACAGAATTAGAAGAAGTTTTCCCACATGAATTCTGCATCAACTACTACTTACTGGTGACAGAAGCACCTTATCATCTCCTGCTTAGGCTAGTAACATAAAAGTGTCAATTCAGAATTCCCCCATTGAAACGAAAATCCCTGAATATCCCATCCTATGTACTATCACATGAAAGTTTGTTAAAAAAAAACCAGAACAACTTGGATTTTAAAAAGTTTCAAATTCTTCTTTTTTCGCTTTTTTGTTTTCCATTTTTTTTATTGTGCGTATTTGTTGAACTTCAGTACCTAGATAGTTATGCATATGTTGGCTGATCCTCCAGGGAGAGCTGGCAGAAAACAGCATTTTTAGCTCATCATTTTTAATTCAATTAATACAAACCAGACATCAGGCTTGAATTATCCCTTCTGCCTTCCATCAGGAAGACAAGGGTCTAAAACAGAGATGGGCCATTATATATTCTCTATGTATAGACCAGAATGCCAAAAAATACCTTGGATAGAGAATCATCATTGGAAAGCCTTATTTCTTTCAGGCTATGTTTGTTTATTGAATAACAACCCTCTCTGTAGAGTAGCTTGCTGGAATAAAATATACACATTCCATAAGCCCTAAAACAAGACCAATAAAAATGAACCTCTGTTGGTTGTCAGTGCATAGACACAGCAGTATGCAGCAAAGGCCTCCAAAATATACACCTTAAATATTTAAGACAAGGGATTTCAGAGAGCGTAAGTAGAATAACCAGCACAGTCATGGCAACAATGCTAATTTCAAAATTTTTTATGCATTTACTCTTTTTACTCAAATAATATTCCTGTTTTCCTTCCTTTATTCCCTCCCTTGTGACAGACCCTTGAGAAAACCTAAGGTTTTGTCTTAAAAAATTGTGTGAGTGGGACTTACACTGCCTGACTTCAGACACTGATAATCAAGATGTGGACAGCTGACTTTCTCAACCTGGCTCCTTCATGCTCCAGTGACAGAAAGAGACACATTTTGGGGAGCTATTCATTAGCCCTATTTTAAGCATTTGCTTTAGGGTACATGAATCAAACATTCACATGGGTGGCAGTTTTTCTCCAGAGGGAACCTAAATGACAAACTCTGATGGAAATGTCTATGCTGGATGCAGTTATTTCTCTCTGTTGGCATCCGCTGCTGTGAAAATCCCCAGTCTTGGGTAAGGTCCCCTTAGGTCTGATGCAGAAGGGACATTCCTATCTTTTGGGTGGCATCTGGGCAGGGACCTCAAGCATGGACTCATGACAGAGACACAGCATGTGTTACTTGATCCATTTTCTGCTAACCAGAAAAATGGTTTGGATGGAGAGATGATTAGCTAAAATGAGAGGCAGGGGAGGTGGTGAGTGAAGGAGAAACAAGCTGATGGTGTCTACCTTATGTTTTTCCCTAGAAATTCAGACTTGTCATGTTTGTCTCCCTCTACCCTAGACATGTTAGGCTACCTTCATTGTTGGAGAAGAGATTACAAAATAAATAGTGGAACAACTGGAACTATCCATGAAACAGCTGCAATGACAACAGTGGGCTACTTCCCAAGGGCTGCTTGGGAATTGCATAGGAAAACCTTGCATTGCACTGCCAAATCTAGGAGAACACTTCTGTGAGACTGAAGCCATGATAGCTCACCCCGGTCATATAATCACATCCTTCCCCTCACTTACTCTTATGATACTTGTGGTATGGATTTGATTATTCTGTCAGCAAATACCCTATTTCCTTGAAATGGATGAGTATGACATGTTTGGAAATATGGAGAACCAGTAGGTTAAACATAATTCACATAAAGCTAATAAAAAGAACAAAAATAATTTACATATTAATCACGGAGTTCTAATCTTCCAGAAGACAGTTGGAAAATTGATCTCTCACAAGTATAGACTGAGAAAGTAGGTTGAAGAGGGAATTAAGCCTAAAGACAGGACATGGCACGACTTTCATCACATGCAGCCTGAATTTAAAAGCCACCAATTTGGTAGGGAGAAATCCATTATCCACAGTCCATCAGCTCATGCCGAGTACATGGGGATTCCATAGTTGCTCTGAAGGAATTCACATTGACGGGACAAAGAGCTGCTTATTCCCTGGTAAGCATGAGAAATCCCATATATCCTTAGTGAGACAGACACACACTATGATCATTTTAAAAATTACTAGACAAATTACAGAGTGAGAAGTTAAAGAGCAGCTCAGAAATACTAGTTGATCTTGTTCTTGAGCTTAATGGTTATCGTGGTCTGCTCTTAAAACAGTTGTCACCTCAGACACACAGTTCTGGCAGCCGAACATTTTGCTTGTGTATGTGTGTTTGCACATGTGTACATACACTGGAAAAGAGATGAGCTGAAATTACAACTTTACTTCCGGAATTAAGACTCCAGGGAGGCTAATTACAGCATACATTGCTAGTAAGAAGGTGTAACACATAGAAGTATACACAGTAGTTAATACACCAACACAAACTGATATGTGCAGTGCATGACTCTGCAGATTATTTAGGTTTGATTGTGGAGAGATTCAGTCTATCGGTAAAATATTAATTGTACCATCATTTCAAGAAAAAAAAAAGGAGGAATCCTTCATTCACAAAAGACTGGACGTTGACCATGGAATCTGCCCCACACTAATTCCCCTAACTCCAACAAGTGTCCAGCAATTTGTCTTCTGAAATCTTAACTATTTAATCAGATCCTGCCCTTGAAAACTCATTACTGTAGCATTAGACCATGTGCTCTTACTAGTTTATGAACCTCACCTGGGTTTTTAGCTGAAGTTTTCCATGTAGGTTTGTGTCTCAAACCACACAGCCTCTTGTTTTATAACATCTGCTGAAAACAGTCTGGCTGAAAACTGTGCTGAAAACAGTTTTTGAGAGGAGTGGTTAAAATAGGGACCTTTGCTTATTCCAGAGGGGAAGAAAAAAGATTAGAATGACTTTTTTAAAGTGGGTCCATGCCTTGTAGGAGACTGTGGAATTCAGCAAGATGATACTTCGTCCCCAGATTTAAGCATATGTAATTAAAAAACTTAGGGGCTTTGTGTGTTTACCACTAAGATTTTTTTGACAGAAGTATGATTCCAGTCTATCATTGAAATGAAAATATCGAAATAAAATAAGTGAACAGTCAGCCAAGGAAAAATTAGTCTGCCTTTGTTTTCCTTTGTCCAAGCATGCACTGCACAAACAAGTGCTCTCTGGGTAGGAGCAGCCAGCACACCAGAAAGCAAAGAAGATGCTGAGAAGAGGCAAGCCCTACAACAAATCTAATACCCTTAGTGTAAACATGTAGATCCTCTGGTATAAACGATGTACAAAGGTAGAAATTAGAGCTTGTATTTTGCATTGACTAATATAACCAATTATTTTTTTAGCCATCTCAGAGATTTGAGATGCCCAGAGAGCTGGCCTTTTCATCTGAAGGCCAGCTATTTACAATCACAACCTATGATACATGCAATACACATTTTAATTTTTAGCAGACTTTTGAGGCACATCTACCATTGTCCCAGGTCCAGTCATAGTAACAAAGAGGCACTTTAAAACCATTTTAAAAGCCAATCCTTATGACTTCTTCTTTTCTGGTATTTCTTTACCTGATCAAATAACAAGGAATGGGAGAAGGCAGCCTGGAAGGGTCACTTTCTAATTATCACACACAGGTGTAGGCTGGGACCCCACACATAATGAAAGTGGGTTTTAGAAGGTCTACAGACCTTGACATGTACAGATGGAGGTTAGAAAACAACATGTATTTCTTTTGTTGCTTGTACAATGCTTAAGTACATGTATTGGCAGAGATCAAAGGAGACTATTACAGATCCACTTGCTCTGTAATGGGATGTAGTTTACATGAAGAGGTTCAGTAGAGATGTCCAGATTTATCCAGGCTTCCTTGTGCTGAAGAATGTCACACTCTCAGGTTTTCTCCTGTCTCCTTCTGTGGTATGTAATTTGGACCTATAATACAAGATAAGCCATGGTACTTCTGGTTACTGTATTGAAAATAGGTGTTGCTTCAGGCACTGTTGACAGTGCCTGAGATAACTGTGGGGCAGCATGTGCTTTATTTAGTCAAATTAGGTCTGCCTGATGCTGCATAAAATCCTGTTGAGACAGTTTATTCAGCACAAGCCAGGTCAGTGACTTTGGCTAAACATGCATAAGGAAGGTAATAGCAGAAAAGAGCAAAGTGCATCAAAACCAGGGGTTATAGCCAGGACGGGTTGTATGTGGATATTTAGAAAAGAGTTTAAAAACCAGCTTGGCCAAGGTGATCCTTTCACTAAAATATCTTTCAGCCTAAGCAGTCAGCCACTTCTTGAGCCAATATGAGGCTTGAAATCGCAGGACCAAAGTTTGCAACGTTGCACTGCATTTGAGATGTCTAAGAGATCAATGTTCTTCTAAGAAGATGGACACACTTCTGCAGGTGTGGAAATAGCTACATTTCACTACAATTTACTTAGGGTTGGGGCTACCACAGGATTTTACACTACTCCCAAATTAAGCCCCTGAAGTAAATTTTGCTACCACTTAGATCAATTAAAAAGACATGTTCAAATACTTCCTAACTCTATGGTCCCAGTCTTTCAGAAGACCTGAAGATGGGAAGAATTGTGGCTGACCCTAGGAAATATTTTATCTTCCAAAATGTAGACAAACAGTTTGCGTCAACACTGATGCAGCCTAGAAAGGGATGAGGACTATCTTTTTGTGCCTGTGGACCACAAAAAGTGAGGCTATTTAGCATCAAGGGGCAGATGGTGCAGCTCTTTAGGAGATCCCATGATTTCAACACATCTCCAAGGCTAAGCACTGCAAACTGACTCCTCTGTCAGCAAGCTGGCCAGTGAAAGCCAACAGTGCCTCTCATCAGGTCTCTGAAACTCCCCGGGGAGCAGGGAGGTTGTTCCAAAGGAAGAAAGCTTGATGGTGTTTGTGTTATTCCAAAGGAAGAAAGTTCCATGGTGTTTGTGTTGACTCTGTGGGATCTAGTTACTCAGCACCAGCGACACTTCTGGTGTCGAGTCTAGAAGAGCTGGTGGTGAGAAGGCAGGAAGATGAATGGACACACTTGACATGTCTCTTGAAAGAGCTGAACTAGAAAGAGATTTGGAATCACATCTCATCCTAAGCAATCCTGTATATTCTTATGCCATCTCTCTGAGCATTTGGCTTATAAACCAATGCAGCCCTCAGCCAGGGTCAGCCAAGACAGGTTCTGGTTCTGGAAATGGGAAAGGCATGCTCTGCTTCTCCAAAGACTTCTCTACAGCTGTCACTCATGTTGGATGGAAGGAGCCAACTTGCACCAGGCAGTACAGATTTTTTGAATCGTTTTTGTACTGTCAACAGCTGGTGGTTTCTGTTCACAGTCAGGCTGCCACAGCTGGTCTATTTCAGGTCTTTATTTGCCCCTAGTCTAACTCTGGTAGACCCACAAACAGGGAGTTCAGTTCTGCCTACATGTCTTTGAGGTCAGGAGAAACATATTTCCAAACCACCCAGGAAATGGAGCAAGTAGTCAAACAGAATAGTCTTCCATGTGCACTGCACTTCCCTCAAAACAACCACCTGGAGGTTCCCCAGGGTTGTCTCTGAGCCCTGTCTTGTTTTCAGGACCTGTACTTGGAGCTTGTTTGTTCATGTCTGAAAAACTCAGCAGAATTTAAGTGTTATAAATTTCACCTCAGAAACAAGACTTGACTGAACTTTCCCCTTCCTTTCCACTCTGGTCTGCCAGTGAACTCCCTCCCTGTGATTTTATGTTGGCTTTAGCTGGCAGTAATGACACTGAGCAGACTCAGAGAAGAGATGTGGATGGAGTAGCACTGCAGCATACCCTGCATTGTAAAATGATAAGATTTTGTATTAAGGTCACTTTGTCCATAGTAGAAGTATGGAAAACCTTCCTCCAGCCTCACACAACCATATAACGATGTTACCTTCTCAAGAACAAGAGACTTTCCTGTTTTGGAGACCCAGAGACACACACCAAACAGAAAAGGCATGCCCCAGTACAGCCCACATGCTGCCACACGATGAGAAAGCAGGGTTGATGCTCAATCCTTCAAAAACAAGAACTATTCTGACATTTCTGAAAAAGATAAAGCATATCTGTGAGTAATTTTAAACTTGTTTAGTCAGAGACCTGTCTATTTGAGATCTGGTCTTCTCCTTTCAGCTCTGCATGTTTTGAACTCTTGCACCTTTAACAAGCCCTTGTACAGGCAGGAATGAAGCCCAAGCCTGCAGTTTGCACGGAATTACAGTAGACAGCTGCAGCTTGCTTTGGCTGTATGAGCACCTTAAAATCTGAGAGGGGAACATGAAGTAAGTCTCAGGCAGCACACACAGTTGTTCCAGTCTAAACTGGGGTGATTCATTTCCAGAGAGGGATAGGTTTTATTTAATTTGACAAGGCTCTTTTCAATACCAGTGGCTTTATCTTTTTAAACTTAACAGAATGAGACTGACAATGCCTGAACTAGGGTTTTCTGAGAACATCTGGGCCTTTATTTCTATCGTGCTTCCTTGCCAAACAAGAAACTTTGTTCTGCAAGTAAATACAGGAGCTCTAGCCAAGGGAATAGCAGGTAGGGAGTGGTCAAGCCTCAGCCCAGCCTTGTGGAGCTGCAGAGAAGCCAGATTTCAGCTCTAGCCAGCCACCCCAAGTGCCAGGACCATCCAGGGCTCTGGGGGATGATGGGACCTGTAGGACACAGGTCCTGTTCCTCTCCCCTCAGCTTCCATGGGGCCCTCAGGCAATGCAGACCATGGCCATACTGGGGGCACAGACTCTCAGGTGACCCCCTCCTCTCCTTTTCTGAGCAGGACTCAGCCACAGGCAGATGCTGGGCTTTGGGCCCAGGGACTGGCATGTGTGATATGGTATCAATTACATGTAAGATGTTTTAAGAAGGCAGTCCCCTGTAGGAAGCTTCTCCCCTAGGGCAGGAACACTTTGATTCTGTGTCTCGTCGGTTCACACCATGACACCTATGTATTGTCCTGGGTATGCGGCTATGGAGTACAATGGTTCCCATCTGCTCCCTGTTCCTGAGCCTAACAGCTTTCTCCCTGACCCTCATATCTCTACAGCAGATGCAGCTATGACAGCATAGCTGTGGTGACCAAGCTCCTCCTCTGAAGATGACAACAGATGGACAGAAACATGCAGGCAAGGGGCTTAGAAAGGTGATAAAATGGCTGGTGTCTGCCTACTCTGCTAGCCTTTTTCTGTCTCCCTTTTGCTTGGACAGCTTAGATGGCATTCAATCATTTGTTACTTCACAATTTTCCTGCCCATCAGTATCAAAGAACTGACCCATGTCGTGCTCTGCCAGGACTTCTGGGGAAGCACACATCTGAAGATGGGACTTCAAGAAATACAAGTGGGTGCTGCCATTGAGATTTCTAATCCACTCCTGCATAACAAGATGTAGAAAACTTTATTTGTTATACCACAAAGACAGTGAGACAATTCAATCTTTGTGACCCCTGGGGGACAGGAGTCAGAACCTCTGCCAGGTAGGGATGTGGAAGAGGCAAGAAGCTCTGGCCCCAGACCAAGCACCTGCCAGGAAGGAGGTGTCTGAGGACCTAGAAATGGGATTGCCTCCTTTGGTAGCCTAGGAGGCCCAAGAATTGAGTTCAGCTGTTACCTTCTGTTGAGAAGAGGTGCAGGAAGCTTCTGGCCCTTCTCCAGCTGACCTAAGCCAGGCCCTTGTGCTAGGGTGGCAGTTTTAAAAACAAATCATTCTGATCAAGGACATAGTTATACAAAAAAATGTGCAAGACCCAGCAACATGGTGTGCATATTTCTTATAAAACTCAAAAAAATCCCCAAGAGATCATCTGAGAAACCTGTCTGGTACTTCAAAACAGCATGTCTTGAGTACTTATGGCCATGGGTCATTCTGCAGAAGCTCCCCTCCTGGCAGCATCCCACCTTGGGGCAGAAGGCAGAGCAGCACCACTTGCCATGTTCTCTGAGCAAGGCAGTGGTGCGGACAGGCAGCCATCCACCTCCTCATCTGTTGCTAAGGGAACATGGGGAGATGAGCTGTAATTATACCAATAAAGCGTGAGAGACAGACAGAGAGAGGGAGACGTGAAATGGCCATTTGTGATGGTTCCTTCTTCAGTTTTATTTCATTTATTGCTTTGTAAATCACCAACAGAAGGCATCCAAAACATTTCATGTGTCAGCAGATGACTGAAATTTAAGTGGGGCCTTTTGACCAGTACTGTCAGCATCTTCCTAAACACAATGGGATGAGCAGAAGTGGTAAACTGCAAAATTTAACCCAGTAACCAGCACCTCCCCAGCTGAAATTCACAGAATCAGAGCATTTAAATAAAAAGGGGGGAAGGTAGGGAAAGTTAATGGAATATGACATTATTTAGGGCTAAGATGCACTTTGGAGAAGGGAAGTCCCCTACTCTGAATGTCAGACTGTGCAGCTTTGCAGTGGGAATCACACTGTTTCAACCAGGGGTTTCCTGGGGAGAAAAACTCTCAGAAGGGCAAAACAGCCTGGAGATGCTATGGCACTGCCCACCCCTCTGTGACAGTCCACGATTCAGTGAAGGCAGCCCAACCCACCTTGGCTGTGGGAGCCTGGGACAGTTTCACACCACAGCCCTGGCTGGTGCTTAGGCTTTAGGAGAAAGAGAGCAATTGCATCACAACACAGTGCCTCAGTCTGTTGCCAGGGAATCCAGCACAGCCTTCCACTTCATTGAATAAACAATTAATTTCCCGATGGTTTTAATTACTATTCAACAGTCTTTACAACAACATGCTTATCCTTTGACCTAAACCACACCCTTTCTGGAAGAATACAGACTGTTACTGTAGGCCCTACCCTTCTGAACCACCTAATGCAAGTTACAGGGAGGTGCTCAATCCAGGAGCAAACTGAGTGACTCCCATGTGGGTAGGTCCCTGGATTAGCAGGACAGTAGCAGACAATGTACTAAAGGAAGGGGGGAAAAGGAGGGAGAGAGAGGTTAGAAGGCAATTAGAGATATTTAACAATTAGCAGGTTCAGTAGAAGCCGCTGACACAGAAGGCATTTCACCTCACAGAAGTGATGGTGTGATCTGCACCTCAGGAGGGACAAGGAAGCACTTGCAGTGTTTTAAAGCCAAGCACAATGCCCTGCTGTATTTGTAACTGCAAGAAAGGGAACAGACCACCACAACGCTTATTCCCTGTACCCAGGAGTGGGATAAGAGCCAGTTAATGCAACTCATATGGCCTGAGATCTGCTCCAGCCCTGACTATGTGCAAGGACAGCCTGGAACACCCAGTCTTCTCTGTGCAGCAAAGGGCAATGCCCACAGTCCATCAAAATTATTAGCTGGCATGCACTTTTTTGCCCACACTTTTTTTGATAAATTTTGTTTGGTTTGCATTGGTAAAATGGATATACTTTATCAGTACCATTCTGATGCTGCTAGGGGGAGGGCAATGTCAGGGTACAGTTACAGTTTGGAAAGATTAAAAAATAAGTATATACACACACACTCGTGTTAATCTGAAGCATCTATTGGATATCTGGTCAGATCAAATCTCAGATCAACAGACACTGCTGATTTCACCCAAATTGCAGATGGCTGGTCAATGTTGCAGTATGGCAGTGTGCTCAGTATAAGCATATATATCTGCCATCACTACAGGAAACAAAAAAAAGGTAGCTCTGTTCTAATTTTGCCAAAGCAGGCAGTGCTGCAGAGAGGAATATGGCCCTACATGGCCACACACCCCTGGGAGCAAGGGTGCTTGCTACCATCCATTTCTCTTACTGTCTTACATGTATTAGTGCACACACATTACTTAATTACTGACCTTAATGTAACATGTCAGTACAATGCAGTTCTCTCAAATTCCGTTTAACTCATCCATGCTGAATGCTTGAGGTGAAGCTATTCTACACAGTTTGCATAATTTCATATGTGCCATTCCCAAGAAACACTATGCATTTTAAACAATATGAACAGGGCCACAGCACTAATGAAGTTAAATGAGGCTGGCAAATGATAGTGAACTGGACATGATATAGCAAATATGTCCTTAAAGAACAATATTTATGAAGGCAACAATCTGGCTGTGTGCTGTGGGGAAGCTTTCTGCAAACAGATGACTGTAGTTCCTAGGATTTCAGCTATCAATCATGCCTCTCAAAAAAAAGATCTTTCCCCCTGGATGATCCCTCTACATTTTAAATCCTAAAATTTCCCATCTCAACATGCAGGGTATTGAAGACTCCCAGTGAACCTCCACAGGAAACAACAGAACTTTTAGCCTCATTTGTCATCTCTGAGACCGAACAGTTCACATCCATTCAAGTGTGTAAGACATAAAATCACCTCTTTTCTCTGGAAAGTCCTGCCTCTCTCCCCCTTGTCCCCCTTGTCCATGTTTTTTACAGATCACTAGTTTCTCAAAGCCCTTAATTTTGGTATGGAGTCCAGATCCCACCTTAATACTTGCCAGTTTGAATTTTCCACACCAATTTGACTTTTCAACCTGTTGCTGCTCGACACAAGACAAGCAGCCCATGGCTGAACAAATGAAAATCCAGTCTGGAGCCAGACCAAGTTCTGGGTGAGGCAGTTTTTGCTGGCAGTTGAAGAAAACTTTCGCTCCGGTGATTCTGTAAGCAGGTGCCTGTGCCATTCTACACACCCCTGTTCAGCAAGGGGAGCAGTAGGGATCATTGGTCTCAAGGAAAGCCCATGGGAGGCTGTGAAAGAGATTATTTAACTTGACAGAAGACAAACACAGAAGAGCTATTGAGTGTTTCTCATACTTTCACATGCAAAACTTCTGAGCAGCCTTAATTTAAATGCGGTAGGGGAAACAATGGAGTTGCAGGCTGTCTAATGAGATGTCTGTGGACTCCAGGGTTCAGGCCTGGCCTAGAAACCCTGGAACAGCTGGAATAGGACTGCAAAGCAAAGAAGACTTTGTCAGGGTGCCAAGGCATGGTTAAATGCCAGGAGCAAAGACTACATAAGTGCCATACCAATCCAGGCATGAGGAAGACTGATGTAGAGGGGGACTAAGGTGAGGACATCCCTCCCTGCCACCCTAGAGACGGGTGTTTGCTCAAGAATGGAGAACCCAACATAGGAAAAAAAATACAATGTTTTTAGTGTTTTGTCCAAACCTAAAGACTTCCTGTGCCTGCTAGAGCAGCTGGGTTTATTCACTTTACTCTTCACACTCTCTGGGACTGATTACTGGAGGCATCATTCATCACTGAAACAAGGGATGGTAAACCTTGAGTACCCTCTTGGTTGCTGATGAAAGGTGTGTTTATTGTCTCTTTCAGCTCAGATCAGTTCTAGATATCTGGATGGGAAAATCCCATCTTTTCCAGTATGAAACTTACAGCTGTATCTGAAGCTCACTGGAAATGATAACTTTTAAAATAAATGGCCAAGAATAGTATCTCAAAGGCTCCTATTTTCTCAGCAAGTATTTCCATTATCTATCTTCTCAGTCACAAATACAATAAAATGTACTAAATGAAGCCTGGTTTTAAGGATCCTATGCCATTTTGAGCAAAGTAAGACTAACATCAATTGAGAAAAGTCAGAGGAGAACAGATCAGTGATGTACAATTCTCTCAGAGCTAAAAAACATCCCTGCCTGAAGTGGAAGAGAGCATTGTTCAGGATGGCCCTTTCCAACAGTTCTTCCAGTTGCAGTCATCGGACAAAGGGAGAAATTCTAGATTTTATTTCCTTGGGAGAGAAGTGGAAGTTGTGATCGCATTTCTTCATTTACTGGTATGGATAATATCAATGGAAGTGATACAGGAACCCAGACAGATGCAGATGAAGATCAGAAGCAAAGCTGGATACTTGACACAAACAAATGCCTCTGAACAGTGCAATTCCTGATCTGTTGAGTTGATACTCTGAGAAAAAGGAGAGCTGAACAGTGACAAAGGAAGGAAACATTTCTAACACCTCTGAAGCATCCCTCCCTAACTTCTCTTTCATATCCCACTGACCAAGGCCTCTGAACTAGTAAATCACCCTGTGCCAACTTAAAGATCTTCCTGCTCAGGAAATTGTTGTGCCTCTGTTCAGTCAGGTAGATCAACACAGTTATTTTGAAAGTCAGCTTAACATGATGGTTAGACTTTCTACACTGCTAGAGGCATTCATCATTCCATCAGTTTTACAGGCAATCAACAGATACGGCACACCAACTATGAGCTAAGCAGAATGACCATTTCACAGGAAAACAGAAAGATGCTTATCCATAGTGATTTTCTTCACAAAGTGATTTGCTCCTTGCTTTTAGGTTATTTTAAGCATTTGTTCTTATAGTGCATAACAGCTGCATTCAGACTCTGTTTTAAAGTCACCTGCAGTACAGAGGAGGTGAAGAGAAGCGGCTGCACCTATACATCTGCCTTTCACTGCACTGAATATAGCTGTACTAATCCTCTGTGTGGCACTGTGTTCTGCCAGAGACAGCTTACTCAGGATCCATCTGTCTCCCCAGATGTGTTGACTCCTAAGGGTGAGCCCCCATTGTGGGGAGGTGGCTCTTGAGCAGTAGTGAACCCTGCCAGAGTGTGCAAGTGCATCTCTGTGATACACACCCATGGGCAAGAGCTACTAATTATTCCTGGACTTCAAAGACTCAGGATGTAAGCATGACTAACCCTCTGCATCCACCCACTTCCTACCCCTGCCGTACATTCATTCTAGAGGTCTGGCTGTTAACAACTGTACTTGATACTTGCTAAATTACCATAAGCCAAAGATAAACACCTGCTTGCCTACAATGATGCACGTGTTGGAGACCTGTGGATGGAGATGGCAGTGTTTACTGAGTGCTTTAGTTCATCACAACCTCTATTTTGAGGCAGGGAGATCCAGAATCCCCAGATTCCCCATGTCGGCCAATGCTGTTCATATTCCAGACAGAGACACACTCAGTTGGCAACAGTATGAAAAATTTCAGGACACATTCTGGGTATATATTGCATATTTACAAACCATACTAATGATTGTTTATCTATACACACAATACGCATCCGGTTGTTCACAGAGCGCTGTGTGATTTGAAAAAAACCCAAACTAATTTAATGGAAAAAAGCATCATTTTCTTTGCTGTTTTCCTCAGCAGCAGCTCAGACAGAAAGAAATTGGATGACTTCTTGTAAGGAAAATGAAACATTAATGAAACTCCTTAGATACTGACATGCCAGGTCAAAGGCCAGCAATTGAGGTAACTCCCTTTGAAGCTGTGGTGTCTCCTCATTGTTTTGCTGTATTTACCTTCTCATTTTTAGAAAAACTCCATGCTGATAGAGAAGCATGCACATGAAATGTCAGTGGAGGAAACCAGAGAAAGGAATTTTCATTAGAATAAAAACAGTTTCCATCATAAAGCTGGAGCATCTGTCATAACTAGAGGGACAAAAAAAGTGCAATAAAAAAGCAGGAACTTCTTCTATGGTGGTTCTGGACCCGGGAGTTAATCATTGCACTTCCAAGAGTGGATGGGAAGTACCATCATTTCCAGTAATTTCCAAATTACTGTAATGCTGTATGCCTCAGGAGGAGGCAGGTTATCATGCATTACCTAACCTGGGCTGTACATTTCTGCCTGCAGGAGGCTGAGCAGGAGTGTTTCTTGGCATTGCAGGCTTGGGTCACAATGTCATCATGGAAATACTGCTCAGACAATATTGTTATCCAATCATATGCTCATTAAGAAGTATTTTTTCCTAAATGAAGAATGAAGAAAACACAAAAATAAGCAAATCTTATCAAAGATCACTAGTGGCTTTAAAGCAACTACATACGTGGATGTGTGTGTATACCTTCAAAATATATATATATATAAATCTCTATGTATCCACCAAGTATATCTTGCATATTTGGATGGGCTAGGTAGCAGTAGACAAATGCTAAACAAAGGCAGATAGTCTTTTTTTGGAGAAAGAGCATCCAGTCATATTCATGTGTGGAGAGAAGCTGACCAGCCCCAGAAGAAAAACAAGGAATAGTATCTGCCATGAGCTGCATCAGGTTTTCCAGCCTCTGCCATGCTCACTGCCTACAGAGCTGGAGAGTGGAGCTGTGGCAGAATGGGTGTAACACTGCAGTGTTGCAGAGAGGCAGGGCAATGGGTTCAGGTGTTCAAAACCCCCAGCAGGATCACAGAGCTCTCTAAACTCTCCTTTTTAACTAGTTCAGGGGGAAAAAAAAAAGAAAAATCAACCCCTCCATGGGTCAGTTAGTGCCAAACTTCTACCGTTGCCTGGATACATTAAGGAAATAAATTTCTACAAGGGGATTTAACTGAATTTCCTCCCTCAGCCTTCCTGATGGTCATTTGGCCCCACAAGCTTTTCCTAGAGATTATGTAGATGAGTGACTCATAGATGAGTGGGAACTAGGGGAATCCTGGTTCCATGTTTAGCTGTTGACTCAGTATCAGACCATAGAGGAGTCACTTGACCTTCACAAGACAGCACTTAGCCTAGGTAGACAGTGGAAAGAAAACCACAAAACGCTGCCCTTTGCTGCTTTTCTGGGTGAAGAATAGCTGTATACTTCTCTTAAAGTGTGGTACATGAGATTCATCAGACTGCTACCACACTAAATCCTGTATGAATTTAATATTTTAGGAGGGTCTCTCTTGTTCTGTGGTCACTAGATGTAAGGGGGTTCATTTGTTTACAGTGAGGAAATTGTGCTAATTGCAAATTAAAATCTTCCTGCTCCTAACAGTAATATCTGACTTTCCTATTTGGGCATTTCAAACACAAGGTGCATCTTTTGCTCATCTTCATGATTACATGAAAATAAGAAAAAACAAAAAAATAACCACTACGACTAAGTTGTGCACATTATAATGGCTGCCATAATTGCATTTAAATGCAATACACTTCTGCTGATTAGTTTGCATGCGAGTGAAACGAGGGTAAATAAACATTTAACAAGGGCTTTATTTTGCTCTGCTGTAATTGGTGTTCATCAAAACTATTGTGGTGGAGGTATACAGCAGCTAAATTGCTTTTCTTTTTATTGAAAAAAAATAGGGAAATGTAATTTATTTCTGTACAAAACCCTCTAAAGATAGCAAAGTGTGAGAGTTTCCATCAAGAGTCAAGTGGATTCAAACACACTTTGGCATTCCAGCAGCCCCCTCCCACATTAAAGCTGCTATTCCCATGAGCCTGTTACTAAATATAGCAGCAGCTCTCCAGATTGACAGGAGAGTTCCTGATCCAGGCTCCTGGGCTTTGCTCCATACATTCCTAATATGGTAGAGCGCTGCAGCCAAGCGAATGCTCAGGAAGGACTCAAGAGGGTAAACTGGGACCACAGGATCATCCCTCCCCATGCCATGGGAAACTGAGCAGCAGCAGGCACAGAGAAGATGTGACTTAACCTTTTGGTGTCTTGGCTCCAGATCAGCTGTCAGTGAAGCCGACTGACTTCTCACGAAAGGGCACGGCTGTGCAATAGCGAGTGACGCCAACCTCCAGTTGACACCAGCACTGAGAATTCCCACTTGGCCCCTCCATCTCTAACAGCAGCCAACCAGGTTACAGAAACATCTGGCTAGGGCAAAAAGGGACAAAATGCAGACAATGTTCATTGTGAATATGTTTTAGGCTCATAAATGGACATGTAAAGCAACATGGGACTCATTTTAGTCACCCTTCCCACCCTAGTTTTATGATCAAGATAAAGCTCATATGCAGTGCTGGCATGTGAGCCATGTCTGCAGGGCATTGTGCTGTGGAGGCCACGGAGATAGAGCCCAAGAGATTATTGCAGAGAGCAATAGCTGATTTAATCTACAACTATTTGCCAATGTTTGTATTACTAATTTAAAAACCTTTCCTGCGTGATTGTATGAGTTTCACAGGAGTCCCTGAAAACACAGATCCTGAAAATCAGCTGGCAGAGCTACATTGAAGAAATTTGCCTCCCTGCAGAATGTCAGCAGGTTTGCATGAAAAGAAGCTACAAATATGGCACAGGCCTTCTTCTTCCCCTCAACCTCACAATGACTATTTTTGCTCCAAAATCTCAATCATCTCTGTCTTATTAAACATCTCTGCTCCTTTCACCATCATTCTGTAAACACCAGGATGCTCTGAGAATGCACCATTTGGGACTTTGAGCTGCAGGCTGAGGTTTTCCAAACCATAAAAGTACCCTCTGGGCATACAACAGAAGTATTCATTTAGACACCTCCATCCCTTTGGAGGTTTATAAGGAAATATTCATTGTAAATCAGTGCTGCGCAAAGGCCAGATGAAACAGAATTCGTTATGGAAAAGGCACTGTGAAGGAAACTTTAAAGCTGCAACAAAGTGTAACCAGCGTAACCAGCACAAAAGTGGGGAGGAGAAGAACAAAAAACTTCTTTGACACAAAATGTATTCTTTAAAAATATATAATTTATAGTACATTGCATCCATTCTTAAATGGTTGTGAAAACCATTCCTTGCTTTTTACTGGTGGGAGGGAGATGAAACAACGCACAGAAAATCAAATTAATTTATTAAGATTGCAAGGTAGGAGACCAAACATCCCAAATTCTAAAATCTTAGGATAAAGGACATGTCTAGCAGGGTCTAATGCTCAGGGAAGTTTTTATATATTGAAAACATTTCTTTGTGGTTGCTGTGGTTGGATAAGCTCCTGTAACCCCGGTAGGTAAAGGCAGATGGAAAATCCCTGCAGGAACTTCTTGCAATATGTTAAAGCTCCACTGAAGCTTATAGGAGAGTTTTCACCTTTTTTTTTTTCCTGTGTTTCATTTCCACTATCAGCGATGCATGAAGGAAGCTAAAACTGAAAATAAATAGAGGTTCCTGTCGCTCAGGTTCCCTCAGTACTGAGAGTGACAACTACATATTTTTTATAGTCAGAAGAAGCCAGTAGCTACTGTGTGTTTCTAGCACTATAAATTGAATAAATAGATTGTCCTACACCACCTTGTTAAGCCTCAATGCAGCAAACTCCTCCTTATACATTGATCTAACCTACCAGCTAGTGTTCATCAACAGTAAATTAAAAGTGTGATCTAAAATACCTGTCATCATAAGGTAAACAGTAGTGGGCCACCAGAAAAAAAGGTACAGATTGGAGGTATTCCTCTGAAACGAAATGCTCTACCAGCGGCTCTTTAAAATGCTCATTGAGGGAAGATAATCATCTCATCTTCTTCAATATACTTTAGGCATGCACTTAAGCAATTCAGAGCTAGAAAGTACAAACATCCCCTCACACTGGAGGTGTTTATTAATCACCATTGCAGCTGACTTGTGCTGTACATCATTAATCTTTTGATTCAAATGCCTGTTTACTCAGGAAAACCTTGATTTTGTATATCTATCAAAACTACATATAATACATAATTTCATCTCAAAAAACCAGTTTGTTGCTTCTTGAATGTTTATCTTCTTCAGATAAGATCTCCACAAACACAAACTTCAATTCAACCTATTTTGGAATGTTTAAGCAGAAACTCTGAGTGTCCAAGCATTTCTTTTTTATTCTTTCTTCCCCAAAACAAAAGTTAGGCAGTTATATTTAAAAAAAGTGGGATGGAGGGCAGGGGCAAAAAATACTCAAACCTAAACAAACAAAAGTGAGGAAATAAGGTGGTGGTGCCAAATCCAAACTTTCTGCAGAAAAGTAGAAAGTCTGCTATGATTGTTTCCATGTCCCAGACTTAGGCTGGTAAGCACTTCAAATAGTTACTGGGAGCTGCCCAAATGCCATGACAAAGCTGATGAGGTAGACTACGTAGAACAGATTACAGAAGCAGCTAGAAATAAATGAGACACTGCTGATGCCCTCATCATGGTCAGGCAGCACCCTAGCTTCTCTCCAAGAGGATGCTTCACCAGGCTTGTCACAGGCAACTGCCAGGGCAGCACCTTCCAATACTCTAACCCGAAAATCAGACCAAGAAAATTCAGGGTCCTCCTGTTGCTTGAGATGTTGTATAGCCTGGAAAGTTCATCAGCTGGGAATCCAAAAGACAGCAGATTCTGGGAAATACTAAAAAATGGCCAAACTTGTTGGCAAAGGTGGTCACAGTTGGGCTGTGACAGTGCAGTCACAACTTGCAACTACGTCTTGGGTTGCTCGTCTTGCCCATCTCCTCACACCTTGCACCTCACACCTCCTCTTGCCAGGTTGTCTGCCAGCTGATTCTCATCCAGACATCTGTCTTGGCCAGGTTCAGGGAAAAAGGGAAATTATACCATCTGGATCTGCTTAAAAAAGTCACGGAGCAGAATGTCACTGGCACACTTATGGCCCAGCAGCCAAACCACAGCTGCCGTGTGAGCACTCAGCAGGAGCTGTGACAGAGTGGGTCTGGTGGGACGCACCTCTAAGTTTACTGACAAGGGAAAAACTGAGCTAATGATTAATTCTTGCCAGATCCTGTCAGTAGAGGAATTGTGACTTTCTGATCAGCTTCATTCAAAGATGCTGGCAGAATGAAGCAAAGTTAGCAATGACATTTTGACTTAATCTATCATTTGTAGCAAGAAGACCTGCTCAGAGAGCAGTAACACTTCTAAGTCCTTAATGTGATTGGGGGAGGATAGAAGCAGCAGCTGAGCCCTGAGCAGTGCTCTGGTTTCACAGCCTCTCTCAAGCAGTGTGTTGGTTTAACACAGCCTGGTTTTTAGTGGGGGTGGGAGAAAAGCTGCTTGAAACTTCTATGTCCGACACAGAGCCAATCGCTGAAGCCTCTGACAATGGGCAGGTTTCAAGTTGGTAACGCCTCTGTGATGACATATTTAAGAAAGGGAAAAACCGCGGGAAGCTCTCTTTCTTCTCCCAAGGGGCAGTGAGGTGGCCACTGGGGTCCATCCTGGTGGGAGGCCGCTGGGGCCCATCTTGCTGGGGGCTGCACAGCGAGGGCCTTCTCGAGGCTGGGACCACACGGCCGGAGCCCTCCCAAGGCTGGGATGGCACAGCCGGGGCCGTCCTGAGGCCGGAGCTGCCGTGCGGTGCCGGCAAGGACCATGCGGCCGGGCCTGGCCATGCGGTGCCAGCAGGGACCACGTGGCCAGCAGCAAGAGACATGGTGAGCAATTCCCCAATGCAGAGCCCAGATGAGATCAACCTCTTAACTGCAACTTACAGACACCAACTTCCTTCCAAGTCAGAGAAAAAGGAAAAGTGAGGACAGGTGAGGAAAACCAACATGGTGACACCAAGGTCAGTGAAAAAAGGAGAGGGAGGAGGTGTTCCGGGCGTCGGAGCTGAGGTTTTTCTACAAGCCGTGGTGAGGACTATAATACAACAAACTGTTTCCCTGTAATTCATGAGGTGCATGGGGAGGTGCAGAGATCCACGGGCAGCCAATGAAGAAGAGTGCTCATCCTGGAGCATGTGGATCCTGAAAAGCTGTAATCTAGTGAGGAACTTGAACAAAGAGAGAGGACCTTTGCTTCCAAACTAGAACAGCTCGTCCTTAAAAGACTAAACCCATGAATGACCCATGCTAGGCAGTTCTGGGAAGACTGCTTGGCCCGTGGGAGGGACTCATGTTGCAGCAGGTTCAGGCAGGACTGTTGCTTGTGGAAGTTAAAACCATGCTAGAAAAGTTTGCAGAGAAGTATCTCCCATGGGAAGGATCCCAAAGCACAGCAGAAGAAACTCTTTTCCTTAAGCATACTGAAGAAAGATTTTTAAGAAGTGAAATACTGACCAAAACCCCATGTTTTGTCTCCTTGCATGGTCAGTGGAAAGAGGGAAGGACTGGGAAAGAAAGGTGTTCTGAAGATCTGCTTTGGTTCTCATTTTCCTTTTTACTTTTAATTCTGTTAATAATAAATTTTCTTTATACTGTTTAAGTTTTGAACCTGTTTTGCCTTCAAGTTTTGGGTTTTTTTTTTCAATAATCCTTAACTCATGAAAAATGAAGTTTTCAATTCCCCCTCCTCTGCTCAGCTATAGCAGAGGAAAATAAGTAGATGGGGGGGTTTTTTGTGGGTGCCTGGCGCTTAGCCAGCTTCAAACTGTGAGAAACAGGAAACCTTGTGCTGAGGCAACAGAGCAATTGGAGACTGATCAAGACATTTAAGGTGAGGTCAAGATGGGGGTTGCTTAAGCATACTTCTGTAGACACCTGCAGTTCTCACCCACAGCAGACCAAGGTGTCCACAGTTCTCTCTTTCTCCTAAATGTACTTACCTACAGCCCCCAGTTCCCCTCACACATCCATATCCAACATAAAGCAGATCTTGGCACCAGTGTAGGCAGAGAAGCACACAGCTTAACACTACCTAAGCACCTGATGTTTTACCCACCTTCCCAAGCTCTTCAGTCCACAACATCAAGGTTGAATTGGGAAGCTCTCCATGAGGCCATTGCAAGAAAGATGAGCACTGGGCTGTTGTTAGTGAAACTGATGAATATTTTGACCTTTTAATTCCATTTAATCTCTACATCTGAGACATAAAAGGCATCCTGCAGAGGAGTCCCTGGTGGAGAGAAGAATTGAATACACAAACTCCTACATTCATGCATTTGGAAGTACTGGCTGGCTTTTTCCACACCAGAAACACACGGTCCTTGAAAATCACAGTGATTCGTCTCAATTCAATCTACACGATGACATTTTAAACCCACTCATTTGCCCTGCATCATACAGACACTTGCAATCACATTATTATTCTTCAAAACATAGAGTGCTCCTTGGTTCTTACTGGCCTCCTGGCTTACCTCCTAGAAATTTTATCTTCTTCAGCGTTAGGTGAACACTGTCTTTGGTCCATTTCTCTTTTAAATCCTCAACCTTCAATTACAGCGATATAATCTAAATTAAAAATCTATTTGTATGGACTTTCCTACAATGACACCAAAAGCATGCCTTGGTCAGTGTTGGATGTAAGAAAGGGTCCTGCCACATGGATGTGGAGCTTGGCAGATAACTTTCATACGTCAGAGACTTACAGAGAGTGTAAAGGCAAATGAGCCACATTAACTATAAAGCCATCTGTGTTTCCAGACAAGAGGGATTAGACCATTATCAACCTGTATAATCCCTCAGGAATATATATTTAGGATGTCTTAATCCCTCAGTTATTCTGAGTCTGGAAGATTTTCAGTTTTTAAAAAAATTCTTCTTCTACTCCTTCATATGACCTGAGACTTCTTACAACCATAAACAAGCATATCAATACTGGGATAAAATTCCTGTCTATCTATGAGGCAGGATACTGTGATCCTCATCCTCTCAGCTCTGTGCTGTCTGGAGGACCATGGAGCACAGAGAAAGCCATGGAACTTGCCCAAGGTGGTGGCCAAGCTCTTTCTGTGGCAGCCCTTGCAGGACACTCCCCTCAAGGGCATGAGGCACAACTGGACATGCATGATGAGACCCCACACCAGTGCTGGCAATGCAGTGGAGAGGGATGGGTGCTTGGAGGGTCACTTGGAAGATGGCATTAAGGCCCTCCAGTAAGAGCCAGGCTTTCCTGCTCTCACAATGAAAACGTTTCATATTAGGCAGAGATGACATCTTGTTCTTGCTAGAGCTGCCTCCCAAGATTAGTCTTCCTGAAATATAAAGGTTAAGCATACTTTTTAACAAAGAGGACAATTACACCAACTAAGGGAAATGCACAGATGGCTCAAACATTGTGCAAACAAAAAGCGAAGCTTACCAATGCATTATTTAAAATCTGCAGACTGTAATGAGAGGTTGCTCAGTCCAGCCAGTGAAAGGCATGGAGAAATCCTGTTAGAGTCCTGAGAAGATGAGTTTGGGTGGAGATTCATGAAGCAGCAAGAAAAGAGAAAGGAAATAGCATGGTGGCTAAGGAAGCTTTAAGGCTGCAGGTTTAGTTATGTGATGGCTGAGAGAGGAAAGGAAGTGCTTTAACCAGTTCTCAGCACTGTTCCAACAGAGATTTTACTTCCTTCCCCCAAACTATTTGGACCAAAATGAACTTTCTATTAACTACAACATCTCTTGCTCCTTCCACTCTCAGGAATTCATTGGCAGCCATGAATGTCACTTGGATTATACCTCCATTTCTGAGCAATGCCTACCCTTGAATATGTGTGTTCTAGTGACTGTAGCTGCTCCACCATGTCTCTGCCCTCCCTGGAGTATCTGGTTTCACATCCTGCACAAGCAGGTCAGGTTCCTGTGTTTTGTTTCCAAGGTGCCCAGTGTTTATGTGTGCAAACTTTTCCGTTGGTTCTTTGTGATCACCACTGAACTTGGGCAACAAAAACTCAGTTGACATGGAAAACCGTTAATTCGTTTACAAGTATGAGATGTGATTGATGAGGCTAGACAATCCTGCAAGAAAAAAAAAGGGAGCCAGTTTGTCTTGTTACCATCTTAGGGATAAGTAGTTTCCTACACTCACAGCTGGCGGCTGGCAGTCTCGCTTCTGGAATTCTCAAATGTAGAGAAATCCAATGTATTTACTGCAAGGCTCAGCTGGAGGAGGCCAGGCTGACAAACACAAAACCTTATATCCGATTACTTAATTTCAGGCTTCAGGGCCATGAACTGAGTAGTCTGGGGAGTTGTATTTAAAGTACACATATGAGGAACTGACCTGTGAGTGCATGTCTGTGGTCAGTGCACTCACAGGTCAGTGCTTCACTCTGTTACAACCTTTCAGAGGTTGAAGTCTGCCAATTTACACTTAGCTAAACAGAAATGGAAGCCTAAGAAGGTCCATTCTGGTCTGTCTTTATAGATAGCAACAAAATGAAACCTTTCTCTCTTTTGTATTCTATCAGCAGTAAAACTCTACAATCATCAGGCTATTTTTTGTGCATGTGCTCATTTTACAGCTGTATGGGGTTTTTATGAGAGGACTCAGGGACACCTACACGTTGATTCAGGGTAGGGAAAGCATGGCACCAAGCAGTGCACATTTTCTTTCCCATGCCTGCCAACAGGCTTCATTTTTGTAATAGAAAAACCAGCCATAAAGACCAGGAAGCAACAACCTGACCTGCTCAGACTTTCACCCTCTGGACTCCAGCCCAAACCATAGGACATTCATTACTCAGCTGGGGCAGGTCCCCTTCCCCCACACCTGCAGTGCCATCCATTCAAAGCCTTCCTGGTGGTGAAGCCTATCACAGCAGCTAGCTGGACAAAGCACCTTCCACACTGGAGTGACTTATAATGCTATTTTGCGACAAAAAGCAGAAGATCAGGTTTGTCTTGCTCATGGATTTTGAAGCACACTGTCTTCAAATGGACCCTGCTTTTTTATTGAAAGGAGTGCAGAACTGTATGCTGTTTGCTCTAAGAACTTCTTTCTGCATTCCTGTGGTTAGAGGGAACACAGGTAGCAGCTGTTGTGTATGACTGATAGGATGCACTGTTACTTGTATAAGGAGCTGGGGCTCAGGGAATTTATGTACTGTTTGTTTGTGGATAGCAAAGGTGATTTAAAATTGTTCCCCTTTTGTAATAAGTGAGTCATCTTTAACATCAAAAATCATAACAGGAGTTTGCTGCAAAAGTTTGGATTTACATACATTTACATACATACATTACTTAAATCCAATCTCAGTGAAAACCTGTCATCTTGGTATGTTGCACACGAACTTAGAGACTTAACCAGTTTGCCTCACACCCATAAGCAAACAGTTCCTCCCTCTGAGCAGGTTTAATATGTTCTTTACAACCAAGATATCAAAGGACTCCACCAGCGAAGCCCACCTGGGTTGGCAATGGCAGGGGAGCAAGGATGCTCTTCCTGGCTGAGAGGCTGGAAAGGCAGCCCAGCACTGGGAACTCTGCAAACTGCTCTCTGATTTCCTCTGAAAAGCTAAGGGCTGTTCCTCAAACCCGGTATCAAGCACATGCAAAGCCTTATGCAAACAGCACTCGAAGGGCAGTTACGTACACAACTGAGGGCTGGCTCGGAGACAGGGCAAGGACAAGCTGGCCTAGTCTCAGACGCCGCCCGGCACTGTAAACCCAGGTGACTCCACTCCCTCTTGGCACAGGCAAATGCCCAGGAAACCAGCACCACACCGTGCTCCTGCTGGGCTGTTGGAAAAGCAAAGAAACCACTGTCCTTGGCAGTGTTGTGAAAACCTAGAAATGTGCACCCTGGGGACTCATACCTGACAACAACAAAAACCCTCCTGTCATCTGTAGAGCATTGCTGCATTGCACTGGTAATAGTGCAGCAGAGGAAAGAGAAGAGTTGGAGAAGGAAAAAAGCAGTGGCTGGAAAGATCTTTCTAACAAAGAAAGACATGGACAAATGTTTTTCTTACTTATGGCAAGCTTTTTTGTGTGAAATTTAATTTTCAGACTTTTTAAAGTCCCCTCCAAAAGTAAACCTTATTATAGCTGTTCATATATATAAAAAATGATAAATATATAAAATTTTGGCTTATGCTCCCAGACCTATACGACTTTCATGACCATCACAACTAACTTTTACTTCAGAAGGAGAGTAAATAATACAACTGACATTTATTAGGGTGAGCTTGAAAGTGACTTTAATAAAAGTGACTTTGAGATAAGCTTTAGGCGTTGGTATAAATACCAATGATGCTACTGAATGAAAAAAAAGCTGTTTGGGGGTTTTGCTTATATTATTCTTCTCCCTGAAAAGAACTTGTATGAATACAGAGCTCTTCTATACCAAGATACAGACATGATATTTATTACATGCAACAATCATTTCTTTTTACCATAAGATTCCAAGACAACTAAGGCTCCAAGAACATTATTTTTAACCTGTGTTTTAAAAGATGAATTAGTGTAAGTACATGACAGCCAGAACAAAAAAAATGGAGTAATTTGATGAAGATTGTCTCAGGAAATGACAGGCAGAGTAGAAAAACTGTAGTGCAGGAGGCATCTTTAGATAGCAAAAGGTCAAACTTAAATTAAAACCTAGTTAAACATAAACCAGAGTCCAGGATCAAATAGCAATAGAAAAAGAAGAGTATTGGTCTAGAAAGTTTTAACTATATTTTAGCCAGGCCAAGGTGACGTGAAGGTGAAAATGCAATGACTCATTGAGGAGATGGGCAACTGTGATAACTGTGGATATGAGATAGTATAAAACCAGGAACAGCCAATGAAGGATAACAATATTCAAATATCCTTGAGAGTGTCGCACAACCAGCTGGAACACACGTGTTACACCTTAGGCCAGGACATCTGATGGGTCCCCACCAACCACTCAGTTCCCGGCATTCTCACTGGCATTCTCCTCATGCCAGTGAGTCACACAGGTCGTTGGGGAAGGAGGATATGGACTCACGTGTACAAAAAGGATTCCTCTGTAAGTAAAATTCTTTTCCAGATTTCATAAACAGCATTTAAGCTGCTGTTAGAAATTGCTGAGACCCCAGAAAAGTGAGCACATAAACACAGTGCTTTGAACCAGTCCTTTTTCTTGGACCCATCCTTAACTTCTTGGACACCTGGTTTCCCTAAAATAATGAAGGGAAATAACCCTTCTTCTCCTCTTTTGCAGGGTTTTCCTTTCAACAAACTGTTTTGGGACACAAGATTCCAGGTACAGCAGCAGGTATCGATGGTGCGCACGCACACACACACATACCTCTCCCCCCTGCCCCGCCCCAGCACTTTAAACCCAAACTTTTAAGGTTTGGGCTTTCTTCTGATAGCAACAGCCCAGAAAAAAACAGTGCTTTGTTTGGTAAGTAGCAAGTACTAGCACAAGAGTAGAGAGCTCTAGGGGAAAAATCCCGAACAACCCCTTTTTTGAATATTGTTATAGGATAATTTGAACACGCAGCAACTTTGAGGTATGATTTTTCTCTTTGTGAGAATGAACTCTAACACATAGAGTCTTGTGCAGACAGTCCTTGAAATTTTTTGGCTCTCTAGATGCTTTTGTATCAGGATAAAGGGAAAACCTTGAGGAGAAGCTTCTGAAAGCTACAGAAAGCCAAAGGACATACAGTAACTCAGAGACAGGTTCCTCCTACCTGGCTCCCTCCATGCACCAAGCATTGCCAGCAGTGCCAACCTATTTTACTTACAGGGTTGTACATGGCAATTAAAATGATCTCTCCTAGCACATGGTCTGGAAACCTGCTTGCCCTGCAGACTTGTTATGCCCACAGCCATCTTCTCCCAGTGCCTCTTCACAACCCCCTGCTAGAGTAGGGCAGATAAATTTGGCACATCAAGAGGGGATCACTGAGCAGGGAGGCGAAGGGATGCTCCTGAGCACAGTGACACAGCTGGCACTGCAGAGGGCCCATAAAGCAAAAGTCAGGTCGCCCACAGTGCTCAGGGCTTGGATCCTCAACACTTTGGTTTTTAAATGTCAGGGCAAAACTTGTGATGCCTGTCCCTTGCTAATGGATACATTACACTGGAATACGGTATGCTGTCTTCCTGCTTCTTTGCATCATGCTGCTATTCTCTGGGTGGAAAGAAAACATAGTCCTCTTTACCACGAATAAAGCAGATTTAAAACAATTTAAAAGGAAATCACAACTATAAAACAAGAAAGAACTGATCTGTTCCTGTATACAGCCTGGGTTAATATGACTGAAAGGAGATGTGGACACAGGTTTGGGAATCTTTTTAGCAGAAATACTTTCTAGGATGTCAAAACAGAATAGCCCAAAATGGCAAGTGTTTGGCGGTTTTTGTTTTGCTTTGTTTTTTTTTTTTCCAAAGCACTCCACTTACAATGAAAATGATTTGAAAGAAAATCTGCAATTCCACCACTCAGCCTTTCAATTCTTGTCAGCTTTCTCACATACAACACAACTACTTTTTGTTGTTCATGTTCACTAATTTTGGCTAACAAAGGTAGGCTATAAAGTGAAGCAAGCTCAGGCCAAGCTACCTGCAGACAGCATAATCATGTCCTCAGTGATCTCGACCTTGACATGGATTATCAGGCTTAAGTACTCACTTCAGCACTTACTTCATTCTGCCTTTAGCAAGGTGCAGTTTTTGGCTGGTATAGTTACTTTCAAAAGCACGCAGTTGTAAAAGCCTGAGTATGACTGAGCTGGTAGTTTGTGCTCCCTAGAAACTGAACATCTCTTTTTGTGGCAGCATGCAAGCCACTTCAGTAATATTCAAAACAGCAAAAAAATCAGCAGCAAATTCATGCTTGTGTTTCTCTTCTCATTGATCCTCAGCATCCCAACTGGCCCCCCAGTAATTTCTTTTAACCACTGTTTCTACTTTGTTGCAGGCTAGTACATTTGAGGAGTGCTCATCATGGCCCACATATGTCCCTCCTTTCTTTCTCCTGTCTCCACAGTCTACTGGTAACCCTGATGGCCTGTATTGGGAATGGTGATCCCCCTTTCATAAATCCATTTTCCCCTTCCCTTTGTTCTCTCTGGTGCTCCTCTGAAGGATGTTTACTCACAACTGACAGGATTGGGAAGTGTTTAGACACATGATCTTTCATAGAATCATTGACTCATAGAATGGCTTGGATTGGAAGTCTCCTTAAAGATTATTTAGTTCCAGTTCCCTTGTCATGGAAACCCATGGAGGGGTTTCCTCCTGCAACATCCCAAAAAGAAAGGCTGCAGAAACAGAAATCACTCCCATTTCCTCCTCTCACACTTTCCTGCACAGAACCATCATTAAAGAACAGAGAACAAACCACTAGCACTTCTATGCATGCACTGGTATAGCTTGGTTGGTGGCTGGCTTATACGCTAGTATCTGCACTTCACTGAGTTCACATGGATTCAATGATGAATGGCAAACTTCAGGTTAAGAGTATAAATGCAAGATGAGACACCAGTCATCCTTTTAATGGGTAACAAATCATACAATATTCCTTTTTTGTCCCTGTATCCCTTAACACAAGATTAGTAGTAAAACAACACTCAGAAAGGCATTTAATTGGGTGGCTTTATTTTAGAGCTCACAGGAGATGAACAACCACTAAACAAAAAGTTTGTGGCACTGTTCAGTGACAGCTGTCAGAAAGGAGGGGAAAACCCTTGAGACTCTTCCCCTGCTAGTTGCTATTTGTAGCCCACTCTCTGTATGACCCTGCAAGCCTGTGATTAAACGTTGTGAAAGACAGGCAGTGCTAAGCAACGAAGAGGACAACACACAGGGAGCCAGCCCCCAGGTTGGAACAGACTTTGAGCTGTGAACTCAACATTTCCAGCTTTCGAGGAGCTTTGAATTTTCTCACACAAAGATTAGTAACCAAGCATGCTTCTTAAAATGGCTTAAAGCTAGCAAGGCTGAATCATGAAGGTCTTTGATGCCTAAAAAGAGCTTTCCTTCCCATCCACAGCTGTGCATGCAAAAAAAGACAAATTAAATTAGCTATTGTTTCTCCAACTGTTTGCCCTGACTAAGAGTATGATTAAAAAAAAAAAAAAACCAAACCAAAACAACTCTGGAATTTAACAATTAAACAAAACCAGACTCATTTTAATATTTCTATACATAAACTGAAGAGAAGAATTCCCTTCCATTTGTTCATCGTTCCCTCCCTACTCCCATAAGAATTAATGAATATACATCAACTAGCTGAATGATCTGTTGTCCAAGATTTTGGATTTTTGGCTTAGTGATGACATACTTGGCATCAACTGCACTAATTTAGAAGTTATTTAGATGTTCTAGCTTGCCATTATTCCATTACTTTTTAAAGTGAAATTCCAAAAAATTATTAATGCTCCAAGGAGAGGCTCAGTTGCAAACAGTGAGACTGTCACATTCTGAAGAGAATAGCTCACAATGCCCTTGCCCAGAAAAAACATACAGATTGAAGATGGATGGTTCGTTCCTCCTTGCCAGATTCCTGGGCTACCACTGGAGAGTACAAGGAAGGAAGCATCAGCTTTGCTGTTTCAACTAAGTAGTCCCCAAGTCCCAGCAAATTACTACTACAAGTCAAAGGGCTCTGCTGGGAGATAGAAGCAGAGCAAGAAAATCACAATGCAAAGGTTCCTTAGTGAGGACAAACAGCAACATAGCCAAAGGCTGCAGAAGACAGGTGCTGATGGGTTCAGTGTTCACCACTCCAGAAACCCTCTGCAGAAGAAGGGCTGCAAAGCAGATGAAGGCTCCTCTGAATTGAGAGGGTGGAGGACAGTCCCTTCCCAGGGGGCTGGCCACAGAACTAAAATCCCCCACCCATCTCCAGGAGGATTTCACACCTCGCATGAACCTTAGATACATCTCCCAGTCCAGTTTTCTCTTGCTGGGATACAAGCAGTCCTTCACTTACATTCTTGGCAGGAAGGCTTGCTTCATTAACAAGTGTTTAAAAAGAAGCAGCAGATGCTCTCCTCCTTCAGCATGTAACAACAGCAAACAGCATAATCAGGGGCTGATTACAAGACTGATTTCCACTCTCTAGTTTAAGACATGGAGCAGGTAATGGCATGTACTGCACAACATGTGCCATAGCTTGTGTGCTGATCATTCCATGCCACACACTCCTGCAAGGCAAAGCTTTTTCAACAGCATTTCTCATTTATGAAACGCTGTGAGAGACAAAACAATGTCCTTATTTTGCCTGCAACAAAACCCAAGTTCTGAACGCATAATCCACAATCCACAGGCTGAGAAGATCAGAAAAGCAGGAGCACTAGTCAAATTTAAAGGGTCCATTGTGAAAATGTCAGCAACCACACAGTCTGTTCCAATAGCAACAAGCTCAAACAGGGTATTTAAACATACTGATTTAATCACCCAAATGATAACCCTCATTATATTGTGTAAACTGTGTCACAAGTTAAACTATGGCAGGAGCAGAAAGGATATCACAAAAGGACGATAACCAAAGCTGTCCTTTAAACACTATTCTGAGTGAAGAAATGTAAAAGACAAGGAGCAGTTTCAATGGGAAGTATCTGAGGCTGCTGAATAGAAATGGACAATGAAATAAAAAACAAAGTAAAAACTGGGCATAAGATATTTCTGGCACAATGAGTCAAACAGGAGCAAGGAGGCACAACATTTTTGAAGCTTGTCAAGACACACTGAACAGCCAGCTCATCCCTGGAGTGCCACCAGCATGCCCAGCACCACCTAGCAGAGGGACCTGCATGAAATGCATAGGATCTGCTGTAAGAGGCAGAAATTCATTGCTTGCAACCTGGCAGAGAAGCTGAGGACTGTGGAAGCTGAAAGGTATCCAAAAATAAATAAATGCTACTTAGAAAGAAAAGCTGTGAGGTCTTGTTATATTCTTAAACATACAGTGTTTCAATAGTTTGGGACCCGTTCCACTGAACTTTAGCTTAATTTCACCTTCTACCACATCAAACTTTTTATCCTACCTCTCAAACCCCCTTGAAATACAATTCCTGTCTTGTCATCATATTTAAAGGTTATTGTCACTCCATCACCAGGAAGATCCTCGGTCACCTGAATCTCCACTTCTCCCATGGGCCCATGTTTGCCCTCTCTTCTTCTCCCCTTACCATCAGAAAAATCTCTTTCATCATTAATGAAAGCAACTTTCACTCACCCACCTCAAAGCGTACTTCCCCACAAATTACCCAGAATAAACAATCTGAGGAAGGACGGTCAGGCAGCAAGATGGTGCTTCCAGTCCCACAGGAGCAAAAGAGTGTTCACACTGTCCCTCTTTCTGTTTCCTTTTGTTTTGCACATCACATGTACTTGAAGACCAAGGCTATGAATTTCTACACATAACACTGCATGGGACCTCTGCCATGGCTGGTTTTGGTAAGTGCCATTAACTGAAAATACTAATAGTAGAACATTTCTAATAATGAGGCTTATGAAAAAATTCCCCTTGCCTTTTAAAATCATCTTACTACCTGGATCTAAATTATATGAAGAATTTATATTTTCCTTCACTAGAGTTTGTGAAAAACTTCAGAATTTGGAATCACAACAAACACTGCTATGTGCCAATGAGATGTGTGTATGCTCCTATACATATACGCAAAGACCCTCAATGTTTAACTTGCAGATCCTCTTATTAAAAATTAAAACCAATTTTTAATAAAGATTTCTCATCAGAATTCACCAATATCATGCATCAATTTTAATATTTATTTAGAACAACTGTGACCTTTCAGAGGCTCACTCAAGAGCTTATTACATTTTTCTATCCAAAATGAAATTGCTTTAATTTTAAGGCTTTATTATTGTTATAAAGAAGAGGAATGGCAGGGTACAGTCAACTGTAATATGGCAGAATGCAATAAATATAGTTTAGTGTAGAGGCTGACTGAAGTGACCCATTATACTCAGCACTGAATGAAATCAGGCATTTTCAAATGAAAACAATAACTAGCAAAGGTCTTCCAGCAAGTTAAAGAACCAGGGAAGGTGCACTCTGAGTATTGAACTTTCCTCTATCACCCTCCTAAAGCTAGGAAGGGAGAGGAAGGGCAGAGGCTTTCATCTGAGGTGCTGCGGTGGAAGCAGTACGAGAGGATGCACATGCCACCAGTTTGAGCAAGCTTTATGGGCACTGCAGTATCAGCATGTCCCAGGGTTTGTGTCAGCATTACCCAATTAGTGTACGCAATGAGGTGTTTAATTCAATGCTTTTTAAAAATTCAATTTGATTTTCTCTTTCTTTCAAACTGCAAGATTCTAGGAGATCTGAGACAGCCGGGCAGAAAGGCTGCCAGCTTTCTGTCTGTGTTTTTGGCAGAGGTTTGCTGACACATTTATGCAAAACCTTTTCGTTTTCCTGCAACATTGCTGGGTGGCTCTAACAAACATCCAGCTTCTTGCTTTCCTTGCTTATATCCAGTGATATGCAGGTCTCTATGAATATACAGAGGGAACACATACTCATTTGAGAGCAGAGACTGTGATTCTTTTTTCTGGATACTTTTTAAGGAATCTTTTCAGGAAAAAAGGCTCTTGTGTCCCTGGAGATGTCTTTGTCATTGTGGGGAGCAGGCTGGCCCTGAGCAATACCTTGACCTAACCTCTGGCTCATTCTGTCAGGGCAGCAGCTGGAGCCTCCTTCAGCCAGAGGGAACAGTTTTACTCCAGGGCTGGAGAACTGCAAGCATATTTATTTACTGAATACTAATAATCTCCATGTGTTATGCAGCTTGACTATCTAATGTCAGTACTCACTCAGCACAAAAGCTAATAACCTGAAGAGACCCACCCCTGCCAAATCTAACAATCAAAAATTCACGTCCTCTTCCTTATTACAAACAAAATCCTGTATTTTAAAAAGCTCATCTGTCTGTCAGGATATTTACCACATTCTGTATTCATCCCAATGGCAGCTGAGCAGTTACTTATCAAAGCATTTGTCTGTAAAGTGATAAAGAAATATCCATTTAATTTTGACCTTTAAAGAAAGGGGGAAATGCTTAAGTGGCAGACTGGATTGCAAAAAGGAAAGAGAGCCTTCACCCTTTGGACTGCCGTCTAAAACGAGTAGCTTGTGGAGGTCTTTGGTGAGCTCAATCAAATCTGCAGCAGACAGCTGTCTGGACTGCATCGCAGATAGCGATCGCTGTGAGAGGGTTGCAATCTATCTCTCCCTGGCTCCCTCCCCGGGATGGACTGCTCCAAACTGAGATGAGGTTGTTTGGCTTAGCTGGGCTGCACTTCTACTGCGAGGGGGCTGCATGGATTCAATGAGAAGCTGGAAGGTATCAGCCTCTGAAAAAAGTGCAGAGCTGGGGCTTCTGCACTTACTTTCCCGACCTCAGCCTAGGGGTCAAGAAAGATCACAAAGAGAGCCTACGTGAAGGGACACAGCAAGAAGTTATTGCCAGAATTGTTAATGCCTTCTTCCATGTCAAAGCATGAGGCTTAATTTCTTCCTTACACCTATGATATAATTTTTCAGTGTTCAGCACTCTGTGGGGACTGTTGATATATAAATAACTAATTAGATAAGGCTCCATTTATCCGAGAAAGACACAGCCTTCTGAAGGCAGGCTCACATCAGAGCAGAGACTACATGAGTTGTATAATGCACTCCTGGCTTTTGAAAGGAGGCCAGGCCAAGCCCTGTATCACTTTGTTGACTGAAGGCATACTTTTCCAAAAAAATCAAAGCTGAAGTTGGATTCCCGAGCCTGTGTTTGAGCTTTAGAAGTGCAGCTGGATTTTCAACCTACCAACACCCTTGAAGTTAGCGTGCGTTCCAAGTATGCTGGGAGTCAGAGGAGTTATGTAGGAGCCAAGGTCTGGCAGCATGGCCAAGATGTCCAGAATGCTCTTCAGTGTTTCAGAGGTATGCAGGAAGCCTTAGCTAAAAATCCCAGCCAAGACATGGGCGACCATGGTGTTTTTCTTGCCTTCCCTAATACATGAAGGATTTCAGTGAAAACAGTCCTCAGACTTTCTTGTGCCCTTGTTGCCCTGAGAAGTGCCCACCTCTGCTGGTGAATCAAAATCATAGGTTTTGGTCTCTTATTTCAGACTTGGTTATATTTCAGACTCAGCCCTGGGACTTTAGGCGCAGAGGGTGGGAAAGGGGAGAGATAGGAAAGGGGAGAGATGGGAAAGCATTAGCTAAAGAAAGGAAGAAAACTCTGTCAGCTACCAAGATAGATTTGCCATATATCCATCTGTCAGAGAAGGGATTTAAGAAAAACCAAACCTAAAATCTACAAAATCAGACTTGAGAAAGCCTGTCCCCAATTATATGTCCTCTCTCTTGCCAGAAAACATTACAGTGAGTAACAGGAGAAAATTCCCTATGCTTAAAAAGCTATTGTTTACTGAAAAAAAAAGTTGCTCTGATCATTTTTGAGGATTAAAAGTTGACAATGAAGCAGCAGAGTCTTTCTCAGATCTTTAAAGACAGGTCTATGACACAGGAATGTCTGAAATCAAGGACAATTTCTGTCTCTGTCTCAGGCCTCATCAATGAACACAAATCAGATGGTATTAGACTCAAATGATGTCTGCCCAGAGAGGTTTTTAAAAGGATCCAGAGGTAGGAGAGCGCCTCCAGGCACCCTACAAAGACCACCTTTCATTCTGGTATGAGAAGTTTTGGGAAAGAAGGGACATGCTTCTATTTGCAGAAGGCCCAACAGCAGAGAGTCATCCTGTGCCTTCAGTACAAAAAAGCCTGTGCTGTCACAGCTTGCCCTAAGGAGCTGCCCAGGATCAGACCTTACGGGTAAGAGCTTTATAGATGAGCAGATTTCTGCTGACTCTCAATTTATTTTGGTTAAGAAGGTTATCTCTGCTGGATATACTCTTTTCTGTATAGGCACTGAACATTTACTCTGCTATGATGTCCCCCCATGCCTAGGGTACTGCAGTGGCTCTTGGCACACTGCCTTCTCAAATCCCTTGAATATTTTCTACACTTTTTTTAAAATTTACTTTATAATGCTAAGCTACCATAATAAGGATGTTTCCTGTTTTGTATCACTTATCATCGAGACAAAGAACACAGAAGTTATAGGCCAAAGAAATGCAAACCAACTCTGTCATAGCAAAATAAAAATAAATCATGTCTAGAGCTGGACACAGCTGGACTGCAGACTCTGCACCGGTAGCTGTCACAGCGGAGTCTGCAGGGACCCCAGTTGGTTGAGGTGAAAATACTGAAATAAAGTCTGCACCAAGACGGCAAGTCCACCCTACAATGATCTGCAAGATGAAGTGTGTGCAATAGTTAAAATGGGCCAAGATCTGACAGTATGTTCTTCCTGACACTCCTCAGAAAAGCAGATGGGAATACCCATTATTTGCAGAAGGTGGACTAGCCGGTAGACAGGTTTCACACTGGGACTGCAACTGTTGTGTTCCCTTCCCTGCCCAGAGGTGTGTGATGGGATGGGTGTGTATGGCCAACGTCGTGCTAGCTTAGGGCTAGCATTGGGCCTGATGCAAGAGACAGATGGGCTGGGAGAACAAGCCATGTCACAGAGCACCAGTTTGGCAGCAGTCACTGGAGCTTGGTGAGTGCTGAGAGATAGCCTCTGCTGTTCACAGGAAGTGCTGCAATGACTGCCCTGGCAAAAGGCACCCCTCTCCTTAGAGAGACATGAAACTTGGGGCAGGCATCAGCAAAGCACCGGTGGCTGCTGGCAAGTATCCTTTAAGCCTTTCTGAAAAGAGCTCATTGGGCACGAAGGGGATGGTTTTATCTGTCCTTTCAGCCCTTATCTTCTTCATTCAGTCTGCTAGAAAAGTTGACAAGCAGTTCAAATGACCTTGGCAGCTCTGTGACACAGGTGACATTATTGGACTGAGACCAACAGCTGATTTCAAATAGTCCAAGCAGCCCTACAGTTAAAGAACTTCCAACTCCACCAGTACAGACACAGCAGATGGAGTCTGGTGTCACATTGCATCAGTCTTACATCCAGCATGTTTGTCCGAACAGTGGACATGAGTTGCAACAAAAGAATTTCTAACTAAACATTAGGGGGAAAAAAAATCACCACTAGGATGAAAAAACACTGGACTGGGTATCCAGAGGGGCTGTGGAGCCTCCATCCTTGAAGATACTCAACCAAACAAATGAGCAATGTGATCTAAGTTAAACGAGGTCTGAGCAGGGGAATGGCACAGACAATCTCCCAAGGTCCATCCAGCATAAATTATTGTGTAATTTTGTCATTCTTCTGTAATTTCTTGAGGACTCATGATAAAATTACCCAGGCTTAAAGTAGACAGCTTGGGGATATTGAGACTTTTCTACAGGAAAGCATCTCTTGAAAGTCACGGCATGGAGAACACTTATCCAGTCCAAAGGCAGTTACATGACAAGAAGGTCCTAGAAAGCTGTTTTCTCCTGGAAGGTCAAAAGGTTATGTCAGATGGAGTGAATTTTGGCACTTTTACATGGACCTTTTGCACAGACATGGCTGTTGTCAGAATCTATCCAGACAGGTTGCCCCCTTGTTGATCTGTACAATGGAGGGGCAAATCAGAGCCTGCCAAACCAGCATGGCAAGTATTATAACAGTGCATACAAAATTATATACAGGACTCACAGAATTACAGTTACTAAATGCCTTGATTACAAAACACAGCATGAACAGCCCCTAGATGATGAAATCCATTCCAGCAGATCTGTGCCAGAAGGCTGACTGGGACCTTGATCTGAGCAGTTAAAAGCAAATCACAACAGTGTTTTATTGCTCTCACCACCCTCAAAAGATTCAGCTCAGTTGCTGAAATGACTGCAGTGCTCAAAGGGTGAGAGAATTTTCTTTTCTTCTGCAATTAAGGAGTATAAAAAACAAAAGATGCTGTGTGCAATTGTCTCATTGCTACTGACATTGGATTCACGTTGTACTGGTCTACAGCATATCCACCTATAAAAAAGCCTAAGCTTGGTGAAAAACAACTTTGTCAGATATATTATAGCATAAAAATTCTATACTTCTATACATTCCAGTAAGTCAGAGAGAGTTATTGTTTTATTGGTGCTGGCTGTCTAATATTTTAAAGCACTTCTTATGCAAAAACATAAAGGCAGGTTGCAAAAGTGTAGTTACATAGACTGTACAACAGTCACGGAAATACTTGTGCTTCATTTTACATATGATAGCAATGAGCAACTAGATATCAGAATGATAGAAAGATGTCCCAAAATTGCTTCTTGCCATTAGAGAATTATATTCCATGTGATGTCTTGTACTAGCCCTACCATCACAGTATCTTTAAAAAGTGGTTAACATCTTCCATAATGTTGCTTTCCCTTTTCTTATACTCTCCTAAGTGAGGATTATGTTCACTGCCTACTGCTGTGTCCTAACGATCATTACTTCTGCTGTTGTTTTACATCTTATATTTACATTAGAGAAGCCAAAGTCACTTGGAGTGACCTGCAATTAGGTCACCCAGTTGGGTTTGGAAGGACTCAAGGAAGCTGAAGGGAAATGCTTGGGCTTGGAGGGGTGCAAGTGAAGCAAGTGGAGCCTGTCCAAGGACCCGTGCTGTCTGTCACCCTGGGGCAGTGAACACCATGACTCCAATGCTGGTGGCAGTACTACAGAGATGAAGAAGTAGGTAAGCCTAACTGGATACAGTTAAAGCTTCACATGAAGCACCTACTTTCCACATTGAAAACAAGCACATGCTGAGCATGATATCTGTGGAAGAGTCTGATTTAACAGGTAAATGCTTACAAACATTTCAATATAAGACACAAGAGTAATACTTTTATTACTCTGAAACACAGTCCAAACCCTAAACCCTAGGCATCGACTACTTTGCAGAATGACATACAAAGCCTCTCAAGTACATATCAAACCAGGCCTGGAGGGAAGAAAAATGTAATGAACTGATGCTATTGGGTGGAGGGGGGTGTGTGTATGCATGCCACACAAGCCAGTGTGCTAACACTCTGCATGGCACTTCAAGAACCCAGTTTCTTCAAGGCACTCCAAGAACACCATTCCAGATAAAATGTTGCACCACATTGCAATGTAGATTTTTATTGTAGCAACCTTCAGGAACAGCAGAAGGTACTGAGAGAACCTGCAGTACAGTTAAAACTACTCAATATCTATTAGAGTACTTAATTAGAGCCTTCTTTAAGGGAGTCTTCTGTTAAACATTTGAAATATAATGTATTGTCTTAGATAAATATGTAATACAAATTGGGAGTTACTAATACATCATCAAAAATCTATTCCGGAAAGAGCGGTTACCTTATTAATTAGAAATAGCAATCCTGAAGATTCTGTTATTTATACGATTTTAATTTAGCTCCAGTTCTAAACGAAAGTTTAATTATAGTTGCACCTAATTCACCCAGAGAATGAAAAGGCCCATTTAACAAAGGACATTCTGCCTTCATTAAATGATTACAAAGGGAACTAGGAATTGATGATATTTTACTATATTGTTCCAAATCACAGGGGACTTGCATCAGATATTCTCCATAACATTTAAGGAAATCAATTCTGGAACCCCAGTAAATGAATCCATAAATTACACTTTAATATCTCAAAGTGCTGCCTTCCTCCCATGGAATTTGTCACTCCCAGGATCAATACACAGAGTACAAGGTTAGGCAAGCTTTATGGAGAGCAATTCATGAGATTGCATCATTATACCTATCAGTGTGTCACGTTGCCAGTGTATTCATATCTAAGTGAGCAGACATCCCATTCTTGGAGTGAAGTCTAGCTATAAACATTTGCTACAGGTTAATCCCGTTTTACAGAGGAAATAATGGAAATTAATTTTTTTAGAAACTTGACAAATGTGTGGAGAAAAGCCACACCCATTAAAATGCTAGAAGCAGTTAACACTGCAGATTGGCTGTTGTGGTCTCAGTGCAGAAAAATAAAAATGAACACCCCTATTTAGCACCAACTTAGTGAACAAATATCTCTCTGGAGAATTAGATGAACAAAATTGCCCTCCAGTAATGTCTAGATAAGATCAGCAAGTGAACAGCTTGTTTAAAGCGAACAGTGGGAAAGGATTTGTGCCGTCCCTTTGTTTTACTACCCCAGAAGCAAGAGCAGAGCGCCGTGAGGGATTTATTCGTCGGGAGCATCAGGTTTGTGATAGGCGCTCTTGTACTGGGACTCTTCTACTGAGACTGAAGTACCTCACTTCAAAAGGCATTCTGTGCAGGTAATGCTACAGTAGCTTTGATGAGGACAGTGGGCCCTGCTGCCACCTCTGCACACACACCAAAAGTCAGACAGCTGAGAGCAAGGGAGACCTAGACAGAAACATAAGATTAATCCTATGCTGCAGCTAGGGACTGCCAGTACATACCCATGTGTCTGGCCCTGAAAAGGAAGAACAGCACTGTGTTTTCCCCCTACAAGTAAAGGAAAAGAGAGAGTATCCAGATATGAACAGGGAAAATGAGAAAACTCCTTGTCTCCTCTATTATAATTTTGTAGTGGAATTCTCCCTGTTAGCAAGAACTGTGGTCCAGCAGTAACCTGTGTCTGCTGGCAATCCTATGCTTGCATTGTAAGCTTTTGGGGATTTTTTCTGTGGACTGGATATAGCCCGTGTCCTCCAGGATTCCCTGCACATGGGTTGGGGGGTCCTGGTTGGAGGACACCAGCCTCACACTGACAACAGGAGCATCTTTCTGCCATTTCTCACTCTAGAGGGTCTCATACTGAGGGAAGCCCATTTCCTCCTCCAGCTCATGTTCCTGGCTTATTTCTGCTTGTTATTTACAAGCAATGGGTCAGTGTCTGCTTGCTTGAGGGCTCCCTTGCCAAGCTGAGGAGCAGGAGAGCGGTGTAGTTCGTGGTCAGTCTTATGGAATAGAGCAGCTGGGGAGACCTTTACCCCTGCCCCTGCCCCATACAATGCAGGATCCTGCCACCACCCTGTGCTCCACCAGAGCTGCACTAACCCTCATCCCTTGTTCAAAGGGAGTGTGAATTAATAGGGCAGACAGCAACAGACGCCACTGGGCATCACAGGAGATGGGCAAAAACTGGCACAGTGCTCCCTCATGGTATTAGGGCTGAGAGCTTCTATTCTTTGTCTGCACATACATCTGCAAAATTGTCAATCAATGCTGGGTTTGTTGAACAAAAAAGCCTTGAGAAAAGCTCACTGGTAGGTTCCCAGCAAGCGACTTTGTGTACACACTCTGCTTCTCGCACTCTGCTACTTGCTCAGTCAAGAAAACACGCTCCTCTTCATCAGCAGCTGACATCCCTTGCACAGGCCTCAGATGCTTCTTGCTGTCTGAAAAATGGTGCAGCAGCTTTCCCTCCTTCTTTATTTTCTAGGCTATATTGCCATGGAAGTGATGCTCACTTCACCTAGTGGATTAAATGGAGTGATCTTGAAGAATTCAGAGTAAAAACAGTGGCTTGGTTGCTCTCATTTTAGAAGCAGCCTGGACACCAGCTTTTAGCCACAGGCTGGTCCTATCATGTGCTGCAGGTATTTTTTTTCATGTCACTGCTTCTCATCTGGCTCTGGCAATTGTATATAACTGACAGGAGAGGCAGGCTTTTTTGTCTCAAAGAGGAAAAAAGCCCTCCAGAGTCCCTTGTGGTTTTCCCGCCTCTTTTAATGCTACCTGCACCCAGCATGAATCCAGTAATAAGAGAGAGCATTAATCCTGCAATCAGCACAATTCACCATAGTATTCTTCTATTTATTTTTGGAAACTGGTACATTACCACATGCATATCCTCTTTACCTAAATCACAGCAAAATCTCTGCACATAAGAGAGAGAATCACATTTTAACTTGTTATCAGATCAGAAAAGAGAAATGCCTCCTTGTGAAAAGGTGCAAGCACACAAGGGGAAGAAGAGAAAGCAGCAAACTCCCTGCCTTTGACAAAGTTGGCATACAAAAAATGTAACATTTTAAGTGGTTTATTTTCTGATTCTCCTCCCCCATTCTGCTGAAAGGAAATTTTCTCTAAGTTACTCAGCTAATAATTGAAGTAGTTAAAGCATCTCTCCTTTTATTCTCACAGTTGCAGTCTACATGTGATTATAAAGGAAAATAAAGTATTTTGGTTTTTTTCCTGGGTCTGGATAGGAAGGAAACCTTTGATCTAAGACAATATTAAAGTTTCCAGAAAAAAAACTTTCCCAGATTTAGGAAGCAGAAAACTTGCAGTGTGGAAAACATTTTAGATGTCACAGACAGCAGTTCTCAGACAATGAAAAGATACAAATCCAGAATAGCACAAAACATGGGCTGCAACGAAGCAGATTGGCCTGGAGAAGCTATTCTGGGGACTGTGAAGTGTACACACTCAAACTTGGGGGGCAGACAAGACCTCTGAAACTCAGCCTCTGGGTGACTAAATTTGGATACACAAAATTAGAGACCATTTTTGAAAATATAAGACTGGGTGGAAAATTTTGTACTGTACATAAGCAACATGCCATTTTCACTGGCTTATAACAACTTATTCCTAAGCCAGTGTTTATTCAAATACCAAGCTTGGTCTGGATGAAGTTATTTGGCTAGTCAGGAGTTCACAAACTAAGGCAAACATAAAACCCAAACACAAACAGTTGCAGAATTATAGCCTGGTATGTGGAAAAATAGTCATCTTGTGCTAGGCGAGCTCAAGAAGAGCTTCACCAAGAAATGCTTTTAAAAGCAGTTCCAGAGAAACAGGCGTTAAAGTTACTTAGTTGAAGCACCACTGTTTTTCCTTCGGGAACTCTGAGCTGCATGGGCTATGATGGCTTTCCTCCTCCTGGAAAACCAGCCTCTGAGATGCAGCTGCAGACCGGCACCAGGTGATGCAGGGTGACTTAGCCCAGTCAGCAGGGAATGGTTTTAGCCACCCCGTGGGTTAGTCCCTGGCACCTGTCAGAGCCAGAACAACGTCCCATATTGGCACTTCTGTCCTTCCCTCACAGACAGATGTATCCTGACTCAAACACGTGAAATATTTTGAGAAGATGAATCAGCTCCTAACTGTGGGCAAGTGACTGAGCTGATTACTAAGAAGACATTCTTCTGCTGTGATTATATGACACAGACAGTGTGCAACAGTATGGACCTGTGACAACTCACCCTCCTTTGCTGTTACCCAGCACTCTCTGGCACTGTTATCCAGCACCAGTTTCAGTTATTGACACTTCCTTAATAATGCTTCCTTTTTTAAATTTCCTGTCTCTCTCTTACTTTGGTTCCAGGTAGTAGGAACAATGTTGTATTCTCCATTTACATTTAATTTGCCTGTATTTCCCCCCCTGCATAGTTTGTACAAAAACAATCTGTCAGTTTCTCCCTCAGAGAGTTAACACTGAGGCTGTCTTCAATTTCTTTTGACCCCTACTATAAAATTCATTTTGATTAATTATTTATCTCTGGAGCTCCCCAAAGAATTATCATTTGTATCTTCTATGGTTTCTGCCTGTCACTGGCTATTACCGAATTACATCAGCTGGACAGCAGCTGTCAGTAACCAAACCATGTTCCTCCTCTGCCTTGGCTTTTTGCATCACCCAGCATACACAAACCAGCCAGCTCCCAGAGCAGGTTGCTTTATGAGCCTGGCCCTTGCCCATTTTGAAGGCTAAAGTCAAGTTGATTTTTTTCCTAATAACCTTGGTATGAAAGGCAACCAAAAAAAAAAAAAAAAAAAAAAAAAAAAAAAAATTGTTATTAAGTGGATAAATAATGCCAAAACCAAAACATATTCTAGCCTTGGAGCAGAATTTAGTTGCATCTGGCTATGCTCATTGTCAAACAGAAACACCTTTAACTTTCCTAAACTGATTTAATCTAAACAGTATCATGGGGAAGCAAATGTACCTGCAAGTTCCCTAAGCCCTCCCTGAAAAATAAAGCAAACACTTGGGTGTGAATATTGACTTATTCAGCAGTGGGCCTTGGTTGTCATCTCTGTCATTCATCCGAAGCCAGACCATAATTTTGTCATGTTTTCCAGTCACCACACAATGTGAATTCTTCTAGGCTTAAGGTCCTTATTGTGAGATCTCAGAGCAATTAAAAGCTTACAGAAGTCCTTTGAACACAATTTCTAATCCCCCCTGGCAATAAAACATGTTTATGTGTATTAAGCTAAACAGACAATAAAATCTTAGTAGGATTTGAGTTTTAGTCAGATAAAACCTCTCTGTACAGAAAATCCAAATGTAGATATGCTTCATTTGTTTAACTGATTTTTTTCCCAGCAAATTTTCTGTGCGTCTGAAAATGAAAGCTCTATGCAAAATTTTTGCACTGTTTTTAGTTTCATGTTTAAACTGACTTCCTCTGACTTCTTTCACTTTTAATCTGTTTTCTTCTTTCACTTTTAATCTTTTATTCTCTCTCCAGGTTCCTGAAAAAAAAAAAAAAGAAAAAGGCAGCAAGTGCTGAAAAGGAATGAAAAAAATTGTAGAGTACAGGAATAAAACCAAAAGAAAACCTAAGATTTAAAAATTCCTTATTTTCATAATATTTCAAAATAAATATTCAAAATGTACTTGAAAAATGGGGTTTTTTCCCAACTTTTATTCAGTCATCTACAATACTGTCTTGTGCTTCCATTCACTGCATTCTCTTAGCTTGTCCAGGAAGCTTTGTATTGAAGGAAAGAGCAGAATCAATCCCAAGCAGAAGCCTTTCTTTGCAAGAAAACTCCATTCTTAGCTTACTGTTAAACAGTATAAAAAGGACAGGCAGTGAACACCTACAGTGAGGCTTCCTCCCTGGTCATCAACACAGCTTTGCTTTTTTTAGAGAAATCCCTGCATTTGGGATGAACACAGTACAGCACAGACAGCAGCAGGGGTCAATACAGTCTAAACATACCACCTGTGAAGGCAAGCCTTCGAATCTTGTCTTAAACTCATTTGTGAATCCTACTCAAGCCTGCAAGTTGGCATATCCAACCCCTCTCACCAGCTGCACCCCTTTCATGAGTGACACAGGAGCGGGAATTGGCAGAAGCAGGGGCAGCCCATTTGTGGCTTTCTCATGACCCATGATAGGAGCGTGCATTGCAAAGCTCAGCCTCATTAGCAGTTCCTTACAGGCACTAAATATCTCCTGCTTTCCATGGCTGCTTTACTGTTACCATCTTCCTTCTTTGTGTCTTTTTATAGTAGAACAGTGTACCTGAGCACTCGGCATAAGACATTTCAATGCAAGATAGCCAGGTATAGCTCAGCAAGTCCCACCACTTTTGACTTGATGCCTCTCCATGAAGCAACTCTCAACTAAATGTGTAGAAAACCAGGATTTTTAGTTCAAATCATACTATTTCATATGCTTTGGTAGCACTGAAGACTCTAAACACTCTGAAAACCTTAGCAATATTGCTACATGCCCCGCAAATTCAGTAGTCTAGGATTTAAACCTGCTTTCTATTTGGAATCTGTTCCTTCTAAGTTCATAGGAATTGATCTCTGGATTTGGGGTTTACAACATACTTCTTTCTGAAACTAGAAACTTATTTCAATAAAAGTTGGAAATTTTAACTTGTAATAACAATTCTAGGAGAGAGGATTTGAGGAAAAACACCAGTTGAAGTCATGAGACTTGGCAACATAAATCAAAACATCTTTGCCTTTTTTTCTTTTGGTGTAATGGCAACACTTTGATGCATCAATGTTGATTAGAGCCAAGTGCATCACATCTGAAATGTATCTCTGAAAAATGAATGCTGAATATTATTATTCTTTCTTTACAGTCACATAATTTCTGATGTTTTCCTAAAAGTTCTGGCTGCTCAAATTACATATACTCATGAGAATTATGGAGTTTCATTTCTCACAACAAGGCAACGGAAATCTAATCGAACAAAGCCAAGTAGATACATACCAGCCAAGAGAAATTTTACTGTAACTTGCATCTCATCATCTGTGCACAGCACAAGGAAGGAGAGACAGGGGAGTAGCCAAAGGACTGAAGAATGGCCCAAATGGAGCTGCTGGCATGACACAGAGAAGAAAAATTCTGGGTGCTCTGGGTGAAGTATGGCAGTGGGCAGGGAAGAGTGTTTTTCATACTGTGCATACCCCTGGTAGGACTGCTAGCAGGATGCCAACCACAACTCTAAGCAAGCTGGACTGAAGCTAGAAAAGGTGCAGAGACCTAGTAGGACAGGCATGGGGAGTTTTACTGATGAGATAAATATAGCTTAATAGCACTAGCCTAGCAAAAGAAAGGCTGAGGGGGATACGATTACACTTTATATGTCCAAATACCAGCATGGCAGAAGAATCATTCAAGTCATAAGACAATGTTGGCACAAGAACAAATAGCATGAAAAAAATATCAACTATTTAAGCTAAAAGCACATTTCTAACCATCAGAGAAACAGTGTTTTATAGCAGTCTTTCAGCAGAAGCAGTGGGTGCTAGTAAGTTAACTACTTTTATAGGAGAGAAACAGTACATTTAGATAAGGGATTTTATGAAATAATATCTGCTGTGACAGTGGATGCCCTTGAGGCCCTATGCTCCCAGAACAGTTCTGGTTGTCTTGGTTGGAAGGTAGAAAAGAAATATAAAAATGTAAAACACTGAAAGCTGAGATCCATGAAGGAAATTAAATAGTACTCCACAGGTAACTTGTATTTTTAATCTCCTGAATTTATGTGGCTTGTATCTGTTTTTTTTAATACATAAGGCACTCATGGCTCAGGTGACTGTTTTTTGATACCAAAGTTCAATGCAATAGAGAGTTGGATGAAATCACCAAGAGGAAGAAAAGTGATCCCTTGTTTATTACTTACTGCATTTTTTTGCAACCATCATGCTCCCTGTCTCTCCAACCTGCCCATCTACAGAGAGAGTAGCTCACAAGGATCTCCTCAGCTTTGTCCAAAAGGGGGATTTGTCTGCCCCGCACTATCAGATCCACCTCAGCCAAAGGAAAACCAAAACACTGGGAACAAAGAGTAGTATACTGATCCTCTGCTACAGCTGGGGATGGATTGTGTGCCCAACACCTTCCTGGCTAGAATATTTTGGGTGCCTGTTATGCCATAATTTCATCAAAGGAGGAAAAAAAACCCATTTGTATCTCTCCAAAGGCCCACAGCAGCCGTTTTTTTTTCTGTTTCTAATCTTGCCCAAGTGAGCCCACTCCAGAAACACCTTTTTGGCAATCAGATCAAGTGTCCTCTACCAGGTGAGGAAAGGCTTCTGCTTCGCATCCTTCAGCGGTAGAGGCACACTTGTCTCCAGCTTCTTTTCACAGAGTTCATTCAGGGGCTCTAACAAGGCTGCCAGCACTACTACTCCCACATAATAGATCATCAATAACTGCATGGGTAAATATTGTGCTAATGCCCTTTGGAGCAAAACCCTGTAACTCCTGTAGCCACTGGCCATAAAGATAATTTGTCTGAGTCACTATGAGGAAGGAGGAAATTTGAGGTTGCAAGGTGCTTGCTTTGAGAAAGCACCAGTGTGCTTTTCTATCAGATCTGCTGGCATTGGTTTGCTGCAGGCAATCCTCAATCAACATATGAAGAGTGCTGGCAGGAGCTACCTCCTAATTATAAGTCGTTTAGTCAATCAAAATATAGCTCCTGAGCTACGTAAAGATCTTATTTCTTCTCAAGAGCCTTATATGGACAAAACATGGAAATGCTGTACCAGGAGGAAGGAAAAAGCTTTATTTAAAAGTGACAAAAATGAAAGCTTCAGGATCCTGTTTGTGGGGCAACTTAAAGTAACTTAGGTACTTGTCAAAGCTAATTAAGTCAGGCCATCTGCAAATGCTTCTGATTTGAAACATTCCCCCCTGTGCCAATGGAACAGCGTGTTACAGCTTCCTCACATCCCATCCTGACAGGTGCTAAGCTGCTCTGCTTGATGCTATCAGTCCCAGGGTAGTGAGAACTTTCCTCCTCCTGCAGCATGAGAGCACTCACCTAAGCATCACACTTCGACTCTGCCATACACCAAAGGACAGGGAAAATGTCCCTGCCCCCACACACAGTTAGGGACAGGAGCACCCCACAGGGAGCAGGGGCAGTGCCACCCTTTTACAGGTGCACAGCTGGGCTCACACTGGTGGGCTGCATCACCCTGCAGGGTACCCTATGGCAGCAACTTCACCTTGGAAGCACCAGACCAGCTGTTCATTGCCTTTGACAAGAAATTTGCACACGGAGCTGTAGGCAGTGATGGGTTAGCTCAGGAGGAATGAGACCTGCTGGTCCACCCCCAACAGGGCACAGAGATGGGTGCTGGCAGGACTGGGAGGTGTCTGTGGAGGAGTAGGTCCAGCGGGACAGAACAGCTCACAGGACTGACACCCAGGCAAGGAGCAGTGCGGTCTCCTGTGCAGTGTGCACGGCCCTTGAGACACAAATGTTTAGTGTCTCCTTAGCAACGCTTCTCAGTGGTTTTGTCCGTGGAGTGCTCGTTGTACCTTGAGGAAGCCAGAAGTGCTGAAGGAGTGCCCGCCTCCCAGGGTAGCCAAAGGCAATGCCACCTGTGTGCAGCATAGACAGGGCCATCAGTCGAGGGCTGTCCTGGGCAAAACATTCTCTGCACAGACCTTCGGAAGTCTTTCAAGTCTTAAAGGCCATTTTTTAAGTGTCACAGTTGGATGAGACAAGTACTAGGATGCTTAGAAACCCACTTTTAATTCCAGCTGTGGACTTTACAAACTCCACCTCAGAATTTCTTTCTCAGCTGAAGTTTAAGAATCCAGTCCAAGCACATGGACTCAGGCTTTAACCACAAAGGAATTATTTCAGTTGCCAAGCAGGGTAGGCTACAAAACAGCTCTTTCACTGATGAAGGTCCACTTCAGAAAATGTGACAGGACCACCTGTCATTCAGGTGACACCGGACTCCTGCTCACTGAGCACCCTCTGCCTCCAGCAGGAAAGCCGAGGTTCACTGTGTGCACCCCGATGGTGAAACGAGTACAGCAGTAAGAAATGACTTTGATGAGTGTGTAATGCAAAAATGTTGGACTTACACTGAAACTTCCAAGAGGCAAAGGGAAAACAAAGCTACATCTCTTTTTTTTTTGTAAAGCACCACAAAGAATGCCTGCAGAATTTTTGGGTTTGTTTTTCAGAGTCATATATGCGTACACACATACATACCTATACATATACGTTGTATACACACATGCATTCCTTAATTTTGGGTCCTGCTTATCCATCAGGAGTTGATACTAGAGTAGATCTCTACACCTAGACGGTTTGAGGAAAGTATATTTGTAGTGTCTGCAAGAACCCACACAGTTGGGGAAAAAATAATTAAATGTGGAATTTTTACTGCCACCTTGAAGCCGAAATAAAAATCTTAGTATTATTTATTCAGACCACTTTTATTAAATTAAAGACGTAGTCTTAAATCAGTACGATACTTGAAACTTGCTCAAAAGTCTTTATAAAACAATTGTCAATTGCTTTTCTGCTTTGTGGACATTTCTCTCCCATGCTATGTTCAATCAAGGTTTAACAGTTCACAGCAATGCTTTGCATTTAGACAGTCTTAAATGGACTTTGTGGGTGCTATAATGTCAGGTCAGTCAGTCTCTGAATGAGAACCTTTGGATTTCCCAGTGCCAATGTTAGTTATAAAATAGTATTTCACTGTTTGCAGCTGCTCCAGACAGTATCTTTAGGTACGAAAGGTATGCATAGCTTGCAGATAACCAAACCACAGTAAAGAAATGAAAACAGTCTGCAAAACAGAGGAAACCGTTCCCACTCTGTTAACAGGAACACTGTATTTGCCACCTCCCATGGTGTTATGCAGAGCTTCCAGTACAACAATCTCTCAACAAAACCTTCCCTAGCTCCATCTCTATCCCAGACTTTCTCAAAAAAAGTGTCATGACCACTGTAGTCTCTTTTTCCCCCCTCAAAGTGATGGACACAAGCCATTTCATTCTGCAGCACCTGGCATTTCCACTGAACTTCACGCAGAAGTTAACAGCTGGTGTGGACCCAGCAGCTGGAGGGGACCCAGCAGCTGGAGGGGACCCAGCAGCTGGAGGGGAATGTGCTTTCCCTGTCTTTGAAGTTTGGTACTGAGCTAGACTTTCTGTTTATTGTTGGGAAAAAGCTAAAGAAACACTGTTTTTGCAGTGTTCCCTATCCCGAAGTGCTCGATAGTTGGCAGAAATCCAAGACTCCCCACAGCCAGAGGCTGGAGAGCACTTCTTAAATACAAACAAATGAACAAGCAAGCAAACAGCAGACAAAATCAAAGAGGGAAAATGACAGAGAAACCCCAGTTCCAAGGGCAGCAGAGGATTTCTGCAAAGGAACAGAAACCAGTTCTACCAATGCCACTGTCACTCTGATGTAGTGTATCTGATGGCTGGGAGATGTTTAGTACCACGCACTCAAGAAAAAGACAAGGAATGTTCTTCCTCTAAAGAACAATTAAATATAACACATAAGATTATGCTAGCAGTGTAATAGCACTATAAATCACATTTTGAAATGTATAATAATGTTTATGAAGTTCTAGCTACAGAAAAGATTCTTCAGTGTTATCCTTTAATTATTAGCACAGAGTCTAAAACAACAGGCTTTCAAAAGAATGTTTTTCCACTGAAATAATAGTTTATCAATTCTTTAAGACACTGAGAAGCATTTACAACTTTCCCATTCTCAACCTGATACCGCTGAAATTGTTAAACCTTCACTGAACCCCAGAAGGATCATGCTTACCCAAAACTTGGCCCTATTTGTCTTACAAGTGCCTTTTTTCCCTCTTCATACCAACTCCTGACCATAGGCAGCCCTACGCAGATACATTCCATAGTACCTTTTTCATTTCTTAGGTTTTGAGCAGGAGTAAAATTCCTGCTGGATCTTTCCATCAGCAGATCTTTAAAAAGTGGGACAAGACATCATCTTGAAGAAAAGCAGCAGCATCTGTAAGTGAACAACACAGTACCTGATCGTCATTACACTACTTGCATTCTTTACTGGGTTTTCTGTAAAAACAAGAGATGCACAGCTGACATCCAAAGGGAGACAGTTTTTTCACAAAAGGAAGCACTGTGGAGATTAACAGCAACTGCAGACTGTCATTCAGGGTGGGATTCCAAGGGTCCCATTTTAGGGAGGGATCTGAGCTCTGAAAGACTAGGAAGGAAGTGCTAGCAGAGGGCAACACAAATTCCCCACCAGCTACTCAGAGTCTCAGCAAATGGCACAGGCCAAAAACCAACTTCCAGACAACTGAAATCAAGTGAGATGGCCCTGACCCTTCTTCAAATGAAAAAACAATAGTGACAGAAGAGTGCAAAAGCTGGCAAGAGGATTAGACGGCTGGAGTTGGTTAGTTGAACATTTTCCATAAAAAAGTTTAACTAACTAAAATCAAAAAAAGCCCTTTGTCCTCAGAAGAACACAATTATAAAAAATTAGGCCACAAAGATGTCATTTTTGGCTGACTGCTCTTTGAGGCTGTAAACTGTATTTATCTGTATTGAATATTGATGGGGTTTGTGCTCTAAAATCTCCCAACTATGCTGTAGGAGACACTAAAAAAGTGCAATTAAAATCCCTTGATTTCAGCCTGGGCTCACCTGAACCAGGAAGCTTTTCAGAGAAACTGCTCTGGGTGCACACGGACATCAACAAGTAGAGAATGTGGCCAATCACTTAAAAGACAGTTCTGAGCTAAATGGTAAAATTACACTGGATGTATTTGTGAACAGAACTTAGCTCAGTCTAGCCTACCAGCTTTGTTTAGTATGCTCTCATTATCCTGGGACTTTACGAAGTCCGACAGACTCTGAAAACTCAGTCTGACACAAATATCAGTGCAGAAATCTAGGTCTTTTAAAAGCAGATTTAAGAAAAAGAACACACACTGTAACTGCCTCAATCAAGTATGTCTCATAAAATCAGATCTATTCTTATTTTTTTAAATCTTTCAAAAGCAACTAAAAAAACTTACAACAGCCATGTCCACAATATTCCTGCCAAAGATCTTTTCTCTCAAATATGGGGCAAATAAAAATACAAAACATACTACTTTCTAAGTCCTCAGAAGAACTTTAGAAACCTCAGGGCAAAAGCAGCCTTTGGGCAATATTCAAGGCTGTCAAGACACATAAAGCAGTAGACGAGTCATCCTCCACGAATAGATGATTGCTATATAGATACCAGCAAGCAAGCTCGGGGACAAAGGCACTGCTGCCACTGACTGAGAAGGCCCTTCTGCATTTAAGAAATGTCAGCATTCCAAGGGCTCTCTTTATGACTCCAAAAAAACCCAAAGTACAGTAGAGAGAATTAAAGTAGGACATAAAATTTTATTCTGAAATGATCTCTGGCCACAACAATAAAATGTAACAAATATTCACTAGAACAGTCTTAACTCCTGTCATCAGCTGTACAATACATACAGTATCATAAAACTGGCCACTAGGATTAAAACCCACTACAACATCTTTAATGTTAAGTGGCAACAGCAGCATCTCACAGAAAATTATACATAAATATATACACAGTCCACATTCAATCATTTTTCACATGTTTTCAGTACACACAGTTGCAGCATATTACAGTCACGTGTCTAAGTCATTGCCCAATAAAAACCCAAGCTACTGCTTAGACGCAATTGTAGCAGTTGAACTGAGTAATTACAATTTGTAGCAGAGATGTACAAGCCCCTAGAAACAATAATTCAAAATGTTATTTTATTTAAATGCTACCATAGCATTACACTGGGCAATATTCTAATCTTTGCTGACTGTAAAAAGAGTTCTTTTCGTATTTATCACAAATATTACTGATGGAAAAAAAATATTAAGAAATGGAGAGCATTAAATAATGCACACCCTTTCCTAAAGATTTTAATATTGCCCGATGCTACTTATGTCTTTTAAGTGTTTTCAACATTCCCATGAAGTCATTTATAACTCCAAACCACCCACCAAGTTAAAAGTGGCTTAAGTGCCTTGCACCCAAATTGTAAAAATCCCTGGCCACCTTTATAAGAGCCAGGCACATATAAAAGGAATGCACTTTGGTTCATACCAAATGCCCTGGGATTAAATCACACTATAAAACTAAAGAGTTTGAGGTAAATTTTTACAAATACAGTTGATTTCTGTCTAGTGTCACTATAACAAAAAATTATTTAAAAAAAAAATGAATTTGATGTTAAAGTACAACCAATGAGGAAGGGCCATCTTTAACCCTTTAATGAGACGGTACCACAAGAACAGAGTGTCCTCTCCACCCTAGCAGTGTGACTGCCTTATTGTTTCTATTAAGGCCTCGATCATCTACAGGATGTTTTAAGACAGGTATAGCACTTAAAAATAGATTTCATCCCTACTAAGCAAGGGTTAAAGAGGCCAAGATGCATTTGTAACAAAAGGCACATTGTTAACACCAAGGGCACAATCCATCCTCTATTCTTAATCTACACATCTTGCATCACTCTCTTGTTCCAACACTTAAGTGGTAATGAACACACCAGCGGTGCAAGAAACTGAGCCAAGTGAGACTGCAACCAAAGACAACACTGTGCTGTTACTAAATCTGAAAATAGCTCAGACACCCCCAGACAATGGTAACATGTGAGACGAAGCACTGTTTCCAAGCCAACTTCTATCAGCCTAATTATCAGAGCCCTTAGAATAAAATCACATCAAAGCAAGAGGCAATGTCCTTCCACCCCCCCTTTTTTTTTTTTACAGGTATATATAAGCTACAATAAAATGCAGCTACATCACTTAAAAACCTTGATGTAGCTGCTCCTTTAGTATAGAGGAAGTTCCACTGTATCTGGGTTAAAAAAATAGCTCTTCACACTATATTTTGGCCTTTAAGTTTCCGGTAGCATTTATGAAGAAGGTGAATCATAAATGCATTATTGGCATTAAGAACTGGTTACATGAAAAAGAAAATTCAGTGGTTGTAGCCCATTAATGACCCATGAACATCATGAATGTTTTCACCTTGTTGCCATGGGAGGCAGGAACATGTATCAATGTCTGCTTTAAAAAATACCAAGGGAGATGATTCTTCTTTCACCCTTAACATCAGCATCCCTATTTCCTGACTTTTGCAGGGGGAGTTAAGGTAGAAAGGAGTAAAAAGGAGTAAAGCCAAGCAGGTGGTGGAAGAAGTAAAGATTCCCTGTTACCATAGAAAAATACATAGTATTGTATTCCCACAGTCATGAGAGTTAGTTAATTTTACATTAAAATTAATATATCTCTTTTCCAGACTTAGAATTTACTGACCATAATTTACTGGATATTCATATTCTAAACCCCACTTTTCTTAGAAGTAGTATTATATTTCATTTTCAACATGATTTCATACATGTTTACATATTGCACTTACACATACTGTATAAAGTTGTGAACAGTTAACACTAAATAATTTAATTTGACTAGAGGCAGGAAATTACCTTTTTATTTTAAAAAGTAAGAAAAATTCTTGATTGACAGTCTAATTTTTACATTTATCAATCAACAAATACCATCCTTTGCTCAGAAATTATTTTGGAGCTTCTTTAGATGTTGACTTTTTGGCAAGAAGTTCAGCGGTATGTTTCCTGAGAATTCTGTCACTTTTCACTTAATATCCCTCCCCCAGTCTTACATTAAATTAAAAATAAAACAAACCAACAAACAAAAATTAAGCTGTAAGTGGTAAATTAACGGATATGAAGGAGAACTTAACCGGAAACTTTCTTGGCCTCTCAGGGGACCATGCTTTAAGTAATTTTCATAATTTGTACAAGTAACTCAGTAAAATCTGTGCATATAAATGTTGTTTGTAAGTAAAGTTACTGAGGTTTAATGCAATCCATTCTAGTAAGTCTTGTCCTAACATCTATAAACCCATCTAGATTGTTCTACTTTGTTTAAAATTCCCTTTTCGTATGTTTTATGCATCCAATGTAGACCACAGCTGTTGTATGTATTAAAATACTGATCTCAGATTTCAAACTGTTCCTGTTGAAAACACGCTACAACATGTGAATACCTCTCTCACAGGTCTAGATACTATTCTTCAGTAAAGACCATCTTTCTTCCATGAATGCAGTTAAAAGTAAAAAAGAAAAACCAAGCATTAGCACACACACACGAACAAATCTACACATATCTCTAACTGTTCTTTCAAAGTCAATTTTCATCTACAAATGCCAAAGATTAAATCAAATTCCAAGTGCTTAGCTTTCCTTTGATAATTCTCCCTTTTTAGAAACTATCTAGGATGGTGTCTTCCAACCGAAAAGCTTTCCACTGAGGATCTTTCCTTCTACAGTTAAGCTGTCTAAGGCGAAGTACTCCTCTACAGGAAACAATGAAGTAACATCATGTTTGCCCCTATGTGCAGAGTTGATCTGAAATGTAAATGTACCACAGAAGTCACAGTCGCTCAAACATTGTCAGAAGAAATAAAAGCAACCTTGAAATCCATGTAGTTTAACAGTCTGGAAGTTACAGTATAAAACTGACAGAATGAGCACTTCTGCCTATGTCATTTTGGGAGATCAAGCTGCACATTAGAAAAAACAGAAGAGAAGAGATAGGAAAAAAAAAATGAAAAAAGAGAACCTGTGTGAATGCTCAATGTTACAGACCTGAAACGAAGTTCAGAACATTTTGCTTTACCAACTAATCAGCCACTTTCAAATTCAGAGAAACAGACATACTGCCATTTTCACGCTTTCCAAGACTACCCGTTCCTCTCACTCTACCACATGGCATGCAAGGTAAGAGAGTCATTTTAGCCCTGGTGTTCTTATTTTTTGCATTATATTTGAATGATCACTTTAATCAAAGCCCACTACTTTTAAATAGAGAAAGCGTTCCATAGGAGGTGACGGTATCATTAGTGATACCATGACTTTCTCTGGGCTACCACATAAAAAATGACAATAGAACATGCTATGGCTCCACTTTAAACTACAAGTTTACAAGTGCTTAACTGTATTCTTTGAGTATTCTCCCTGGAGTCCAGTCAGTCATAGATGCGAGTGTTCACAGAATCAAGACCAAACCCATGAAATCCAAAAGGTAGTCTTTCAAATTTACCCCAGGTTAAAACTAATATGAACCATGGAAGAGGAAGGTTAATACCTTTGATACCACACTGCAATGCATGACAGTCATGTTGTAACCAGTGGCCTGCCACTGATGTTTATTACTGTGTCACACTAGTTACAGTAAGGCTAATTGTACTGTAGAAGACAAACATTTTAAAAAATAAGTATAAAAACTTAAAGCATTGTCCCCATGTTTTTATAAAAACAAAATCAACATTTCTTACATTTAAAATGAGTGCTGAAAGATACAAATGAACAGATTTATTGAGCAAATAAAAATGCATATCTGAGCTAATTTTTCATACAAATAAGGCTCAGCCACACTGTATCTCTCATATTAACAGCATTGGGTTTTTCAAACTCAGCTAACGAGTTTTGGCAACACTGTTCTTTGCTGAATATTCCCATTGGCATCCGTCATCTGTGCCAAATTAGTCCTCAGTTTTGAAGCTGAGCTTGAAGTCGGAGGTAACTTGGAAATTGAAGTTATAGCACCAGTACTATCTGCAATTCTCTTTGCCGAGGCCTTTTCCCCAGTTGGAGGTTTTGGCAAACGTCTCCTTAGCCAGGGATGCCGCAAAGCCTGGCTGGGTGTCATACGGACAGCAGGATCCCATTCTAAACACTGTTTTAAGAAGTCAAGGAAGAGGGGATCATCACATCCCTTTAATGCGTTACCCCATTCTCTGCTCTCTGGCGGGCCGCGGAGCTTTCCCCTCCGAGAGCGTCCACCATTAAGTATTACAGAGCCATCAGACAAGGTTGTGATGCTGCAATAGCGGGGATAACCCTTAGAGCTCACAAAGTTTTTCGCTCGCTTGGATGCATCTAAGAGTTTTGGAGAAGGCATGCCCAATAGTTCAATCATACAAGCCAGCTGGTCTCCTTCATCTTCTCCAGGTAAAAGTGGATAACCAGTCAGAAGCTCTGCTAGGATACAGCCCAAGCTCCACATATCTATGGGCATCCCATAACGAGCACCAAGGATGACTTCAGGTGCACGATAAAACCGTGACTGAATGTAAGTGTAGACACGCTGATGCTCGTAACAACTTGAGCCAAAATCAATCACTTTAATACCACTTCTACCCTGTTGCTTCAACAGAATGTTCTCAGGTTTAAGGTCACAGTGAATGATTCTGTTTTTGTGCAAAGCATCCAAGCACTGTAAAATTGAGTGGGCAAACTTCCGAACCAAAGGTAGGCTAAAGCCCTGAAATTTGTTTTTCTTTATTAATTCATAAAGGTTCATGCTCAGCAACTCAAATGTCATGCAAATATGGCTGCGGAATGTGAAGTTTTCCAACATGTGAATAACATTCATGTTGTTATCCTTATCTTGTTTCCGGAGATGTTCCAGGATCTTAATTTCTTCCGCAGCTTGGCGGTGGAAACGTTTTTCATTTCTCACCATTTTTAGTGCCACATGCTGATGCATCTTGTGATCGTAGGCTTTCACCACCTGCCCAAAGCTTCCTTTCCCTATAACTTTCAGGACTTCATACCTGTATGCAATATGATCATGGGGTACTTGTATGTAAGACCCCTGGTCATCATCATACCCACAGTTGTTTGAACCACCAATCACACCTTGCCGCTTCTTTGCATTTGGACCCAAGAAGTATATTTCAGGGTAGCTAAAAATCTCATGATGCTCAAAAGCTGTTAATTTTTGCATGTATTGCTTCATTGCCTGCTCTGGTGTGGTAACAGAGGCTTTCACCTTCCCTGTTGTTCCATCTGTAGACTTCAAAGAGCTGGAGCTCCCTTGTCGCCTGTGGGCACTCTCTGACTGTCTGTCCTGAACCACTGGCAATCCAGATTTGCCTAGCGTTGTAAGTCCATTTGGCTGCGTTGTCAGAACCGTTCTCTTGTTACTATTATCTTCAAAGAGCTGCTGAACCTGGATTTGTCCATGGCTACCAACATGTAGGTGCTCATTCATTGTGTGTTTACTGCCTCCAACCTAAAATTGAAAATAAATACATACCCAGTTAACAAGAAAGACATGAACTCCATGCTTCAACATTCACTCTGCAACCCTCCCTTCTGCCTAAATCACCTCAAAACGAAGTGTTTTCTTAGAAGTCAATTGTTTATGGATAATCTAAACAATACAGCACATATACTGTGATACTGCTGGATGCTATTAAATTTCCTGGTTCTTCTTTCTCAAATGCTATTTTCATGACTCTCCAAAATGTCTGCAACAAGGCAATCACAAACTTGCTACCATGAGAAGCTAACAATTTCTCCAAGGAATCTTCAAGACAGCAGTCCTGTAACATCAAGATGCATGCTTGAGGGACATCAGACTTTATAGAAAATAGTAGCTGTTTTACAGATGCTGGAGATCAATATATAATGCCTGCTAGAACTTACATGGCTAAGGCTCTTCAGAAATCAAGATTTTAACTTGTTCCTAAATTTGCTGTATATCAAAAGTTCCAGACACATTTTTCAGCAATAAGGAATGTGCTGTGACATGCACAAAGAGGAAAAGAACCCACACATTTCTGAAGTTCAAGAATATAACTTACTGCTTGCAATTGAGACAGTCACAATTTAGGAAAACATTCCAATCAATGAAGAATAAGCATATCCTTCAGCACTTTCCCAAACCATACTGACAATAACTTTTAACCAAAATGAGATGTGGGGCCTTATGCAGACTTGAGTAGAAAGCAAATCTTTCCCTTGAGGAACATACAAGTAACTTTATTTTAAAGGAATATTTAAAAAAAGCATTAATAGACTTTAGAAATTACATTTGTTCTTGACAGTGCTTACTTGGGAATAAACAGCATCATTCAGCATTTTCAAGCAAACGAACAGCAAGTATTGGGGTGTGAAAACAACTACTGCGCCAAACCCGTTATTTTTAAGAAGAAACAAGGAATTTACAAGCACACCTGCCACTAAAATAGCTGTCCTTAGAATTCCTCATTTGCTCTGAAGTAGAGGATAATTAGTTTGTCTTCTGCCTGGTCTTACACAAATGTGAGAAGAATTCCCCTGCTGTCTCTCCAGCTGATTCACCGATCTTAATATTTATATCAAATTACTAACAAAAAGTTCACTGATACTGTCAGACAGATGATCAGGCCAGGGTTGAGAGCACTTTTCATTTAAACCGTGTTTTTTCTAGGCAGCTAAGGATAACACATTCCCTGTTCACTTTAGGCTGCTGAAATAAAATCAGAAAATGACAGTTGTGTGCTGTGATATGAGGCAATGAAATCTGTGCTGCAACAGCAGAAGTGCTTCCTAATGAGAAAACCCAGACATGCAACGGACACTCGAGCATACTTTTTGCTTCTGTTAAGGCATCAGTTTGATACAGCAGAAGCATATTTTTGTAAATTCAGTAACTTGTTCCCAAAGACTTGCCAGCTGGACACCAGCTTCACCTCTGGACAGTATTTTGGTATTTCCAGCTCTGAAACTCACATAATGTAAGAACAAGGGCTCTTGCGGACTGCTTCTGCCAAGTTCACTGCTCTTGTGATTCCATTTTGACTCATGTTGAATAACTGGTTCATTCAACATTGCAGTTTGACTGTGTATGTTTGTTTGCAGAGAAATTTAGGCTCACACTATCAAATTTGATCAATCTCATAGAAAACATTACCACACAATCACAATTCAGAGCAAAGATGTTTGTAACACTTAAGCACAGTGAAGATATACTGGAAAGCAACAAAAACTCCCTTCCTAGTTTGATGTCTCAAAAGCAGCAGAAATTAAATCATTAAGAGGACTTAATGATCTTATCCCTACAGGCAATTCCTTCAGGTCAAGTTTGAGGCATGCTGCAGTAGCAGTTTCCTGAAGGTTGCCCTGATCCTCTATATAAACAGCAGTTACTGCAAAGAAAAACAACAAATGGCCCCAAGAGCTGCTAAATCACCCATTTCAGAAGAACCAGACCTTGTTAGTAAGATGTGTCATAGGTTCAGCACATGCAACACCACAGAACTGTGCAAGAAAGGCATAATGAAGCAGCAGAGTAAACATACAATTCCAAAGACTCAAGCTAGGAAATTCCAGGTACAAAAATTTCTTCTCCAACACTAACTGAACAACAAAGCAGAACATATCTACACAAACTGGGAGCAGGTAATACTACTATAGACAATGAGCAAGAAAAGAGTATCGCCAAGAAAATAATGTTTAAGAATTTTTTAACCCAAGTATTCATTGCCACAGCTCACATCTTGAATTTTTTTTTCCCCTCAAGTCGCCTGTTTTCACAGTTAACTATTTTTCATGCTTCTTAAGCACTGCTTGCTTCAATATATGTACTGAGAAGTTCTTCAGGGCTTGGAAAAAAACCCATATATTTATTCCTTCTCAACAGGGACTAAAAAGTTCTTTTTTCTAAAAGTGTGCTTGCAAACACATTCTAAAGCGTAAACCATTAGCTCTGCTTCCTGCATCTTCAGGCAGGTTCATGGTTTCTCTTGCTACTGACAGGTTGGCTGTTTTTGTTTCAAGCAGCAGAATAAAATCAGCAGCAGTGTTCCAACTTCAACCCAAATACAAAGTGACTGGTTTTGCTGGTTTCAGTCAGCTGCTGCTTGGGAATGCAAATGCAGATGCAGACAGTAGCAATGGTTTTCTTCGTGGAAAGAAAAACACCACATTATCACAGGCTCTATTCCAAAAGCTGCGTGGGAGAAGAGACCCACTCTTCTTTCAAAAAAGTCTGACAGGAGTTTTAGAGTGATCAGACACAACACAACCATGAAGCCCATACGAAGAACAGACTTTCCTCATCTCAGAGTACTGCCTGCACAAGTACCACCACATCGTCTTCTATTTCCAACCTGGATAAGGGTTGGATTCGCACCATTCCTTTGCTCTGCCTATCTACTTCTGGCTACTGGGTGTCTTGAGATTGCTGTCAAGTTCAGGCTTGCACTACTCACGAGCTCCACAGGCTTCACCAGCAACACTGTAAGTTCCTGTACCACAACTAATGGGCTTGGCAAGCTACAAAAGACTACAGCCTTCTTAGTCCAGTACCAAACTGTTCTTAGTACGCAGAAGCTCCATCAGCCTTTCAACTGCAACCATAAACCTGAGAGGTTTATAACATGTCTCCATTTTACTTCTGCAGATGGACCTGTAAATTCCAGAACCAACAACCTACACAACTGATTACCGGCATGCACTTATGAAGCTTACTTATTATATATTGTATTGTCTGTGCTCAAACCCATCCACACCTCCTAAGATTTACATATTTTTGTAGCACACATAATCAAAAACTTACTGTTGTTAAGTCTGTAAAATATACTGAAATAACAGGTGAGCTTGATCTTTCTGAATGTCCTGGCATCATCAATTACATAACAGCAAATGTTGCAATAGGATGTTTCTTTCCTCTCTCAGTAGTTTCTCATAACTTCAAAATCACCATTAAGATTTTACTTTTACTTTGGTATATTCAGTTTATGGAAGTTGATGACTATGCCAAAAACATTCACCTAATCTTTGAAGTAGATACACCAAGCAAAACAAAACAAAAATAGACCCTAAACTATAATCAAAACAAATAAAAACGCAACAAAACTTTAAAATTTGAGGGTGGTATTATTTGGGGGTTTTTTTGGTTTGCTTTGCCTTCACGAACGGATTTAGGAACAGAAGTAGAACAATAACTTACTATACTTAGGCTACAGACCTCTAACACCACAGAAGTAGCAGAAAGATGAGTCCACCCTGCTAACAAGATAAATGGGCAAACCCATTTACAATTCCTTTGCATTAACACTCACCCAATGCATTGGTCTGTTTCAAGACCGTTCTAAAAGACTACTTATAGGATCGATCCCCACAGGAGCATATACCTCTTCTCAACTTTATCTTCCAAATGCATCAAGATATTATGTAACTGTATCATATTTCATCTTTGTAACAGTCACTTCATGTGATTATTAGCACCCTATAAAACTATCCAAGACAGACACGATTCAGCTATATATTATCATTTTATTTTGAGCAAAACCACAGAAAAAAGATTTTGCTGTCAATCAGAATCTAAAAAGGTTTGTAAAATGAATCTTAATAATAGACCAATCATGATGGCCTGCTGAAATACTGCACAGGAATAAGATGTCATTATCTGCTATTACTTTGCATAGATGAGGACAAAGGGAGAAACAGTGTTCTGAAGTAGTAACTTAATTAAAGAATAATTGTGACACTATATACCCCTTCCTTTACAGCATTTCTGGGCGTGCCAGTTTCAGCCCTACAGTGTCTAACACACGAGAGGCATATGGTATCAGGTGTAGCATGCTTCACTGCCTATTTTGTTGACTACAAAACAAAAGCCTAAGCAAATGTACAAAAGGCCTTCTTTTTCCTTGATAAACTAATTCAGCAGCATTCCTCTGCTCAGAACTAAAAATACTTGCTAATTAGTACAGTGATAATAATGCTGGATTATCCCTAATGGTTTTATCGTGAGTATGGGTTTTATACACCAAAAAAGACTAAGCCTTTGTTGAGCTTGTGACTCAACAAGAGTGGTAGAAAGGATTTTTGCTGTTGTTGTATCTGGTCCCTATAAGCTCATTTTATGAAAAGTTAACTCTAACTTTATATAGCAAATATTTTCACAGACTGAACTATGCCTCAAGAGCGATACTGATCCTTAAATTTTTTCATCCTGCTAGGGCCACAATGAGTTTGAATACTTCTGAGACACCCTGGATTTATTACATATGATGAAACCCAAAAGGACAGTCAATGCACCCTAAACTGAACCCCTTGGGTAAGGTGAACTATACACATATGAGGCATGTGCCCAGAAGTACTGCAGTCCCCACAGCACCACAGTCACCATCTGCTGGAACCCAAGTTTCACAGCCCACTCCCATAGCCCTTGAAAGTTATGATAGCTTCATATTCCCCCTAGATGCAAATTTTAAATAGACAAAGAAACACCCAAAGAAAACTAGATATAATAAAATCCAGGTCATGACTGCATAGTTATTTCCACTCAAATGTGACAGCATTTCTATGGCAATTTAATACATGAACACACCATAATAGGAAGGTATTTGCTTTGGTTTTACCTGCTTTGAAGCAGATGACCACAGTAAAAACTGGCAGCATGTGACATACCAGATCTTTGTATTAATGAAGTCCAGGAATCTCGTTCCATTATAATGTAAGTCAATTAAAAAAAAATTAAATTAAAAAAAAGCAAAATGAAGACTGAAGGACTGATGCAAAAGTACATGGACAAACATTCAACCCTCGTGGCAAGAGAAAATAGGTTTGCTGTACAGAAATCTTAGAAAGGGCTTGAAGGAGGGAGGGCACTGAATCATGCATTGTAAATGGGTTGTTTTACAGTACTAGACAGGAGGATAAAAATCATTAATAGTGCTACACTGCAAGAGAAACAGGAACAGTGCGGAATGCAGGGATACATGCTAAGTAAGAAAGAACAGACATGGGGCTAAGCAGAAGACAGAGAAAAGTCTGGAAAAGGGACTCACAGACAGGTTGGGATTTACACAAGCAGAGCAGCAGGCAAGCAAGATAATCTCTACTGCAGCATGTCAACTGGATGCAAGAACACCATAATGAAATAGGAGAGAGTGAATGGAAAAAGGTTCCAATCATCAAGGCAAGAACTTAGGGCTTCAAAAGAGAAAGCAATGACTTTGGAGAGGAAAATGAAGAAGACAAGGGATTGGAAACAGGTTCACGTTTCCCACCATGAGCCAAAAAAGACAGCCAGGGATAGAAGCAGACACAAATAAGCCTAGGATGAAGGCACTTAAAAAAAAAAATAAACAAAACCTTTCCCTGGTACAACACACAACCCCACCTGCTTAGCAACAAAGGCTGCTGTGCTTGAAAAGACTGCCACCAAAACCTCTGTTCTGTTTTATGAAGCTTGTGTAAAATAGCATCTTCCCCCCTTCTACCCGTGCTATTTATAATCTACCAAACAATGAAATTTCACTTGACAGTAGGAGACCAGAGTTTCAGCAGAGGCTGGATCACACAAACAAGGAATATGACAGGTAGTTGATTTTTCCTCTGTCTGGATTAAAAGAAAAACCCTTTGGCTTAAACTAAATGTAACTTCAATCTCAGTTTCTCTCACAACTAGCATACATACTATACACGCTTATATCCAAACACCAGCAGTTCACCCACTTAAGCACACCGTACCTTCTGAAAGTTTGAAACACAAATACTCTGTTTTTAGCTATTACAGAAGTCACATAGATACAACACAGATGAAAACAAGATAAGCAAATGAACACAAAGAACGAAAATAATTAAAAAAACTGAAAGGACACATTTCAAGGATTGGAGGAAGTGGTGGGATGCAAAACCAATGGTTTCAATCTGTCAGTGTCAGCTGAGGTCAGTAGGCCTAAGTTTACAGTAAGATCACAGAACAGATATTGCCCCACTTTTTTGTTTTCAGGTTAAAATCTAGCATTCTGATGTCGTATCTGATCCTTACCACAAAAAGTTATGTTAGCCAACCACAAAACAACCACCTACAAAATCCAGCAAGGCAGTATGAGGTATTTCTGTAATAGCACCGAAGGCTAAATAAAAACTGTAGAGTAGGCTCTTTATCACAAGGAAAGGCAGAGTTTGGAACAGTCAGAATCTAGAGGGACTTGATGCATAGCTATATAATGCTTGATCATTCCTGCATGCTTCCGTAAGTACACATACATATATGGTACATATAAACATATGCTTACATACACAACCATATACTTGTAAAAATACCTGAAACACAGAAACGTAACACTTCAACACCCCTTTGCTTTTATAAAGACTGTATCTTTACATATATATCTATATATCCACAGACACTATATATAATACACATATACAAAGATCTTTGTATAAAAATACCAAAATTCTGTACTTCCAAAATTACTAAGTAGTCACAAATAAATAGGGGGACCACCACACTTTCACAAATCCTAAATTAAGTCTGGGCTCTGTTACATGTAAGCCCCTGCTATTTGTGGGCCCTACTGTAAATGCACTTGTATGATTAGTGTCCAGGCTGTTTGTACTACATTCTTTCTTTTATGATTTTATTAAAAAAAAACCCTAAGCTGTTGCCCCAACTCTAAAATCAAGCAGCACTTAACCAGTATACAAATGTGAAAAAAATTGGCCTTTTATACTAACAAACAATTCAGACATATACACTAGCTACATAAATATACAATGAAGTTGATCTCAAGTACACAGCTCCACCTTGAATTTGCAGAATACTCTTCATTCCTTTTGAGAATATCCTATATATACTGATTTTTTTTTAATTTAAGCCAATTCTTTCTATAAATGGATTTGAATAAGATGTTTTACCCCTGAAGCTACATGGAAAGTCACTGAAACACTAATATCTAAATGCACAGTTTCACCTTCCACTAGCCCATAATCACATTACCATTTAAAGCTCTGACATATGTTTACAAAGATAGTATGTGAGCATCCACGAAGAACTCATTAATTCTATGAAAAGTATGCCATCAATGCCTTTCAGGGTCAGTATGAAATCCTTCAGAATTTAAAAGGAAATGTATGCAATAAAAATTTCAGGTATTTAGTGTTAACATGACAGTATATAGACCCCTCGCTCTTCTCTGTCATGCCTTCAGGACAGAGATACCTTCTCTTATCCATATATAGTGGCATACTCGGGAAGTTTCATTCCTAGTAGATTAACTAGGAGTGTGAGATAACGTGAGATATCACAGAACCGGAAAATACCATCCTTTTCATGCCATCAGCGGTTATTTCTTTATAGGTACACTACTGCAGCAATAAAGGTAGATTCATCCAATCATTGTCCCTGAGCAGAGCGATAGCTGTTTCTAGGGAAGACTGCGATCAGCCTGAGCTAATCAGACGTGTAAAGGGGAGAGTAGCCTTCATTTTTCACCACAGTTCATACAACACTTTAATCACAGAGACTAACCTCATCTCAAAAAAAGCATTCACCAGAACATCTCCTCTATGCGAGTGTGAAAGATCGAATTTGTCACTAAAAATCAGACACAAAACCAGACTGAAGGGGGGTGGCGGGAGAGGGAGAAAGCAATGTGTGCAGTTACAGGGTCCCAGCCTCACAACAAGCATGCACATTTCATCGGAGCCTGCAGGAATTAAATGCACGTTGCTCCTGCACCATGCGCCTTGGGGGGCCCATGCGCGCTCGGTCCCGCCACTGGGGATACCCGGCGAGCGGAGCGGCGAGACCCCGGGGCCAGATGCCCCTTCCCCGCACCCCGTCCACACCCTCCCCGTGCCCGGGCTCACCGTGTGGGAAGCGTTGCTGGCCCTGAGCGGCGGCAATGCGAGGGGCGACGGCGGACCGGTCCCAGCTCCTGCCCGGGAGACCCCGGCTCCGGTGCCCGGGGAAGACGGCAGCGGGCGGCCGCTGTCCCCTGCCCTGCCTGCAGAGAGCAGAGGGGTGAGCGCGGTGGGCAGCGAGGCCGTCGGGGCGGCGGCGGCAGCGGCCCCAGCGCTCGGCCGGCACCGCCGCCCGTCTTGCTTCGGGCAGAAGCCATTAAAAGCTAATCACCGCCGCGGCGCACACACGCACCGATCCGGCTAATAGCGCGGGCGGGCCGTGCTCGCCCGGCTAAACCCTTCATCCGAGATTAACCCGCCACCGGCAGGCGCCTAACCGGGAGAACGAGCCGGCTCTGCTCCGCGCACGCCTCGGGGCTGGACGGCTGCCCGCGCCCCCCGCCTCCCCCCGAGCCGTCTGGCACGGCGAAATCCCGCCGCCGCCGGGGACCCGCCAGGAGTTCACAAGTCTGCCGCGGGAAGCGGCGGCGAGCACCGCTGTCCCTTGTCAAACGCAGCCGCTCCGGCACTCGCGGCGACCCCCAGTTCTCCTTGGGTCGTTTCCTTCTGTGATTTCTCTCGGCCCCCCTCACCCCGCCCCGCTCCGCTCCCCCGAGGCGAGCTCGCCATCCCGCACAACAGCGGCTCGCCGGAGCCCAGCGCGCAGCCCCCGACGGCCCCCTGGGCTCGGCTGCCGCGGGGGGAGGGCGGATCATTGTTCGACACACACGGCACCTCTGCGGCGGCAGCCGCGGGGCGCCCGAGCCCCTCCCGCCTCCGGTCCCCCTCCGCCGGGCCTCCGCAGCCCGGCCCAGCGGTGGCGATCGCGGCGGCCCTCGCTCGCTCCCCTTACCGGCTGGGTAGGCAGCACCAGCGGCGACGCTAGCTGAGGGTTTTCTGGTTAACATGGCCGCTGGAGAGGAGGGAGAGGAAAAGGCATGTCAGGGTGGCTCTCCTCCGTTGCTCCTCGGCCTCTCCGGGCGGCGTCTGCCTCTCTTCTCCGATCAGCTACACCCAGACCCAGACACGTCCTGCGCTGCATCCCCCTGGCCCCGGGCCGGCCGGACAGACCCTCCAACGGCCCGCCGTCGCCTCCCGCCGCAACCGCAGCAGCAGCAGCAGCAGCAGCCGCCGCGCCGCCGCCGCAGCCCCCGGCCCAAGCTCATCACCTCCCCCGCCCCCGCCCCGGTCGCCCCGGTCCCCTCGCACGGAGGAGGGGGCAGCAGCAGGCGGCCGGACAGGACCCTCCTCCTCGCGCGGCGGAGCGGGGACAAACAGCGGACAGGATCGGCAGTCCCCGCCCCGTCGGCCGCGTGCCCTCCTTCCGTCCCTCCCCGCCGCTCCCTCCTGCTCCCTACCGCTCCGCCGTCGCGGAGGCGGCGCGGCCCGCGGCTCCCCCTGGCGCCGCACGTCCACCCTTCCGCCCGCCCGCCCGCACAACGGCCCCGCCGCCCGCGCGCCCCGCCCGCACAACGGCCCCGCCGCGCGGAGCCAGGACGCGCCCGGCCGTTGGGCACCGCGGCCGCGCAGCCATGTTGGCCCCGGGCAGGGCGGGACAGGCTCGGGCACAGCGACAGGGACGGGGAGAGGCTCCGGCCGCCCGGGCAGCCCCCGCCCTGGCAGCGCCCGTGTGCACGAGGGGGAGGGGGCGATGCCCGCCGGGAAACCGGCGTGTGTGGGAATCGTGTGTAGGGGCAGAGGAGCCGGGGGACTGCCAGCTCGTCGGGCGGCGGGGACCGCTCTGTTAGCCCGGAAGGACAAAGCTGGCCCCGTGGGACGAAGGATAAATAACTTGAAACGCGTAGTGTTGAAGTGAAAACTTAAAAAAAAAAAAAGGCAATTAGGGAAAAGGAGCTTTTGGGATTGCCCTGGAGGCGTAAGTGCCTCAGCCTAGAATGAGAGTGCGAGGGGCGTTATTTGCCTTGTTTCCCAAACTGCACGACGTGCTTTGTGGAGTACAATGCTTTGAATTCCTGGTTTGTCAGTTCGAACGTCATTACTGCCAAAAATAAAAGACTAAACATTTGCCCCGCTTGGAAAAGCGTTGAAATGAACTGTCCTACCTATGCTCAGCCCTTTTTGAAGTCCATACAGACCTCGCAGGTTTTTCTTTTTGAAACAGCTGTTAGATGTATAGACAGATCTCTGTTCATCCCCTTCCACAGAAAAGACAGAAAAATTAATCCCCCCTATTCCTATGTCTAAGCAGAAAAAAAAAAATTAAATAAATCCATTTCTTTTCCTTTTCCAGTGCCACAGATACATTCATAAGCAAAGACATTTCCTGTTCTGGTACAAAGAAATAAACAATTTCCCTAACTCCTCCTGTCACATAGAGAAAACAATCATACCTTCCTTCTCCTGTCCACACCCACCTAATCTTTTCCCTTCGCTGTAGCTGAAAGAAAGCTTTGTCTTCCTCAATATCCCCCCAGATGTTCACAGGCACTCCCAGTGTCCCTTTCCATTGGCTGCCAGGTGTATAAATGGTGTTTTCTGATTACTTTCTGTATTTTCTCATCATTTGCACAAGCACTGCATGCACATCAAAGATATCTGCATATTAAACATTGTGGTAACATTAGTCTTCTGAGATACCTTAAATGTTTCAGGGATGGCAGATAGAAAAAAAAAAAGATACTTTTCTAGTTAGTCTAGGGAGGGAAGGGGAGGAGGAGAAGCTTGTTCACGCTCAGGCTGGATGAAAAACTGGAATTGATACCAATTATCTTCTTGTAGGGCTTGCAGGAGTTCTTCATCTTGAATGACGTGTCTTTGTGACTGTCAGTGTCACAAATGGTTTCATGCATGTTCTAAGGTTACTTGCACCTAAACACTGAGATAAGACACAGCCTGCTAAGTGTCCGGTTTCAACCCCTTTCCAGTCAGGTACACCATACACAGGATGCTTTCCACAATTTATTCATACACTCTTGGACTGCTATGAAGACTGTGTGAAAAATGGAGCTAGTCTATCACATAGTAAACAATATTTGAATTAACTCAGTGGGAACACATTACATTGGTACCTGTCCAGCTATTCTGATACGCATGTGCTATGTTAGTCTTGAATCCTGAGAGTGGCCTTGGGCCTGCTTGGATGCCTCTCTGTCTCTGTCTCTTTCTCCATCTGCAACCCATCCTGACGTTTGCTGTCAAGGATAGCACCTGATGGAGTCTGAAGTGCAACTCAAGATAAGGGCAAGCCCACCTTGATTCCTTCTGAACGCAATGCAAGAAATGTCAGTTTAAAAGCCCCTTTCATGCAGGATTTAGGTTGATAAAGAAGAGGAACATGCTAATATAATCGCAAAATACCTTGGCTGCAAATAACAATGCCTTTAACAGCCCTCTTCAAAATCATAGAGGCAGATATACAAAGAGAAGAAGAGAGCAAAACCTAAATACTCAAAGACAAAGCAAAGGTTAATTCTTTCATGCCAAGTCTTACACTCAGAAATCTGAACTATTTCCTGTTGAGTGTCCACAGAACTTTCTTTCTGATACTGGCCATAATGAGCATATCAGCACTTTCCAGGCCAGTGCTACATAGGATGAGATCAACAGGCTTCAGTTCCCAGGAGAGAAATAAGTGTTAGGCACCTGACAGGAGAAAGTGTACGGTGCTGAGAAATAAGAGAGCAAAATGAGTCAGAATTTTATTGATCCTTTTTCCTGCTCACTCAGCTTTTATTACCCAAAGGTGTGAACTAACCTGTAATGATAGAAGATTAGTCTTTGCTTTCTTTCAAACAAATCCACTGAGTATTCTTGAGTGACAGACTACTTAGAATCATAGAATAGTTTAGGTTGGAAGGGACTTTAAAAGGCATCTAGTCCAACCCCTTGCAATGAGCAGGGACAGTTTCAACTAGATCAGGTTGCTCAGAGGCCCATCCAACCTGACTTTGAATGTCCCCACCTCTCTGGTGGCACCAACTGTGCCAGTGTTTCATCACCCTTATAAAACATTTCTTCCTCATATCTAGTCTAAATCTACCCCCTCTGAGTATAAAAACTGTACCCCTTGTCCTATCACAACAGGTCCTACCAAAAAGGTTGTCTCCATCATTGTTTTAAGTCTTTTAAGTGTCAAAAGGCCACAATAAGGTTTCCCTGGAGCCTTTTCTTCTCCAGGCTGAACAACCCTGCCTGTCTCAGCCTGTCTTCACAGTGGACGTGCTCCATTACTCTGGTCATTTTTGTGGTCTTCCTCTGGACCCACTCCAACAGGCCCAACTGGTACTTGCAAGGGACTTGTAAGGTAGTGTCATCAAAGCAGTTGTTTTTAAGAGAAATATCTGAAAACTTTCTTTCCAGATGGGTACCCAAAGAGGCCTGCTGACTGGAAAGTGCCAACTCAGTGGGACACAGGCAGTAACTGGTTCTGTACTACAGTGGGCACCTAAGGAAGAAGGTGAACGGGCAGTTGGAGGTGCTGGGGAGAATCAGAAGGCTGCTTGCCACAGCTGTCTTGAAAAGGCTTAGGTTGGTCTGTTACAGATATCATCCTCCCATCATAAACTGTACCAAGTGTTCCAGTACAAAAACTAACAACTATTTGGTAAAAATAAAGTGGCAAAATCGCAACCATTGAATGAAAAAATTAAAATTCATTAAAGAAAAAGCCCAACAGAACCAGAACATTCTAGAATAAAATATGCTATCTGTAAAACCTTGTCTAAAAGTATTCCTGCCCACATAGTACATTAAAATGCATTATTGAAGATATTATGCTAGTACAGTGTGGAGAGATACAGAGCATGCTGTGTTTCTTGAGCCATTCGGTCAGGGCCCTTGTGACCAAGACAGATATTAATTCTAAGCAGACTGTCAGGGGTTGCTGGGGTCTGTTTTGTCAGGCTGCCTGGGGACCCAGTTCATAACGAGTTGCCCTGTTAGAGCACTGTACCTCCTTAGCAACCCTGTGAGATCTCGTATGCCACACTCACTCTTCAAAGTGGATGGGTTAGGGTTTAATTAAATGGGACTTTGGTATGTAGTTGTAGGGCAAGCAAGGCTGGCTGGTCAGTCACAAAGCATCTCTGCCACTGTGGTATTAGCAAATGCTTATGTGGTCAGACACCAGGGAATTCCTGAGAAGCCATGCATGTCCAAAGCTGTGGTGGTGACACTGTGGGGCTCCCACAGTGACGGGTGCAACAATTGCTCAGCACCTTGTTATGCTCTGTCCATTCTCACCAGGCACAGCAAGCTATTTTGGCTGTAGATAAATGACTACTAGGTAAAGCAAATACAAGGCTCCTCAAACATCAGGGGGTTGGAGGACACGGCACTTAGAGACATGGTTTAGTTATAGACTTGGTAGTGCTAGGTTAGTTTTTGGATTTGATAAACTTAAGGGTCTTTCCCAACCTAAATGATTCTGTGATTCTATGAAAAGTAGAAGTAAGACAAACCTAGAACACAGAAAGTAAAAATGTGTTTTTCTGCCACCCTTTAATCACGCCCTCCTACTAAGCAGAATTTGCATGAAGGAGGATCTTTACTCATTCTCAACATCTTTTTAAATGTTCTGTGAAGCAGACCTTAGATGCTGAGCTGGAGACATTAAAACACTTAGAATATGTCTCACCATTAATTAAACATGGGTCCAAGCCTGTTGTCTCAGACAGTAATATGTATTTTAAAAGTAAACCCTTAAGCCCAGTAAGTGGTTGCCTCAGGACAGCCTGAACACAATCAGCACCAGGTTCTCATTAATTTGTTGTGGATACTTTAGGCATGAGCAGGACTGTGTATACTACAGTGTTGTCTTTCAGCAGATCATTCTGAGAGCAGTGTAGGCACTTCAAAATACAGCAACCTACAAATACTAGCACTGCAGATGGAAAGCACACCAGTCAGGACTTGACTAGCTGTCAAACATGCACTTCACTCTGTGGTACACGTGTAAGGTTTGCAACTCCACCCTCTCTCTCCCCTCTCTCTCTGCTGTTCCCAGAAACAAAAAATTCCCAGCAAAGCATCTTCAACTTAGAATAAAATTGTATTTCAGTGCAATTATAAAAGATAAAGGTATGTATTCAGAGCAAGAGTGCAGAAAGTTACTTCCACAAGTCAACTTGCTAGTACATATTCATGCTGACATGAGAGTATATGAAGGTAAACTGGCTTGCCAGGTTCAGATGTTTGTTGGCCTTCATTCCAGTATGTGTTCTGTTGAGGTTAAACTTCATTCTGTGTTCAAGGGTTTAAGAACTGCGGTTTAAGAATGTTGGGGTCTCCTCCCCCGCCGTGTAGCCCTGGGAGAGGGGCCCTGAGGGCACAGGCACGGGGATTCCCTGCACCTGCTCAGCCTCGTTCCCATTGGTTGGTTTGTGTTCCCTGCGCGGGCAGAAGGACCCTTGGTCCCGTGACTGGAACAGTTCCTCAGCAGAGCTCCGGCCATGCGGCTGGAGAAATAAACATCTCTCTGAAACAGCTATCAAGAATCTGTCTGTCCATATATATTTCCTTTCCACGGGACTCCTGGTTTGGTATATGCATGTTGCAGGATCCCCACTGCAACATAATGGTGGAGAATTGTGAGCAGAACGATCCCCGATCCCTAAGCGACTGATTTGTGTGAGTAAACCCTGGAAACTTTGGATTCCTCTTCTTGGTTTTGCTTTGCTATTCCATATCTAAACTATGGAGGAACCATGGGAAGACTCTTGGCTCTCAGAGCCGCATATGGACATTTATCTTAAAAGATTCTTGAACAACGATTTGTAAATTTTAGCTTGATTCAAGCTCAAAAAGAACTGAAACACTTCCTGGCGTGGTTGTTTAAGAACTTTTTCTATGTTTCTTGGGATTTAATTCTTACGAAGGGCTTTTGGAAAACCGTCTGGACACAGTTAATATTGGAGTCGAAATATATGCCGATGGAAGAATATTTTCGTGAATATTATTTAGTTACCGAGACTGTTGAGCAATGTCAGCTGTGTCTTGGCGAAGGGAAGCCTGGCGCAGGGACCGTGCGGCCCAGGCCACGTGCACCGAGCGCTCTGCGAGCAGCAGCGAGGCAGTTCCCGCGTGCGGGCAGAGCCACGCGAGCCGCAGTGTCGGTGGCGGAGCGAGGCGCGGCGGGACCCGGCGGTGCCCGCCCGGCCCCGCGCAGCGCGTGGTGGAGCGAGCCCCGTGAACGCCCAACCGAGAGGGGCGGCGCGCGGGCGGCGGCGGTTGGCGATGGCGGTGGAGCGGAGCCGCGCCCAGCCGAAACGCGCGCTGGAGCGGAGCGCGGGGGGGTCGTCGCTCAGGGGCCCGGCCGAGACGTGGGTGCAGCGCCCGGCATCGGCAGCGAAGCTGCGACCAGAGGAGGCGACGCACGGAGAACTGAGCGGCGCGGCCCGGCCCGGCCCGCACAGCCCTGAACGCGACCCCGGGAAGAGCACGCAGGCACCAGCAGCCCCGACAATTCCAATACGGGAGCGACTGAAGGAGAGAGCAAAGATGCAGCGAGACAGAAAACAGCAGCCACTCGGAAAAAGGAAAAGATCATAGTAGCTAAGATCTTAGGGGTAGTAAAATGGTATAATGTTAAGCAAAATTATGGTTTTATAACAAGGTGTGACAACCAGCAAGACATATTCGTGCATAAAACTGCTATTAAAAAGAATAACCCTGAAAAATGCATCCCAAACTTGGGAGATGGAGAGGTGGTGGAATTCAAAATTATACAAGGTAGAAAAGGGCCTGATGGTGTTCCTGTAAAAGGCAGTATATATGCAAAAAATCGTAGTCATGTTAGACAATATCTCCATTGTAAGCCCCCCCTACAGTCTCCCTTTCCTAATCCCACCTTTCCCTTTTACCCTATGTCCTATTACCCCCAGTGTATTCCCAATGCATTTTTTCATCCATGGTTTCCCTCACAAAACCATGCTTTTGCCAATTGTTTCCCCAAAAATCCCTTTCCAATGCCGAGTGGGGGATGAAAAGGGGGAGGGAAGAAGTTAAACCCTCTCCTGCCTCAGTTTCCCCACAAAGCATGCTCAGAGTTCTGTCTCCCTTCTGTCAGCCCTAAGATGTTCCACAGAATCTGATTGGACATTTAAAGACTCAGGAGGGTGGCTTGTTTTGTTTTGAAACTGTTCTTGTTATGTTTATCCAGTTGTTTTCATTCTCCTTTTATTAAAATAAAACGGGTGAGGTGTTGGGGTCCCTCCCCTGCCATGGAGCCCTGGGAGAGGGGCCCTGAGGGCACAGGCACGGGGTTTCCCTGCCCCTGCTCAGCCTCGTTCCCATTGGTTGGTTTGTGTTCCCTGCGCGGGCAGAAGGACCCTTGGTCCCGTGACTGGAACAGTTCCTCAGCAGAGCTCCGGCCATGCAGCTGGAGAAATAAACATCTCTCTGAAACAGCTATCAAGAATCTGTCTGTCCATATATATTTCCTTTCCACGGGACTCCTGGTTTGGTATATGTATGTTGCAGTATCCCCACTGCAACATAAGAACACATAATTCACAATTTCTATTTCAGTACTAAGACACAACACAGGATGTTTTACTGGTCAGTGAGTACACCCCGAAAAGAATCTCTGAGATCCTGTAAGTCTGCAAGCATACAAATAATTTTTATTCTTCTTCTATTACAGCTATTTTGTGGGAGATTGTCTCACAACGTATTTGTATTTTAGTGCTGTCAAATTGCATATTAAGTAAAATGCTTTTCCTTTTCACCAGACTGTGCCAATGTTTCTAAATTTCTGTATGATATATTTCCTATATAACTTCTGGATTCTTGTAGAATTAATACTCATTAGAACATCAGACTTATTCCTTTGTGTATACTCCCAGCATGTGTAATGGGAGGAGAAAGATTCCTGTTTTCCTGTCTCATACAGCAGAAGCAATTCTGATGGAGTCAGTAGAGTGGCATTAATATAAAACTAATCTCAGGGAAAAAGCCTAATGCTGGTTGAATCTTTTCAGCTGATGGCACACCCTTCTGTATGTACTCAGGAGAAAAGTGAACCTCTGGAAGAAGAAAATAAGGAAATTATGTATGTGGTTTTGGCTCTTCTTCTTCTGTGGACCCTTCCCACCATGTTGTGAAGCTCCTCTGTTCCCTCAGCTACACAAATAAGGAAGATGTGATAATTGCAGAGACATAAATTAAAACTACTGGCTCTCCTGTCACTTGAATGTTAGTCTTTGCTAAAAAGGTCCTATAAAACAGCTGTTACTGCAAGTTTAGTTTGCAGATGATACTTAGGATTTCTACCAAACTGTTTTGGAGAGAAACAAACTTAAACCTCATGTCATTTCTGAATTCAGTTTCCTATTCTAACCACCTCAAAAATCAATATAGAAGCTCAGTGTAATCTTTCTTGCACTCATTGTGTGGGCTACTCTGTTTCAAAACCAGCTGTTCACACATGGTGTTAGTCCCAGCTGTTGAAACACTGGTAACCTTTGCTCATCCAATTCCACATGTGAAATGAAACAGACTTAACTTTAAAGGGTTTATGGGACTTGGCTACTCTTCACAGCAGTGTTTCGTAGAAGCTGGGATTTAATTCTGTCAGGTGCTGAGAAGTTTCAGCTCCCCTGAGTCAGGAAGCCAAATATCTCATAGGGTATACTGAAATTGAGAAATTACATATCTCACTCACTTGTGTTAAAGCTCATTAAAATCATTAAAATTACTACCCTATGAAAGCACAAAACTGAGACATAATTAAAAGATAATGGGTCAGAGGAACTCAGAATCCAGAAAGAACTCTGACCAAGTTCTTTTCCTCACCCAGGCTTTCTCTGGGCAGAATTTATTAATAATAAAAGGAAAATTAATCATTAAGTCCCAGGGTCTGAGTGTTATATTATTAACTAGTATAATCTACTGTCAGGATTTACATGGTGACTTTTGAGCTAAACCATGAGCCACCTGCTGAAAAGCAAAATTAAGGGTACATGCTGGGAAAGAGTTTTCTCATTAAAATATAATCAAGGTTTGTTAGGGCAACAAAAAACCAACCTGATGTTCTGAATTAAACTGAGTGGGAATTGAAGGTATCAGATAGCTGTGAAGAGTTCTTCAGCTCCCTCTTTTGCAGGGTGTAAACCCTACATGGGCTAACAATGGGAAACACAGACTGCATCTCTTGAACGTACATACGAGAGGCCCCTGGCCATGTTTCATAAGAATAGTATGTGCAACACATATGGTATTTTTCTTCTGCAATGAGCCTCCTTACCCTTCTGCATTTATCACAAAAGTGTAAAAAAGAATTTCAAGTGGGCATGGTCAGACTGATATTTGAGTGACAAGAAGGGATGTGCAGGCATGTATTTATAGTGTGGAGGGAAGATTAAGAGGGATCTTCTCAATGTCCCCTTCAATACCTTACTACAGTTTCTTTGGTGTGCAAGTACCCTAAGCTGTCCAGCCTCTCATTTACACTGCTGTGTGAATGCTTGGAGGATGTGTGTATTCAGGTGTGAAGGGTGGGAAAAGAAGAATAGAAAATACGTGATGTGAAAATGAAACAGAGGCTTTAATTTACTATCATCATTTGTAATCTCCTTCCAAAGGAATAAATGTGCACATTAACACACAAATAGTTCACAATAAATTCAGAAAATTGAAACTTAAAATCATTGTATAATTTGGAAAACTAAGTAAACAAAGGAAAATTCCTGCAGGCATTCTACAGATAGAGAAAAAGAGAAAAGAGGCCCAAGGGGACAGTTCAGTATGTGTGCTATTTTATTAGTAAAATGAATTCCAGTGATTTCAAAAAGACCATTCACACACAGTTCCACATGTAATTAGGATCCCAGCTTTAAATTATAGAACACATTTTTTGCTTAGCTGAGATATTAATTTTAATTTGCAGAAAGGCAGAGGTTGCTACCTACAGGTAACTCCCTATAAACAAATTTAGTTGTGTGTGAAATGGGCAACATTAACATGTGGAGCTAGGCCTAACAGGCAGCTAGCTCATAAAAGGAAATCACATGTGGCAGAAAAGATAGGGCTTGGCAAAGTGTGCTGTGGTGTCAAAGCAGCGACAGAAACCATAGGTCACACAAATACCCAGGAGATCTCTCCCTGCATGAGCTGGCCAGTTCAAGAACATCTTCTGAAGATGTCATCTCCCTATTCTTTAGAGCAAAAGAGTCACTGTCATCACAGAGTCCCCTTCTGCACAGTAAAATTGTGGCATAAACACTCATTTGGCAAAGTTCAGTGCATTGGACCTTCAGCCTCTGAAGGTGTGCAACAAACTACAAGCTGCTGAATCTGGAAACAGGAATCCATGACTCACTGGGTCAGAGAGAGAAAGTTTTCAAAGAGAAATTAAAGATGAGAAAAACTACTGCTGTGAGGTTAGACTTTAAAAGTGTGTTTTTAATGTTGCATAAAGCACAGTAATATTCTGTCTCCCCAGTTATGCACTATGCAAAGTTTTGGTGAGTATTTTGAATCAGGTGGGTATTTTCAAATAGTGTTTAACTTCAGTTTGTAAAGGCTAATGATCTGTTTTTGTAAACATAAAACATACTGAAAAACAGGCGGTAAAAAGCCAAGAGGCAAGAAAGGAAGAAAACAAGGGTAGGGAAGATAACATGAAAAAGATTATGAAAAGCTACATACAAAAAGAAAAGAGCAAAAGCAAATGAAGCAAAGCAGCAAAACACAATCATCTTTTATTTTCTGACATTAGCTTCCTGGTAGTGTGACCTTTGCCTTTTTCTGTCTCTCCATTCAGTGCTGCTTCCACTTGTGCTCTCCTCTTTTAATTCAACATTTCGTCTCCTTCTGGTCTTTGTTTACTTTCCTAGCGTTGTCTTTCTGTCAGTGAGGAGGCTGCAGACAGGGCCACAGCTCTGTCTCCCAAAAAGTGATGCCATTACAGGGCTGTTCCCTTCCAGGAATTAGTGGGTGAAGATTGGAGCCCTGCTGTCTGCAGGGCATCAGCTAGGGAAAAGGAGAGCTGAAAGTGTGAGAGAATGGACAGTATCAGTGGTTTTTAGAGTGCTGAGCAAAGTTTCAGGGGGGTTTTCCTGAATGAAAATAACCTGCCTCTTCAATTTCTTTCCTGAGGGCTCTGCTAGTCATACCCCTTCAACTGCAGAATTTGTGTCTGGGATGTTTACCCATGAGAGTTGCCACAGGACAAGGATGCACAGGGGAACAGGAACCCAGCTAGTGACAGCCTGTTGGTGAGGGAATTGGGGCCCTGATAGGTAAATTAAAATTAAAAAAAAAAAGTAAATTTAAAATTTCTAAGGAACTGATCTCCTGAAAGCTCTTCAGGTCAATCAGTTTTTGCTAAATCCATATTTTGTTTAATTCTGTTGTCCTTTTTTTTTCTGGGTCCTTCCTTACCTCCCACCCAATTTAACAGATTTATCCAGTCTGCAATTGTAGGGTCAAGTTCTTCCCATGTGCTCAAGACCTCTGCTTCCACTCCTATGCTTTTTGTTGGCATGGAGAACTGTAAAATGAATGTTACCATGGCAGCTGGGTGTTCATAGTTGCAATGCCATCTTCCCAGTTAGCCTTCTGGGTAAGATTTTCACCTTGCACTTCAATTGCTCTGCTCAGTAAGGCACACCAAGCTTCTTGTCACTGTGAGATAAGCGGGATAGTATGAAGGACTCCACATTCCCAAGAAACACTAGTTGCAAATTGACAACAATTCAGAACTTCTGAACCTAATGGCACCTCAAAATGGCATAGTCAAATAAATTAATTCCTGAACCACTGTACACATAAAGATTCATTCAGACAGCAAAAAGATGTCTTCTCCTGGAAGTTTTAATGTGGTGCTAGACAGGTAACTTACCTAAACTTCAGTTTCAAGAATATGTACTAAATGGTCTCTTTCTGAAACGTAACACAGGCCATGTGTGATGTGAGGTTACAACACAGATCTAACTAAGACATCTTCAGTACCTGGGCAGTGCCACTGGACAGAGATGTAACATATATATATACTGCCAAAAGGAAAGTGAAAACATTTTTTTCATAGCAGGTGCTCCTCTCTGGCTTTTTAATGAAGTAATTCAGTATCAATATGTGCTACTAACTTTTTCTTTTTTTTTTCATTTTAGAGGTGGAAGTCTCTGTTGGCAAACTGCCAGAACCACAGGACGCAAGCCAGAGGACCAGAGGCAGGAGCTGATAGAAGGGGAGCACACCTCTCCCAAGGATAGCTGATTATTTTATTATGTATTTTTAAAAATAATTTTCCTCTTTTGTCTTTTAGCCAAAGTTGTGCTTGCTGCCTCTGAGACATAAAATAGAAACTCCCCACTCCTCCACAGCTTTCCCCAAATCATGTAAGAATGCAAAATTGGTGCATTTCCTAGGGCTTTCCCATGGCATTAATTTCAGAAGAGCTTTCTCTTTTCAGACGGAAAATTGAAGTACAAAGAGGTATGCGCACTGCTTCATATATGTGCATATTTATTTTTTTAAATTGAAAGGTAAGTGATCAAAATGTGTTGATCCCTTGAGAAAAAAGGTTTCTGAGTAAATATTCAACTGTCATACCGTTAGATGTGCTGAAACAACACCAGTTGAATATAACGACCCACCCTGCTCACTTTGAGGGAGTTAATAGTAGTGGAGAGGAACTTGTTCGACAAGAAGGCCATTCATAGTGGCCATCAATATCAGGCAGGACACCTGACTGCTTCATTGCCTCTGCGTCCTTTTTGGAGCAGTTCCCACTTTGCCCGGTCAGCTCTGGACGCAGCAGGCTGCGGGGGCCAGCCTCCGGAATCCGGGAGACCAGAGGTCTGGCTCGTGGGTCCTTCCACAGGACCGCGGCAATAGAGGCAGGTGGTGGAAGAAGGAGGCAGGCTCAATTGTGGATGAAGTCCAGAAGGTTTATTGTGTCACCGAACAGAAGACCTCGCCCCCCGGGGGTGCCCAGCAATGAGCAACCCTGAATGCGCCTGCCAGGGGTTTTATGGGGGGGTGGCGACAGGGGAGGGATGACAACGGCATCGAATCACGGAAGGAGAAGGACCGGTCTGCAGGATGAGGGACACACAAGGGAACCTATCTTGGGAAAGGAAGGGAGGGATCCTCCCCCCAAGACCAATCACTCGACGCCCCTGCCAGAACTTTCTAGAAGCTTGGGAGGGGTGCCGGAGCGATTGGCAGGGGTCTGGGAGGAGACAAATAGGGAAAGCAGGGTTATGAACACGAAACCAGGAGGGTATAAACTGAGATGGTACAGTAACACAAAACCCAAAGGGGAGACCCGGACTGAACCAAACAAGACACACTCCCACACTTCATGGTCTTTACAGAGAAAGACATAAATGTTTAGAAGTTTTGATATGCAGATTAGTATGGAAAGAAGAAACTTCCTCAATTTATTTTCACCTATCCTGAAAATTTGAACCCTTTGCCACTGTGGAGCAAAATAGTCCATGATCTACATGAGAGGATAACTGAGGATCAACAGAATATCTCAGCCATGAAACATGACATTCTTTGAACACATCCCCAGAAAACATTTGCTTGGGGAAAAACAACAACAGTTAACCTCAAGCAAACAGATCTCGCAGAAGGAGGTGTTTTCATTTCCCATGTTTCCCAAGCACTGTGATGTCAAGTCTTTGAAATGACAGTAGCTGCAAAAGACAGGAGCTCAGGCAGAGAACATGCCCTAGGGACATGCTGTGGCTCCAGCAGCTGTGAGGAGGACATCAGATTAGAAAACAGCACCCAACACAGCACCTCTGCCACAAGCATCAAATGGAAGAAGGCAAACCAGTTCCCAAAAAGCCAAGCAATCTACAATCAATGCATTTACTAGCAACTTGTGGAAGAATGTCTATTAGTTGTATAAATGCTGTTCGTACAACTCACTGACTAAAACAAAATTGCTTTGACCATTCACCTAAAAGCTTAAGGCATCATGACATCAGGTGCCTCACTGAGCTCTGGACTTCACGTTTGTTCTCAAACATTGGTCCTTCTTCTGAGTGTTGTATATTTTATCCAGAAAATAATGCTGAGGTCCGGTTTTCTTTAAGAGTGGATTAGAAAATTACAACTTCTGCTTTTGAAAGTAGATGGCTTTAGACACCTCTGGGTCTTGCTCTAAATATAAATCACCCATGCAGTATGCTTGTCAGCTTAGGCCAGACGTGTCATACAAGGGTTGGTTAGGTTTGGGATTTTTTTTTTCTTTTTTTCACCTAGATATAAGCAAACCCTGATGTAGAAACTTGAAAAACAACCAGACTACTGTCATCTTCAGTTGAGAGAAAGAAACAGAAGTACTCTGCTTAAGTCCTTCTTTCCCATATGGCTCATAATAAGTAATTTTCTTCTCCTGGAGTGATTTTGAAGGTAATTTCTATTTTGATACAGATCCTGGAGAAGTAGACAGAACATCCTGGTGTTCCTTTTTTCATAGCAGAGGAAGGACCTGTAATGACACTGACTTACATATACCAGACATTATGTCAAACATGGAATTCTCTGTATCCTGAGTAGGAATGTTCAATACCAGCATGGTTCTGGTAGAGCTTTAAATAAATGTGTTCTCCATCCAGGTCTAATTAAGAAACAAAACTTTGCTGTGCTGTCCCCAGTGATATTGGACCGGATGAACAGAACTACATATCTACAGCCTGCATCTTTAAAATCTGTTTCAAATCAGTGGTTTGATGCTTCTTAATCATTGGTTCATAGAGCATATAGTCAGTGCTTGCAAAAAATTTGGCTTTGTATCTTTAAGGGTTGGATGTTTCCTTTGAGACTGACACTAATTTTAGCAGAGCTCTGGGCAAGAATAACATGAATGCTGCAAGCCTGCATGGGGCTCTCCTCAGCAGTGCTGTGGAGAGAGCATCTTTGCACATCCATGACAAGCCCTAACCTTTCCTCCCACTCTCAGCTGTTTGTGACTTCGCCCCCTCAGGCTACGATTGCCCCAGCTTTTCATTTTTGAGGCTTTGCAGACTTTGATGCTGTTGCCGACAGTACTGAAATCCAGGAGCAGGGGAAGGATGTGGTAAGGAAGAATGTGTTGAGATTGAGAGGGAAACCAGGGAATTCAGTCAGTTTCAGGCGAGGGCACAGCATGGATAAGGAGGTGTGGACTGAAGGGATAGGTGGAAATGTTTGTGGAGCAGAGCTCTGGGAAGATGGATTTCTCCATGAATAAATAGTCTGCACGCCACAGTTAAGGTTTCCTATTCAATTTAGTAATACCAAGAAATCTTTGTCAGTTTCTGAAGTCTTTTTCACAACATATTGGGTACCCTTTACATATGCAATATGAAAGAATCTGGCAGGCACAAACAAATTCGTCAGAAAGAAATTATTACCTTGTGGAAGAACGGATTGATACCCTGAACACGAGCTGTGAGAATGGGTCAGGAAGACTCCTTCTCACTTTTGGTGTGAAGGGAACAAACTACTTGTATCTCCAGGAATCTCCAGTCACACACAAGTGACACAAAAAGTTGACAGCTCTATTTGGTAATTTAGATCTTCCTGTAAGTTTTGTCTTTCTAGCCCATCTGTCAAAAAAATACAAAACTCACACATCTAACAGCATGGTGAAGTGGGAGCAGTTAAAGCTGTAGACAAGAATTAGTCAAGTCTGTGCTACCTGGTGACTTTGATCTCCTTTCTGTTACCTGTTGTTTCACCTAGCAAGCTTACCTAATCAATGTTCTTTTACCAGAGTCTTGTCCTTGTTCTGTATTTGAAAATCAACCTTATATCCTTCATATAACCAATCTATCAGCCAGATCTAAATCAACCATCCTATTTTCAGCCCATAGGCATTTTTCTTGCTAGATAGCTTCTGCATCTAGACTGTCTCTTCAAAGTTCACCTTGTACAACAGCATCTGAACGGCGAGCAAGAGAAAAGGATTTAAGAAAATGTAACTATTGTCAGAAATGGAGACAACTGCAAAAGTGGGTCAAGAGAGTATTCTCCAGCAGAAGCTCTAAATCTATGAAATGGGTCAAAATGTAAATTAACCCAGAACTCTCAGCATCTACCTGGGACAAGTGCCCATCAGCACACGGATTTCAAAGCTGTTTCAACATGCAGATTCTTAGATTTTGAGTTCAGATGGCTCTTTGGTGATCACCTGGTCTGAAGTCCTGTGTAATACATACCCTAGGACTCACTAAAGAAAAATTCTTCTTTAGACCCCACATCAGTACTGCAAATAGAGGATGTACTAAAAAAACAATCAATCATATTCCCAGAGGTAGAGAATTCCTCATAAGCCCTGTGTGTTGAACGTCAGTGTCTATCCCCATTGTTACAATACTTTGACTTTATTTCTGGCCTGAATTTGTCTAGCTTCAACTTCCAGCAGTTAGTTCTTGTCTGAAGCACTTTGTGTCTGATTTGAGTGCCCTGTATTACCAAATTTCACCTCCTCACCTAGATTATCAAAAGCTTCTCTTGCATTTGTATTGCATATAATTTGTTGAGATAAGTAGACAAAGTAAGATTTATTATGTATACATTCAATAAAAATATTTCAAGACCAATTAATAAAATATTACAGGATGTATTTATTTTTTCTGAATGAACATTAACAGTCCTCACTCCTTGACTGCACAGGTCAGATTTTGCTTGCTGACAGTAATTTGTGTTGTGATTGCTACTCTGTAGAGCAACCTAACATTCTTTCTATTGATTGTAAAAATCAGGTTGTTTTGGTTCTTGAGAAAAATGACTTAAGGTAAGAATGCAAAAAACACAAACCAAAAAACTCATATATTTGCCTGTCCGCTAGATTATATTTCACCATCCAAAGCAGAAAATAAATATGTAACTCAGAAAGTAACAAGCAACACAAATCTTGCCTCAAAGAGCTATTAGCCATTTAGTTCTGAGCATAACCTCATTTATTTTTGTAAGCCTTAATTTGATTTCAAAAGAAATATATGATACTTTAGCTAATTTCATCCTGATACCAAAGCTAATTTTTCTTGCCTTTACATGTAGCATCACATAGCTGGAAAGATTATTTTATTTGGATAGAGTTATGGCAAACTTGCTCATTTTATTCTGCATGTATACAGGGTGTTTTCCCTGCAACTTAGAACCAGTTGATTCCATTCTGTGCCTCCCTTTTTTCAGGTCCGATACTATTGCATTTTATTCTATCTAATGACAGAAACATTGGAGGTTTTAGGCACTACATTATAAAACTGTCAAACAAGTGAAATAAAATCCTTGTTTGTATAAAATAAAGTTGTTTATTTAGTATTTATTTTATGTTTATATTTCACATACCACAGTCAGACCAAGAAGATGTTGAGACTAAAGGTATAAAACTTGTGATGTGCACGATATAACTGTGTAATTGGATAATGTACATTCAAAAAGGTCCAGCCAATAAGAGGAAATCAAATCTTTCCAAAGAACACATAAATGACACAAGCTTCTTTCCAACTCCAGAACATAAATCAAGAATGGCCTCTAAGTACTATGTTAACCATTATATTTTTGTTTTCCATTGCTCCTAAAAAATCTTTATGTAATACTGAGGTAGTTTTAGGTAAACAAAAGTACCAGAATACAAGAAAAACATTTTCTGTAGGTTCTCACAAACTGAGAACATTCAAAAGCAGCAGCAGCAGCAGTAGCAGCAATGAAAATAGAGAATGTCTACCCTCCATGCTTCCAGAAGATTTTTTAATTCAGAATAAAAGAAGGGTGAAATTCAAAACCAAGTACTTAGCAGGTGAAAAATAGATTAACACACCATGATTGCTTGCCAGTGTTTGTGGACATGAATGGGACCAGACAAAGTACACTGAGACCACTTCATGTGACTTCACACAACCATGGCAGTGAGAAAGGACTCACAGAATCTATAAAAATTATTTGTTACCGTATTGAGACCTGTCTTCCCATCCAGGAGAGAGATTAATTTTAATATGGGAGTTAGGCTTGCAGGTATGCAGAGGTATATTGGGAAATCTGAATTAAGATACTTGAAGAAGAGGAACAAATGTTTGCATTACAAAGCATTTCAGATCAGGTAGTTACCAATTAATAATGTGGTATTGGCTATTTAGGCATTTACTGGGAAATAAAGAGGAACAACAGTCTCCTGATTGCTCAGGCCTCTCTTCTTCCTGTCAGTAAGTCAGGCATCAGCAAACCCCCAGATCCAGAAAGGCACCATCATCTCTTTGGCTTCCTGCCAGAGCTTCTCACTCTTTGGGGAAAGGCTGAGAGCAGGAATGGAGCAGAATGCATGCTAACACACCAAGAGGGCACTTGTTGCATGAGAAAAAGATCCGGCGTTCTCCTGAGGAAGTCTCACACTTTTTCTTAAAGGGTCTGAGTGTTTCTGGTTGAGCTTGGCCTGGTCTAACCAGGCTTGGCAGGGGCATAGGGCAGGGCTGTTGAGCCCTCAGGAGGCCCTGGAGGCATTCTGTCAGATGGGCACAGAAACTCACGTGGTCATGGGCTCTGAGAGTTGATATTCACAAACCTGTTCTGTGCTTCTGTCATTTTGTCTGTTGGGGATGGGTAGGAAGACTTCTGCTTATCATTGAGTTAGTCCTTAGGCCTTTGGTCCAGCACACTTGTAAATCATCAGTGGAAGAAGTAGATGAAGTGTGGTCCTAGGATTAGAGAATCATAGGATAAACATCAGAATATTACGTTTCTAAATGAAGAGGATCATTAGGGCACGTTATTGATAGCAGTGACTACCAAGGAGATCACTTCCATTTTATGTGTTATTAAATTTGTTTAATATCTAGAAGCTAGCCATAGGAAAATAAAATCTGCCTGATTAAGCCATCACAGGTACATATACAGCAATTATGGTTCAGCTTCAGGCTATGTCTATCAAATCTCAAGTTTTTTATCAAAGTGTTGACTATAGAATTTCTTTTTCCTTGGATCTTCTGGTGCCAAAGTCTGTCAAGGTCAATCAACACAAAGTGGCACTGCTTGAAGAACCAGCATGACTGACCAGAGCATGGCAGTAGTATGTGTGTCACTGGTTGAGTAATAATTGAAATTAATTGTATAAAGCAAAAATGTTTGGCACAATTTAATATAAAAAATTAGGTATAGGCAGAATTCAGCTTTGTGACTTTATGCAGCCACTTTCTGGGAATGTCACAGTGACAGGCTGTTGTGAGCACCGTCTATTGAAAACCATGTTCTCTCCAGAATCTTCTTCAGGAAATAATTTTATTTTGATTGCTTCTGTTTTGTTGAGCAACAGTGTAAACTTCTGCATGGAATATATCCTGTATCTTCCTGATACAGAGTTGGAAGAGCTGGAGTCTCTCTGCCAACATTAGCCGTCTTAAAGATAGGTTCCCAGTATAAATTAACCTGTTATTTTTCTTCTCTTATCAAGAAAGGATGCAGACACCTCTAGAGGACCTCACCAGTATCTGTGGGTTTTTTCTCATTTAAAAAAGTTTATTTAAAACTGTCTGGCTCTGCAAAGTATAATGAATCAGGAAATTCCAAACAGCAGTTTGGAAGAAAAGGTTGGTTTAATTTTGTTTAGGAAGGGAGTATCTTCTTCTTGAGCTTCATGGGTGGCTATATGAAATAGAGTCTGCAAGTCAAAAATGTTTCCCATTATAGCTCTGCTGTTGGCTTGGAGGGAGGTTGTAACATTAGAAAATGACACTGCTTCTATCATTATATGGATGACATAGAGGAATGTCTTACAGACGAAAAGGTAGCAGTTTCTCACAAAATTAAATATCAAAGATTAAAACTAATTTAGCAGTTCATTTTGTAGGATGAAGTAGATCTTAGCACACAGATAAAATCGTACATTTTTTAAACTAATGAGAAGTTTTCAGTAGGCTGGCTGGGGAGTTTGATATCACAATATATATTTAGCTGGATGCATTTTCTTCAGTAAAGTTGCCGGTTTGTAAATTAGACCTGTGTTTGTGAACCAGCAATCATTTGTTAAAACTTTAACTTTCTATTTTTGCACATGGCGTTTCTGACAAAGTTTTTGAAGTCTGTTTTCTTTCTCATCTGTGTTTTGCAGGCTAGGCATATCACATCTAAAGCCTGAAGTAGGTTTTCTGGGACAAGCTATCTGGGACATTTAATTTTATTTAAACTTACACTTCCAGTCCTATTGTATTAGTACAGTAAATGCTTGATAACTGTTCTATATGCATAAGCAAGACAATATCAACCATTTCCCTGGTATAATACCAATTTTGTAAAAGACTTACAATTCTCCAGGCTGTTTAACCTGGTATCAATGTTTAAATGTACTCCGATTGCGGACTGCTATACACATTCATCACTTCTGTTCACTGCTTCCACACATAGAGTTGTTACTGCTTCAGAGCAGCTGGTCACGCATGATTATAAGCAGATCTAGCTCTACTTTCATGCTGTCTAAAATCTTGACATATCTGTCCTCTGCTGAAAACGAATGATGCAGCTCCATGACAATTCAAGTGTCATCACGCTGTGTTAACAAGGCCTTCATAGCAGCATCAGGAGGAAATGTGTTGACACCTTGTTTACAACCATTCTCTGTGGACATCCAGAACCGACTCGCCTTTCACTCACATGTATTTTATATTGGCACAATTCCACTGGGTTTACAGGTACTTCTCTTGATAGCCATCTGAGAAGAGAGTCAGATTCTTAATTCTCTGGTTTTGCTCATTCTGGAGTTGAATGTCAGTTTAAGATCTCAGACTTGCAAAATGCTTTGAATGACTTTGTGTGAAGTTGTTTTAAACATAAAAGTGTAAATATGATAGTGTAGTTTTAAAGTTTAAAAAGAAGAATGTTTAAATGTGAAACTGCAAACATAATAAAGCATAAGCCCGATAATCATGTGAACCATAATTTTCTTTATCCTGGAGTGCTGAAGGTTAGCAGTTTGATCTGGCCTTCTCATATGGACTAGTGATTTCAGTGTTAAGTCCCCGATATTTAACAAGATTAAGACTTAAGAGAAATTCCAGGGTTTTTTCCCAGTGATTAAAATCTGTTCTATTTTTAGAGTTTTATCGTGTGGGTGAGGTGCATCTAGAAATAAGCAGCAAAAAATACAGATCCCTCTGTACCTCTGGTGTCACTGCTATCATAATATCTGGCTTCAAAAGCTTCAGCACCCATTAAGACATCCCCACTACCTGTTAACCATCTGCTTATGGTCTTTTAGTTTTCAATTGATCCCAGGCAGAGCAGTAGTACTCACTTAAATGCCTTAATACCACTCTTGTTCCAGCTTTTCAGGTTTCTGTCTTTCTTCTTTCAGACATTGTGTTTGCCAGTCACAGAAATCTATGATTTCACTGCTGCAAGTATCCTTCTCTTTCTCTTATGCTGCCTTTACGCATTCCCTCTGCTCTTCTGACACCTCCATTCTTCTTTCGTCAGGTCTGTTCCTTTGTGCATTTTTTTCACCCCTCTCTTTTTTTTTTCCTTTCTTTATCACACCCATCCATATCATTGCTGCAGTATGGCTTTGGACCCATTCCCTCACTCCTCCCTATAGGATTGTCTTGATTCTTTTGATAAAAGAAATTTGGAGGAGAGAGGAATGGGCAGCTGAACTACATTCTCCACTAGCATGAGTTCATTGTCGTCATCTTTTCTGTGTTGTAATACCTCTATTATTCTCTTCTGACTCATATAAACCATGCCTGGTAATATCATCTTCCTTCTGCATCTTGACAACCCCATCATCCCCTCAGTATGATCCTGGCTGTGAGTGTCCATGTCCTTGCACTCCACCAGAGAAAAGCTCTTTGCCCATGTTTCATTTTGCCCCTTCTCTCATTGCTATAGTGGCATACTCAAGAAGAAATCAAGTCCAGCAGTTTCTGCTATGGGCAAAAAAAGTGTTTTTCCACTTCTCCCTGCCCAGACAGGAATGCAAGTGAGGAATTTGCACAGCTCTGGCTGCAGCCTCCTACTCCTGTCCCCAGCAGCTGCTGCTGCCCCTTTGCCAGCTCCTTCTCCAGCAGCCGGCTTTGCCAGGCTCCTCCTGCCTTTGAAACTCACCGATGCCCTCAGGCATCACAACCAGTAATTCACTTACAGCTCTGCTTACCTATAAATATGTACACAGGCACACACTTACACATATAAATGTGTGTATATTATTTTTTCTCGTGTGTTCATATGCATATATACATGTCTACGTTCTCACACGAAAGCAAGTGATGCTCCGGTTCTCTCATTTCTCTCCATAGGGCATGTAAGCAGGCTTTTTGGAAGCGCAGGCATGGCACACCAGTTTTATCTCCTGGTCTCAAATCTATTTTGGAGAAAAATTACACCTTTGCATGTGAGTATGCATGTTTGCCTCATATAGACTTGGCTGTAGCAAATTTTTCCAAACCCTTTTCATGTCCTGTATTTCCCTTAGCCCTTGCATTTTTTGAGGCAGGTCTTGGCTTTTCGTACTTGTGGGCAGCCCAGAGAGGCTCCAAACCCTACTTGTACTGGCAAAATATGTTTTAAAAATAAATTATTTCTAAAAATATAACTTTCAAGAAGAACTAATGCAGATAGCTTCTGAAGTCCCTGGCTTTTCAGAACTCTCACTACTAGATAGAAAAAAAGCCCTCAGCTGAATACATTACAAGTGTGTTAAATGCAGCTTTAAAATTGTTGTGCCGTGGCCAACATGCTGTAATTTTTCACAGGCATTGCTGTGCTGTGGGAAAGAAGGAGGAACACATTTCTTTGTGCAGGAGACTGGGTGTTTCTCAGCAGCTCTGTCCTCTAGGCTGTTCCCTCACAAGCTTGACTCTTTGCCTGAGGCTGGCAAGAGGCAAGTCTCTTTCTCTTGTGTTCCTTGCTTTCTCTACAAAATCCACTGAGGAGCTCCACCCCTGCATTCTCACGCTTCTTAATGTGGCTATAAACAGCACCTTATTTGCTGCCAGATCAAATTATCTGCATAGGTTACTTCAACCTAGCTTTTGTGCCAATCCCATTTTAATTCAGCCAGAATACTGGCAACAAGCTTTTCCTTTCCTTGGATTGCAGGAATGCTGCCAAAAAATTACCTACTACTTGAGAAACAAGAAATGGCTTAATGTTAGAAGCCTGATCTCAAAAGGGATGACTACACTGAGGAAAAAGAAAAAGCTTGTGCTTTTTTCCACTGCACAGTCTTGAGGCTCATGTCTACTGGATCTTAATCCACTAATGTCAGGGTTTCTGTGTAGAAACAATTGATATCATGATCAGTATCTCTTTTTGTTGGCCAGAATCCCAAGGCAGACTAGGGCTTGCCCAAAACAATTCATTAGAAGCCTATGTACCAGGAGCCTTTAGCTAACAAAGCCAGAAGAAGAAGTAAACATCTCTTTTAAAGAGACCTATTCAGCTCTCATGGGTATAACCTAGAGCCTGCAGATGTGACCACATCATAACTGATGGTTTCATGCATCTTCAAAAAACCCCAATGAATAAACTGACTCATTCCTGTTTCCTCCAAAGCAGCCCTGTCATCAGCAGAGACACTCCCTTTTGGCAATGGGAGTCTATAAGATTGCAGCTTTTTAATTGCGACATAGGTCTCCTCTTAGAACAAGAAGGGGACCCCAGGGTAACAGGCAACTGTATATTTGATTTCCAAAGTAGCTGGCTCAGGGGACAGAAAGTCATGTGTTTGACCACTTGCAGTTCAGACTTTGTCTAAATAGTGCACCTTGACAACACCTTTGGGATGCTCCACAGTTCTACTCCTCTCTCCTTACCTGCTCTTGTTCAGCAGCATGTTTTGCCTTATACATCTGTCATCTCTATTTTAAATGGGCTGCAAGCCATGAGTGCCCTTTTGTCTGACTTTCCCTGGTAAATGCCTCTGTGACTTTGTTGCAGACATCACACCAAGAGCCCAAACCAGAAGGCTGCTAGTCTCTCTTTTTTATATCCAATACATTCTTGCAAATAATTAGAGCGAATCTGATGATGAGAACCAGGGATGGTTCATGTGACCTTTCTGTCAATGTATTTAAGGTTTTCAAACAATTAGGAGCCACACTTAATCCCTATAGTTAACTCATACAATCACTTCTCCTTTCTCATTTCTCTACCAGCTCCACCTTTGTTACATGCTCCGTTGCTTCAAGTTCATTTAAAAGGCCCAAGGGAGGGAGAAAAAGATAATTCTCACAGGTGTTTTTAGCATTCTGATGGGAGGAGGGGATCCTGTTTATGAACAAAGTTTGTGCTCTTATAATGCAAGTCAGCCAGATAAAGCAGTACTCATGATAATAAAGAACACTGTAACAGAGAGAGACAGTGGTGATATCCGGGTGCTATTTTGGATGCTGCTTCTTTCAGGTATTAACAATCTGAAAGTTCCAAACATTTGCACAGTAATAATGTAAGGTCATGAAGGAAAATTGCAGTAAGAACTCTAATAAAACAATCTTTTCAGGATTTTTTATGGCCTGTAGAACTCTTGGGGCAACCCACAGCCAGGAGATGGGAGGTGCAGGCATGCCTTGTACTGTGGACAGGAAAACAGTGTGTGTCCTCTGCTGGAAGCCCTTGCCCTGGGGAAGATTAGCAGAAACAGTGCACACAGATTGTCAGTGAAGAAGCAAAGGGATTAGTTATGATAGCTTTACATTTGGATTTTCTCACGGCTTAAATATGGCATAACTTAGATGGGCTTAATTGTTGGACCCTGACAAGCTGCTTCAGGTAGAAGCTGCCAGTATGACCTCCTCTGAACTTGCCATCTAGCCATATTGCACTCTGTGAGCTCCTGAAGTGTTTTATAGGTGTGCAGTAAGTCAAGGAACCTCAGGTGTTAAGTTAAGCTTCAGGACCACTGTCGTGAGGCTCATAGTTCAAATGACTGATGCATGATTATATTTCAGGTCTCGGCAACAAACAACTTGGCTGCTGTTCACATTAGGGGCCTGGGTGTTAGACTGTGGGATTACACTGCTGTTGTTTTGTCAGTACACTGAAGATGACAAAATTTAAGTAAAATTAAAAGAAATGGTTGTTTAACTGACTGACAGAATGAACACCAACCCGGGGAAAAAAAGCAGCAGCAACTCAAATTGGAACAGGAAAATGACATCTTAGAAAGTAATTGAATAAACTACATTGAATAAACTACAGATTGTCTGTGGCTGATGAATTCTGCCCCAAAACAGTGAAGGAGTTGGCTGAGACAGCTTTAAAGCTGCTTTCAATTGTTCCAATAGAATTGTGGCAGAGCAGTGAGCATCCACGAGACTGAAAGGGGGCTAGCCTAACACCTACTCAAAGGGGCAAGCAAGTCACTGAATTGTCAGGCTGGAAAAAATGAACAATCAGAGTCTTTGTGACCATCTCAAAGAGCACAAAGTGGTGAGTAACAGCCGAAATGGATCAGAGAAAATCTGATCTAATCCAGTCCAAACAACCTAATTTCACATGATGAAAAGTGGTCAGCTTGCAGTCACTTCTCAAGCTGCTGTCAGCTGAGGCAGGCAACATATGCTTGACTCACCCCATTTGCAAAGCAGACCCGTGTCTACAAATAAGTGTATTAATTGATATCTTTTTCTTCACAATTTGTGGGAGGTAAAAAGGCACACACACATCTGTTCAGAATCTTTTCATTTTTTATTTAGAGAACAGAAGATTTTCCATCAGTTGCGGCAAAGAGAAAAAGAATAACCTGATCTCCATATGCACAATTCAAAAGAAAAGAATAGTCAAAGAAATATTCTTAATCTGCAAAAGGAAGAAATCGCATTATACAGACCAAAACTCTCTGATCTTAAGGATCATTTAGTGTTGGACTAGATTATGCAAATGGCATAATTTGCTTCCCTTAAGAACTGATGAGACAAACACCTGCTAAGAATCACATGGTTATTCTTCATACTTCCAGTTTTATTTTCTCTGGTTTTCCATGATTTAGAAATATTTGTGATCTCTCCTAGTGCTGGTGAAACAAACAAAACTTCTTCTGTCCAAGGAGTAAGGTACCGTGCACTTAGAGGAAACTCTAACTACCAAAACAGATACCCAAGACAGTATTTCATGAATTGAACCTCTTTCCGAGGTTCAATTCCCAGTTACAGCCAGTTCAACTTCTCTGGCTTTTTTTGCTTTCGCCTCTGCAATGTCTAAATCTGCAGTAGCTGGCAGACCCATGCCATGCAGAACACTGCTTTTAGGGCAACTTTCTGGTATTTGTGTTATGATGAATAAGGCAGAGGGATTCAGTGTACTGTAACACCTGGAGGAGGGAGTGTGCTCTCATACCAGCACTGACCTTTTCTGGATGCACAAGTATGCTCCATGGATACTCAGCAAACACTGCTTTATAAAGCACTCCCTGCCTGCTGTGTGAGTGCTACTGGCAGGACAGGGCAGCTCCAGTCAGGCACCAAGCCCTGGGCAGAAGCTCCATGTTTTTACCAGCCACCTTCAGCATCAGCTTCTTTTTTTAGGTCTTTCTAAGAGAGGCCAAGAGGGCTAACGAACAACAGTTGGGTCTTGTGAAGAATAGAGCCAAGACAGCTGTAGGGACTTGATTCAGCAATTTGTTTAGCCTGATACCTATTTCCTTCATCCATTATGAACTGCTTTGCCCCTCACCCCTGACTTTAGTGTATTGTTTTTTAAGGAGCAAGAGGTTCAGTTGAAAGCTGAACTCTGGGCAAAAAACGTAACCAAGAAACATGTATGGCAAAACCTTGGCCTTTTGCATCTATCCTTTATTTTTCTGGTCAAATCTTTGTAAAATCAAATATGCTCCACAGGATTAGCTAGAAACAGTCTCTAGAGATGAAGTGGTTGTGTTTCCTTCAGGAAATTCCAGATGAGAGCCATGTGACTTCTATGCTACTAATTTCAATTGGAAATCAAATTGTAAAACAAGTAATCCATTTTAAATTAGTCTTTACATATTGGTCCTCCAGCAGAAAATGATAGAAGTAAGAGTAATCCACAGAGACCAGCAAAGATTCCTCTGCAGCCTGGTGTAATTCCCATTAAAGAGATGACAACTGTGCCTGAGTTAGCAGTTGCTGTCTTTGGCAGGGAGAAGCTCATTTTACCGGTACCACCCTATCAATTGCCAAACAGATCATTCAAAAAGAGGGGTTAGTGACTGGCATTTAGGTGAGAAGTAGTGCTGAGGAAGCTGGATAGAAGTGCTTTACAGAAGGGAAATTGAAAACATGGAACAGGCTGTGCCAAGGGAAAAACCTGAAACATGCTGTTCAGATCAGCAGCAGGCAGAAATAACGACTTGTAGAGAGGTAGGAGATGCCAAGGAGCACATTAATTTTCCATTGCTGGAAGTGTACCTGCCAAAGACCAGTCTCAGTAACCCCTTCTGGCCCTTATATGTTCCCAGGTAACAGTAAACTTTCATGTCTGAACTTTCTCTTTGTCTTAGAATTGATCCTCTTCTCTCCTTCTGCCTTTTAAATTGTATTTGAAAGGTTTCTCTGAAGGGTGCTCAACTTATCAGTGTTATTTATATTATCTACAGGGAAAACCAGTGTGAACAGCTGCTTCCACTCATGATATGTTCCTCTCTTTAGGCCTTCTGCTGATGACCTCTACAGTACATGTGTTGAAATCTAAAATATTTCTCCATTGGGGTGGCACTGTTCTTCTAATTAATGCAAATGATGTTTCATGTCTTTCATAGCATCTCCTCTGAGACAGCATATATGATCAGCTGTGGCAATAAATTTGTTTTCTTTCTTCCCTTCGTTCTCTTTCCTCCTGCCATGCTTGAATCTGTTCTTATTCTTGGCTGAAATCCCTTAAGTTTAGCACTTTCACATTTACTGAGTGTCTTAGATTAAAATTTGATCGTGTTCTCTCCAGGGAACCAAGTAAATGTCTCTATAATAAGAGCATGGCTAAAGCATGAGGAATAGTACACAACCTTTGATCCTTTTAAGGTTGAAGCTGTGCTGTTGAGTTTGTCTAGGATGCCAGATCTTGGGTGCTGTTCCTCCAAGTGATCTTATACAACGGTGAGCAGGTGGGTTGGAAGTGAAAGCAATGTAAGCAATTATGTTAGGACTTGTGCTCTGGAAGGAGCTCAAAGCCCTGCACTGGTTTGGCTTTTTGTGAGCTGGATCTTGATCTTTCTCTCTGGCTGTGACTCAGAACCTGCCTGAACTCTGTAATTCCAGAGAGCCTGGAGCCCTGTCCTACCTTGGGTCTCTGTAAACTCTGTGATCAACCTTGAAAAAAACCGGAATTGGCTCAAATTTGCCAGGTGTCATGGGTAATATTAAATTGTTTTTTAACTCTCCAGAAGGCTAAGAGGGAAAATAAGCAGATCTGAAATAGATGCCATTCCAGCTGCTCACTGAAAAGTGTTTTGTAACACTTTCCTCAACACTGTGTAAATATGAAATCCTTCTGCCAGTAACCCTTAGAGGGAACTAAGCATTCTTACACTCAGATGAGTAAATTGAGGCACAGAGGAGTGAGATGTCTGGAGCAGGGAGGAGAAATCAGCAGCCTTCTTCCATTTACCTGCCCTGAGCACCCCATGTATGTACTCTACCTCCCGGCCTCTGTTGAATAACAGTTTTTGAGTAGGCTGGATATAAAGCAGCTTGATCATCTTCTCCCTGTGGCACAGCTTAGGGCAGCTCTGTTGCCATTCCTCTGCCTGGCAGCAGCTTCCCAGTGCCATGGGTGGCCACGCTGGTGCCCAGGGTCGGAGCAATGGGCCAGCATGGCACGGCAGTGAGACAGCCGGGCTTTGCTGCTCCAGTTCAGCATTATAACAGCACAGAAGGTGCCGCTTTCTGCTTCTAGACCTTCCATTCTGCTCTGGCAGAAGCATATGGGTGATTTGGATATTGATTTATAAGGCAGACTTCAGCAAAGTCCATTTTAAAGGCTGCAATTGAACTGACTTATTTAAGTCAGCAGGAATATTGCAAATTGTCTCATTTCTACACTGTCTTGGTTGAAAATTTATCAGCAAATTCAGTCAACCTTTTTGATCCTGTATTAGAATGTACTGATTTTGCTTTCATAAATTACAGTATGTGCTGTTTCACCAAGGTGTAAGTGTAGCAATGTACTTTTTCAGGACTAATGCTTGGGCAATAATAATTTGTCGCTAGGCAATATTAAAGTTTTCCTATGATCCTCTGTCTGCCTTATCTTTCTCATGAAGAGTTCTTTTGCTGGTGCTTTATTCTGCTTTTTTCCCCACCACTTCACACACATACATACCTTTCAGCATCTGCATTTGGCCAGGATGAGATGAAGGATAGGGGACTGAGCCCCAGAGCACCCCTGTGCCTGGCCATGCCAGGATGCTTTGGATGGCACCAGACAGGGCAAGGAGTAGGAGTCTGGCCAGGTCAACGGTGCCACAGGGCTGCCTGCTGGGCCCATCAGCCATCCAGACTGACACAGCTAATCCCCCTTGCTGTCAGGGACAGCTGTCAGACCGTGCTGGCTTTTTGGTCACTGCCAGCCCAGGCCAGATTTAGACTGGTGTCCTGTGGATGGCCTTGGATACCTCATCATCAGTCCTGTGAGGGACTTTCCCTTTGTTTTTTAAATGGGAGTTTATTCTGCAGGGTAGGCGGTGCTGGTGCTGCCTATAGCTAGGTTGCCTGAACCTGGAGAGCTGGGAGGCTGAACCAACCAGCTCTGCATATTTTAATATTCAGGCTTTAATCAGAGCCCAGAGTCTGCACCAATGCCTGTAAAATACAAACAGAAGGGTGTGTTCAGCAGTCACTCCAAACCACATCCCTGCTTATTCTAGTTCTGGCTGCAAAGGTCACGAAGCACTCAGATGAAGGCTACTTCTAATTATTATCCCATTTGAAAAAAAAAATCCCACAGTGCAGTCATCTGTGCAGAAGTGAAGGGAGGGAAATATGCCTTATATAAGCAGCACCTTTGGGGATTTGCTTGACTTTGTGTGTGCATATGTATGTGTAACATTTGGTGAAAAATGCTCTTTCTGTTGGAATGGATATTATTCATGGACATGGTTCCAGTTAAGCTAATTGCTCTTGACTTTAAAAAAAGAAGGGAAATTTCTAGTAAGCTGGAATACCTTACTTGGACATCTTTGAAATGAAGTGTTTCAAATAATTCTTGTTTTAAAAGAAAAAATTTGCATGATCATCAATCTGTTTTATTTTTTAAGAAAAAGGATTTGAGGTGAGGTAGAAGAAACTAAAGAAAAAAAAATAAGCAGCTGACCTAAAACTAAATTTGTCAGATATTCTAAATTTGGCCATCCGAGTGAATGAATCTGTCTTTCACAAAGACCCCTCTCAGAGGAGGTGAAGTGCAATCTAGCCATTCAGGGTGAGCCTTTCACTCAAACACTGCTTCATGGAGAAGCCTCTGCATACCACAGGGAGGAAAGTAGGCCAATCTTTGTCCTTTAGAGAGGCACCTGAAGCTATGTAATCATTGAGGATTAAAATCTTCTGGGACTCTCGCCTCCAAGATGGACAGATGGCAACTTCATGTAACAATAAAGGCATCCTTACAAAATAAAAGAAAGACAATTAGTCACCTCATACATATCAGAAGACCCTATTGCAGACAGCAAGTGTTGGGGATTTGAAAGGGATCAAACAAACTCTTAAGCTATATCTTTTCTGAAGCATATGGAGGGTAGAATTTAGGGCTGTGCAAATAATACAAGTGTTGGGTATTTTTTGTTCTACAACTGAATGACAAAATCAGAATAACAAATTACAAATTGGATTGCATGCTAGATTTTCACCAAAACTACACTAAAAAAATAATTACTTGTTCTCAACAGATCCCATGTATTTCATTTTCCTTTCGGCCATTTAAAAAGCTACACCAAGTAATGGTCCCATTACGAAAACAGTGTTAATGCCTCTGTTTTATTGTAATGCTAGTGATTACACTGTTGGCTCAGGATCTGGGATACCAACATTGAATACCCCACTCTACCAAAGGGTCTTTCTGTGCACTTTCCTGGACAGGCCTCATACCTATGTGTGTGCCCTGGAGCTTGCTCTGCTGACATTATTCTATTTAGTTTTAGTTCCAAGCAGATGCTGGATTTTGAACAGCACTCCACAACCTCACCAAGATTGCAGTTCTGGGGTCCCTCCTGGTGGTGGTGGGTGAGTTAAGGGTGCCGGGGCAGTGACACAGCTCTGAGAGCAGGATGGAGCCTGCAGAAACCTGACACTGCAGCCAAGCACCTTTCGCTTGGGCTTTGAACTGAAGCCTTCCTAGGACAATAGGAAATGCTGTCAGAAATGTAGAGGCTTCTCCACCAGTGTGCGTGTATTTGCTTTCCTTCTGGCTTTCAGAGTCAGCATTACCATGCCCAGAACTTGCCGGAAAATGCAGCCTCTCACTCCATCACGTGCCACTACTTTGTTCCTCTGTAACATTCTCCCTTCACCATTCTCCAGCCCAAAGTGCTGCTACCAAAACTGCTTCTGTTTCACATTGCTCTGATGACACCAGACCTGTTAGTTCCTGTATGTACCCAGAGGTGTGTGCATCATGTTCATTGGGTCCTTGTGTTTTCTGTAAGCAATTTCACTCCTCTGTCATACCTTGTCCTCATGGTGCTAGTTCAGCGCCAGAAACCTTCTTCCCTCTGGCCTTTGTGTTTACTTCATACTGTTTGCCAGGCCCTGCTCATGCCACATCTCCTGCTCACATCCATCTCATTCTCTTCCGCAGTACATGGTCACATAGCCTCCAGTGCCGTCTCTTGGCATGGTTAAGGAGGCTTCTTACGGTGCTCTTGCCTCAGGAAGCCTTAAGCAAGTCACTTCCCAGGGGCCAGGTCCTTCTTGGTATTTGCCAGGTGCAGGGCAGGGCTGGCAGAAAAATTTTGATATATATTTCTTTCAAACCTCTACCCCTTCTCACTGCACTCATCAGTGCAGTGTTTCACTGGGTTCCCACTTGAAAGTAATGAAGGAGCAACTTCTCTGCATTTCTTCCCTTCTCTGCTCCTGACTGTTCAGCCTACAAACTGGCTGGGACTGGTGTTGTTTCCCATCATTTCTTAGCACAGACTCTGGCACAAAGGGACTCTGATCTCCACAGATCTAAGCCCTGCTGTATCAATAGCTAATTAAAGTTTCTTCCATATTTAGGACCCTAGTCATCCCTTTGCTGACAGCTCTGTGAAATTGCAGTGACTGGAAATCAGACTCAGTGATATTAAAAAGTAACCGACCAGACTGAACACATCAAACGTTTTCTGACCTGTTTCACTTTTGTCTCCCTTATCTGAACCACATGGGTGGAATTTAGCGCCTCTATTTTTAAACCTTTCACTTAGGCATTGACCTCTTTACTGCAGTCACCCTACGTTCCCTTTGCAGTCAAAGAAGAGAGAGGCACTTCTGGGGTGCATTTTGCATGCCCTACTTTTGGGGTCTACTTTAGGGCAAGATGAAAGGGACCCCAGAAATGCCTGTTTCTTCTCTTCACTGACTGTGAAGAAGGTCTTGATAGTCTTGCCACATACTTACAGTGTCAATCAAAAGCGAATCTAAGTGCTCTGAGTTGCCCTTTGTACACCATTGTGCACACTGTTAGGTCTAAATAAATGGATTATTTATAGCATATAGAGAGTTTTATGTCACATGTTCTGTATTTGTATACATATAATACCAAATCCATGCATTCATCTATTACTAGGAAGCTAATCAAGCAACACTTTTCTTCCAGGTTCTTAAATGAGAACTCCACCTTCAAACAATTCAAGCCAGTATTGATACTAGAGGAGAGTGCATGGGGCATAGATCTGCAAGGTCCGTGTCCTTGGTGATTCTTGGCTTTTCTGACAATGTCATTCCAGTGCCAGCCATAAAGTCAGAGCCACACTCTGGGGTGTCCAGCTGGGGGTATTTCTTTAGGTCTTGGCAGCTTGCTGGGGAGTCTGCCTGGAACTGCTACTACTGAATAATAGTAGCATCCCCCATGAACCGATTCCTTACCTGGCACTACTACCACTGAAGCTTTTGGGAACAAGGACTTGATGTGTCAGTGTGAGAAGCCAGGGTGTCCCCATTTTTTTGCTGCAGCTGACCAAAATTAGGTCTGGAATTTTAAATTTACATTTGAATCTACATATGGGTCACTTGATCCTGAGACCCACCATATGCAAAATTAATAACCCATCAGTACCACTGGATCTGCCTGACGGATGTGTTAGCCAACCACTACATTGCAGCCTTCAAAAAGTGGAACTGCCACTTAGAGAAAAGAATGTTTAAAAATAAAGCACTCAAAATGCTATATAGCCTCTGAACTAACTTTGCTGCTACATTTAATGCAGAAGATGAGATTTTTGGGGAGGCAGGCCACATATGACTTTTTATATATGCCTAAACAACAGCTCTGAAGAAAGTTTTCATTTTCCTGTTCAAATCACTCTGTGAGGAAATAATTATCTGACTTCTTTTTTCCCCTGTATGCACCTGAGAACTGGTATCAGTCACAGCAGGATTGATGCACAGATGAGGGCACACATGCTACCATATATATAAACTACATGCATGTCCTAGGAGCATGTTCTGACATCACTAATTTCTTTAACCTACCTACAAGATAATATTAAAAAATGGAAGAAAATAAGCTGCCGATATTGCTTTTCAGCAACAGTAAGTCATTTGGTCTTGAGCACAAATATTGCAATAAAACCTCTTGATACAAACACCATTTTGTGACAGAAAGTTCCATTTATTTCCTTGAATTGGAATGCTAATTAAATCTGTCACTCGTTCTTCTGCCAAAGTTCTGCTGCTACATCTGTGGGCAGAACTATATTTAAATATCCTTCAGAGTCAGTAGTATTTCATTGATTTGATTTATGAAGGGAGCATAACCAGGAAAAATGTATCCTGTTATCTTCTCACCGAGGAAAACAATCTGATAAGCAGATTCTTAAGTAGAGACGTCTTTTGGTAATGGGTCCAACTCTTTGTATGGCAAATGAAAGGATTATGAATAATGCCTTAATATTTCAGTGTATCTCTTTACAACAATAAACTGCATTAAAAATCCATAGCAAAGTATTTTCCCTTTCTTCCTAAGAGGCACTGTAGCTGTTTTCTTTTATGCTCAATGGACCCTGCAGAAGTTATCCTGTGTGTGCTGCAATCCTGGCACTCTCATGTGCCTTTAAAAGAAAATTGGCCCAGCTGTACTGCATTTGTTATGGAAAGCCCCAGAGATCAGTATTCTCTTTCTAGCTCAAAAGGAGCCCAGACCATCAATCAATATCTCACTGCACTTAGGAAGTGGGTTTCCCTGAAGGAAGAGGATTTGATGGACTTATTTGCATTTCCCCTTCCTATACATCTGGCATTATGCAAAGTCTCTGAAAGATGAATAGTAGGTGCTTCTACCTGAAACACACTGCAATATGGAGCTGCAGCAACGTCTCTGCTCAGGCAGCTCCCAGGCAGTGCACTCCCAGTCTTTCCATGGGGTCCAGAACGGTGGACCGGGTCCCATCTTCTCCCTATGCCAACACAGTGTGACATGAAGCATCTTGCAGGGTGGCAAGGGACTGGTAACTTCTCCTGGACAAGCAAAGTGGCACAGGCATCCACACAATGACACCTGTTCTGTGAATAGAACAGTTGCAGCAACAAGGTGTTCATGAAGGTGGATCTTGGAGGTCCCAAACAGTCTGGCTGGCCCCCGTTGGTATTGTCAGGTCCCCAACATGTTCAAGAAGGTTCTTGTTCTATCACTATTGCACTAAAAAGGCATTCATGGGGTTAAACTTGCAGGTTCTCGCTGAGCTGTTTCTCTGTGTGTGCTTATAGAAAGGTTACTCCCATCCTGGGAGTTTATCTGGTGTCACAGGGGCTTTCTGGGTTGTCCATGCACTTTCTATCTCACAGCTGTGCAAGCAAAATACGTGCAACTGGAGACCAAGGCTGGCCAAGGCCCTGATGTCTCTCCTGTATTTAGGATCTTCAGAATTCTGTAGGATTCTGTTAGATCAATACAATCTGGATGTCCCCAGTGCAGTCCAAATGTCTGGCACACTGTGACTGCTTCTCAAACCTTTCTTCCTGACCCAGGCCCCCGTGAGAGGCCCCTTCCTGCGAGACGACAGTGGGGACCCCAGGGCCACCGTGGGTCCCTCTGTAGCTTCCAATGTAGCATGGGGGGCTGTGGGTGGTGTGGGCTGAGCTGAGGAAAGACATGCAAGCAGAAGCAGCAAACACAGCAATACTTCATAATGTTATTTCATACTTGGAGGCAGTATTTCACCATTACAGCAGAACATGTGTTTGCATGGGAGCCCAGAATACTGCTTTCCAGAGCAGTGGGGAGGAGCAGGGCAATGGTGGGAGCTGGCTGGTGCCAGCAGCCTGCCCTAAGAGGTTGTGATTCAGATGCAAGGCCCTCACTGCAGCTTAGAATTTTCCTGATATATAAATTGAAAAGGTCTAATTTCTCAGGACAATGAAAGCACATGTCAGGTCATGCTATTTGGGACTTGCATGGAGCCACAGCAGCTCTATAGTGGATATAAACAGCTCTACAGCATCTCTGGCTGATGCTCAGCTTTCTCCTTGCTCCAGGTACCAAAGCAGGGGGAGGCTCAGCTGCATTAGGTGAAAGCTGAAAACCTTTAGCAGATGTCTGAGGGCAGCTCCAGAGATTTCACACTGCTCAGAGATCCTGGCATCTTCCAGCATTAAGTCAGAATTATGGACCCTTAATGACCTCAAGACAGGGTCCTCAGAGCAAAGGTCTGCCTTGATGGCAAGTGTGATTATTGTCCTTAGATGGCCATCAGCAATGCAGACAATGGATCTGTGTGTCTGGCTAACAGCTGTTATCATGTATGGGATCAATATGTGCCTGCCATGGCCCAGTATTTTAAGAAGGACAAGAGAGGTGCAGAAGGTTGCATGCAGTGTCTCCTCCCCCTCTACCATGCTTGGGCATACATTACGGGGTTGTTTTAGCATCTTATGTATCTAGGCTAATCCACTGGAAATCAATCAGATCAGCTGGGAATGGGCATCCAGTGATGACAGATTGAATTAATGGTCTTTATCACTGATTCAGTGACAAGGGTCTAATCCTGGTATTTCTGCCATGACATGCAGAACAGAGCACACATGCAAAAGCACAGAGACAGGCAAGGTAAGTGCAGACATGCTTTTAACTTCTCAAAGACCTGTACATATGAGTGGGCTGATGCTGGAATAAATAATTTACCCTGTATTTTTAGTATAAAGTCAGGTCTAAGCAACTTATGTTTGTATCTTCCCTCACGCCCCACTGACAACGTTACTGAATTATATGTACCTATTTCCTCATCAAGATATGTATATTTTAATTATAGATGTGTTCCAGTTTCAGTCATGCCTCCAAATATATCAAGGCTTTTAATGTTATCACACCTATCTAAATACTAAGTGCTGTTGTGGTCTGAGTTTTGTGTTATTTTATGTTGTATTAATTTAAATATCAGTTAAACTAATTTTTTTTTTCTTCAGCACTGCCACCTTTCTGAAGGTGATGCAGTAGAGAAATGCAGTCTGTATTTTCCCTTGTAGAATTCAAGGTCTGTTCCCCAAAGATCAAGAGGTAATTTTTTGAGTAATAATTGAGGATGTCTTGAATTTTGACTGTTTAGGGGAAGTTAAAAAAAAGTACCCCAAACCACACAGTCAAAGTCCCCAGTCATCTTTTAAGGACTTCAGCATCTCCACGCAGCTTTACCTGTAATTTATCATCACAGCTATTATTTGTCTAAAAAATAGGCCTATACACATGAATATAAGAAATAGCAGTGAGACTGCTGATACAGGAAAGGTCAGCAGGATCAAACCTTAATATTTTACATGTAATCCTATGAATATTAGGTCCCATATGCCCTGCTAATTCCAGCTTTATCTCTGATATGTGGCTTATTTCTTAGGATTAGGTTTAGAACAGCAAGTGGCTGTTCAACAAACAGTGCACCAAAGCACCCATCTTGCAGAAGAATTGGCTTCTTCTGCTGGGATTGTGGAAAATAATTCTCCAGCTCAATATCTAAGCAATTGAATCTCTCTGTGATGAAAGCTGTGCCTCCTAATGTCCCGCATGTATGTGCAGAAGAATTCCCTGATCTGCTGGCGATAACTATTTTGCAGCCGTGGAAAAATCTGGGATGGCAACGATTGTCTGAAAGCGATATCCAAGCCATCAATTACACTTGCCAAAATATTTCTGCCTCTGCCTCTGTTTGGCTGTTGGGCTGGGGTTTGCTGTGCTCTGCAAGCCCCTCTTTGCCTTTCACCATTACTCCTTGTCACAGCCAGGACAGGCCGCAGCATTGCGCCACAGCAGGCGCACAGGCTGCCAGCTTGGGTGGGAGCAGATGGTGTTTTGAGCTGGATGAGCAGGGAAGTGAGTGCATGAGGTCGGAAGTGGTGCTGGAGGGTAGCTTGGGCACGGGGAACAGCGGCTGGGCTGTGGAGTCAAGGGCGTCTGTGCCTCCCACTGCAGAGCCCGTGCGGGAGGCTGTTGCTGCATCCAGATTTCAGTGTGCTTGCTTCAGTGCCTGGCACCAGACCCTGCAGTGATCTCTCCAGGCTCCACATCACATCCTTACCCACACAACAATCCAGCTCCCAGTTCCTTTTCTGAATACCTTGTAAAAGCCCATCCTAAAAATAAGCTGCTTGGCTCATGGACATTGTGAGAAAGAGTGAGAAAACAGCAGTTAAACACAGGCAAGGCATGAGAGCACACAAAGTATTAGTTCACTTTCACATCATCCAGTTAGTTCATTTTGTCCTCTGTCATTTGCATCACATGCCCAGGCAGTCATTTAAATGTTGGAGTTTTTCCTTTATCTTTGCAGCTTCCAGGATAATATTCCCTTCTGTTGGTTGGCTGGACTTACTGTCTCTTTTCCAAGGTCAGGATGAGTGTGAACCTCTAGCAGTCTTGTGACCAACTTTCTGCTCTGTCACCAGCTCAGAGGTCTCCCAACTGCCCACCACGCAGGCCTTGGACACATCTTTCCCTAAAACATCTATCAACCTAGTGAATAAAGATGCAAAAAATGCTAGAACCAAAATTAAGACATCCATGAAGACACTGCTTCAAATAAACCTAAATAAAATTAGTTAACTGGGATGGCAAGCAACATCTGCTAGTTTATAAAATGATAAGAAATTATTTGAGCTTATCGGGTTTCTTGCTCCCTGTATTTTGTGAATTCACAACATCCTTCTGCTTTAGCTCAGAGATCAGCATGAAAGGGTTCCCAGTCCAGTGGTTCCCTCACTGTATATGCTTCCTCCTCCCCTTTTCTGCCTTCTGCTTCACCTGATCTTTCTGTCTTCCAAGATTCTTGCTTTTTTCCTTACTGTCTCCTTTTTAATTCCCTCTCTACAGAAACAATTTTCCCTTCTAAAGCAGCTGTGTGCTTTAGTCCCAAGTCCCATGTCCTGGAAACTAAGGATCATATCAGGAACACCAACAGTCACAATAATAATAACAATTACCATAGCAATAGTTCTCATCTGCAGTGGAGGATATTGAGGGCAATTGTCCAGGACAGCTGGCCAGTGAGGACCTTCAATACATGAGGGAAGACCCACAAGTGCCATGGCTGGCAGGCAGCCTGGCCCTGAGGTATGACCTGGGCACAGGAAGCTCTGTGCACACTTCCAGCGACAGGACAATAGAAGCACAAAAGGTAAATTGCCATGTATTATGTCTCCTACTGACTGGCCTCAGCTGACATGACTTCCTGGCAGCAAAGCTGTAAAGTCACAGAGGTGAACAAGTGGGGAAAGATCTTCTCAGTCGCTCAGTCCCTGTCCTGGTGTGAGCACCAGGTTGCTTTTGAAGCCCACGTGAACAGCCGCATGCAGTGCTTGCAGAGCGATGCTGCCTGCCCAGATGCTGCCTGCCTGGATTCTGCCCGCCTGGATGCTGCCAGCCTCGGCTTAAGGGCACCCAGTGCTGGCTCCAGCCATGTGGCAAAGCAGCCAGGAGGCTGAAGTGCAGCTGCCAAGTGTGGCTTCCTAGGGGATGCCTTACTGCATTTCAGAGTGCTGAGCCTTGGGTATTTCCCAAGGCAGCCTTGCTGGATGGGCAGGAGGAGGGATCTGATCAGCCTCTGCTACCTATTAGGGGGTCAAAAATCTCTAACTTAGCCATGGAGACTCTAAGACTCCCAAAAGAGTCATTCTCTCCTGCACTTAAAAATCTTCATCCATTGCTTGGTGCTTGTTTTAATGTCCCTGCTGCAGAGCAGCGAGTTAGGGAAGAATCATAGAATAGTTTGGCTTGGAAGGGACTTATAAAGGTCTTCTGCTCCAACCCCTGCAGAGAGCAGGGACAGCTTCATCTAGATAAGGTTTCTCAGAGCCTGGACCAGCCTGATCTTGAATGTTTCCAGGTGTTAAGAAAACTTTCCTGTATGACCATCCAGTAACCACTCTGGCATCACAGTGTCACCACCTGAGCTGGGAGCAAGGTCCCTTCACAGAGGGCAGCTCCAGTGACCCAAGAGCTGTGCCGCTTGACTCCCTACACAGACACCACACTCACAGACAGACCAGGCTTCCTTACAGGCTTGACCCCAGATTTCCCATAGGTGGACGTGTTGATTCTAAAATAATTTCATCATGGTGTAAAAATAGAATACCAGCTCAAGCTGTTCCTCCAGGAGGGGACCCCAAACAAAGCAAACCCTGAGCTTTTACACCTTTCAGTCTAATTGTGCAACAGTATGGGATTTCCCAGCTGAGCCATCAGCTCCTGCTGTGTCTGGCTGTCCTGTCGAAGGTCCCCCATTGTTCTGCAAAGGGTCTGCAGTTCACAGTCTCTTGCCTTGGGCCCCACCACTCAGAGCTCAGCCTGCAGCTCACACTGCAGCTGCCCACTGAGATACCTGCACTGAGTGTATTCCTCAACACAAGGATGGGGCATCTACCACCCCTCTGGGCAACCTATTCCAGCTGAACCTGGGCAAGTGTGTGGCTTTCAGGTACTGCAACAAAAATCCCCCAAATCACTCATGACAAGGGAAGAAAGTGCAAAGATGTGCTTCTTTTTAAAATCCCAGGGTTTTTAAGCAAGTCTTGTGACTGTTTTTCAGGGAGTTTATTACATGCATGTCAGTTCACTGCAGTAGAGCTGTCCATGTAATACTCCCTTTAATGGGATGCTGAGAGTCTGAAAGTTTCCGTACCTATACACAGAAAGTTGTTTGACAGAATAACAAGAATGATAAATTAGATGAATTTGCAAATTTTTCTCCTAAATTCCTATTCCATTACCACCACATTTTTCCCCTGCCCAGAACTGTGTGCTTGGACTCTCACCTTTATTTGCTAGTGCGCTTTGAAAGACAACTGATTTCTCCATCAAAGCAGTGAGGAGGCTGGTGTGGCCTTCTTAAACAGGAACCCCTTGGTATGGAGGGAGTATTTTCAGGTTTCACTTATTCATGAAGTTGAAGGATTTAAAATATCCTTCTAATAACATCTTGTTCAGTTGATAAGAAGAAGATTTGGAAGATTAAAATTGCACCAAGGGGTTGTATTATTTTATGCCAAGGACAGGCAAATAGAATGAAATCACAGAGTGTTGGTTGTTGGGTGTTTTTTAACAAAATTGCCACTCACCAGAAATCAGCCTAATCTTAAAATCTTATAAATTATAAACATAGTATGGTAATAGGGCCTAGTCAATATGTTAACTTTTTCTCCTCGTACAGCTGGAATGCTACTGCACAAATGTTGCACAGAAAATCCCATATTTGCAGTGGGATGTTACTGCAATCTAATTTAGCAGTGTTTCTTTTCAATTATCCCTTTGCTATCCTCCTCAGGATCCCAGAAAAACCTTTTCCTTCACAGGTATCTCTCCATGGCAGGAGTGAGAGCCTGTGCGGGGAGCCATGGACTGGCACCCTGTGCCCTGCCAGCACCCAGGGCACCACTGGTAGCTGCAGTGTCACCCAGCTCCTGCCCCCACGGCAGGTGGGTTCAGTGGCAATTTGACATGTCTGCAGGCCCCCACAGGGCTGGGGGGCCCCCACCCTCCTCACCTTCCCAGAAGTCTTCCAGAAACTTTGGTTGCTCCAGTTTTGTAAGTTGATGAATGGTTGGTAATTTCAGCATTGAGGATGTTTGTGCCTGCATATATGGAACAGGTGAGCTGATGAATGGGTGCCAGAAAGACAGAAATAGCAACACATTGTTAATCTGGGGTGGATGGCATCTCCCTTTGCTTCTGAGAAGTACTGGAAGCAGCTGAGAAGCAAGAAAAAGGGGTACCTGGCCTGTGTCCCTGATATTACCCACAGCTTTTAAAAGACAATTTCTCATCCCTTTCCTTGTGGCCATCCCCTCTAGAGGCCAGGTGGCGTTACTAGATGAATGGTCCCGTGAAGGATAGGCACCACAGAGATATCCATTGTTTTCCAGGTCTGGCATCTTGAGGTGGCCCTGCAGTGCTGCAGCCCACTGCATACTACGGCTTTGCTAGTACTAGAGACACAAAAGCAGCATCTCCCCTATCCTTTCACCTTTCCTAAAACTTAAACAAAGTCCCACCCTCAAATTAGACTTAAACTGGCAAGAAGGTTACAATATTATTATTGCATTGGATTGAAGCACACTGCTGAAACCCCACACAACCATCATCCTCACAGAAGACTGATTTCTTTAGGGAACCAGGCTAAAAACCAGGCAGAGCTGCCAAGAGAGGCTGTGCCTGTGGGGTCTGGCTAGGCTGGATGCTGGCTGGAAGCCCTGAAGCATCATTATCAGAGAGCTGACCCCATACACACGCTCATGTGTGCACACACACCCACACACCCCTACACAGAGCACAAGGCCTGGCATGGGGTGAGAGCCACACTAGACACCACGACGTGGCTGTCACAGGGCTGTCACAGTGCATGGGCAGGGCTGGAGGCTCACCTGCACTGGCTTGGGACTGGAGATGTTGCAGAACTTCACAAACAGCAGTTTTTTGATGCACAGACAGAACAAAAGAAAAATCAAGAAATTTCCTATTCATCTCAAGTTGAGACAAAAAAAGAAAGGAGCTTTTTTCTTTATTCTTGTGGAGGGACAAATGCATTTCACCTATCCAAAATGCAGTGGTTTATTTCTTTAGTTACCCAAAAGGCAAATCTCTTGAGGGTGCAAAATGGATCCAGTCCCTCCAGCCCAGTCGGAACACTCCATGCCTTTCCATACGTCCTGGAAAAAGGCTTCCTGCCTGAAAGAGAAACTACTTCCCAGATGCAGAAAACACTCAGGACACAAGTAACTACATAACCTTCACACTGTCCCTTTGTCCACCTCTTGCAGCTGTTTGGCCACTGCCCCAAGGCTGTGGGAAGCAGCGCAGGACACCAGGCAGTGTTAGATTGATCAGCACTGCTCTGGATGGGGCTCCCATCCAGGTGAGATGCCTATGGTGTTCCAGCCCATGGAAAGCATGGGCTCATCCACTGCCTGCACCAGTCTGGCCAGACCCCCAGGTAGGGTCCCCAGGTTGTTGTTTCACTTGTTCAACATGTGTAGGTGCTGCATTGTGAAAGCACAAGCTGTTCCTCACTGCTTCCTCTGCTCTTTTTCCCCTGATTTGAAGTGGTTTGCTTCTCAGAGCAGCCAAATTGTTGAGGAAAGGCTCCTGTCTGTCACCAGTGGCACATGGCGTCTCCCCAGTGCAAATGAAATGCAGGTATAAATAGCACCAGACTCTACAGCTGGTGGTCAGCTGCCACACAGGGGCTTAGCCCAGGACTAATCCACTCCAATGCTGTCAAAATCCAGCCTGTTAGCCCACAGTCCTTCTCTAGGGAGAGGAATCATTTATCATTTTCCCAGCTTCCTGCCTCTGCTGCCATGCAGGTCTTCAAACAGCTGAGTGTGTGGGTGCCTTGGCAAGTGTGGGAACAAGAAGCCGTGAGCAGGCTGCTTGCTGAGCATCCAACCCATGGAAAACCTCTTCAGTCTCAGCTGAATGGGATGGGACTGAACTAATGATTATTGTGCTTGTCAAAGTGCCTGAGTATTTATGCTCTATGACCCCATCACGTAAGACCACACACAGCCTGTTTGGGCTGATGGGCTAGATCTCTTTGTATTAAGCATTAATGAAAATTTCTTGCATTACTATTGGGAAAGAAGGATTATGGACTTGCTGGGGTTTAATACCAGAAGGTGGAGGTTTAACATTATTGTTTTCTTGACTAATATTTTATGCAGGAAAGCAAGCTATGACCTTGATACATAATGTTGCTGTTACCTGAGATTCACAAAATCCCAAGGACCATCACAGAGCAAGCATAAATATGTATGGTGCATCAGCAGCAAGTGCAGATGTTTTGATAAGACATACAGCTAAGGACTTCAGTGTGGATTCCTCTGACTAGAATTAGGAAATGGCAGACAGTGTCTGAGCCTGTAGCCCCAGGCCCCCTTCAAAATCAATGGGGAGAAGTAGGCACCTCTAGGATACAATTCACCTGATGTGGATTAGTTCTGCCTCAGAATAACAGGAGATCCACAGATATCTGTGTGCCTGCTCTAACCATTGAGTCCATCTGGATAAGTAGCCCAGGTACAGATTCATTGTGTGTGACTTTGGTTATGTGAGTCCCATACCAGGTGAAAATATAGTCCTTATAGCAAAAAACTGGGAGAAGAATGGAAGGTAGGAAGCAGGGTGAGATTTGTTAGCAATCCTCCAAGCTCTCTTACTGTTAGTTTGTCCTTCTCAGCTTGGGTCAAGCGCAAAACCCCTGCAGTGCCCTAGAAAGGAGGTACTGTCCAATGGGAGGGAGAAAGAATGGCACATGCCAAAAAGCCCCTGCCCCCTTTGTTGTCAACCCAAAATCTACTCAGCCTAGGTAGTTCTTGTGAGATTTTAAGCACAGGCAGGAAAGGTGGGTCATGAACTTGGGGAGGTGTTTGCAGACAAACTCATGCCTTACTTCAGTGGCTGCTGTTCAAGATGTTCCCACAGCTGGCTCCAGCACAATCAGTGGCCTTGCCTTTCTATGTCTCCGGCACATCTCGAGAAATGATTATTTTCCCCCTTAGACCCAGAAGCCTTTTTCTTTAAAGAGATTTTTAAAATAAATCCTTCTCTTGGCATAACTGCTCCAGCCCAGCAGCTGTGAGGCGGTCTCGACCCCCGATCTCACTGTCTGAGGACAGATTCCCCCCTGCAGAATACCTGTAATTCAAGCATTTGATTCTTCCCAGCAGGGAACCATTTCTGCAAATGAAGCCTATTTGTGTAATGAAACATCAAGTAGTTCACACAGGGATACAGAACAGTCATATAGGGAAAGAGCTCTCAAATGAAATGCCGTGCCAGGAAAGATTTAATTGTAGTTACCATACCATAATAAAAGAAAAGAGAAAAAAAAACCAAACAAGCCTGCAGGAACAGGCTGTTTTCATTTCCCAGCAATTGCACAGCAGCAAGGCCGCCTCAGCACTCAATAAGCTCCTGTTGGCAATAATTGGCACCCTTGCTGGTGGGTCTGCATGGATGAGCTGAGGTCTGAATGGCTGGCAGGGGCAGACCTGCTCCCACACCTCTGTGGGCAGGGCTGCAGAGGAGCAAGGTGCAGGCAGCCACTCATGCTTGTGCTTGGCAGCAGCCCCGGCCCCAGCAGCTCTCATGACTTCTGCAAAAGAATGTCCTTAAATATGAAGAAAGCAAGTGCATGCACAGCCATGCTGATATCAGATGGGGGACTGGTGCCAGGAGTTTAAGTGTGGTAAGCAACTTTGGGGTGTGCAGGGACACCTACTCCTTGGGTGCTAGCATGTAGATACCTGTATAGCTCAGAGCATATACAGGAGTGCTTTCTTCCACGAGGATCTCAAGAAGCGTAGAGTTCCTCCCTATCTTATTTACTGATAGCACCCAAGATGATCACAGGCTTTTCCCAAGCTAAAATTTCCAGTGTTGTTTTCCACATTTCTTATATGAACCTCCCCTTCTCTCTTTCCAAGTTGCAAGTGCATTTGCTACCCTTGTCCCTGACAGAGTCCAGAGCTTTTCATGTGGAAGGAAAGGTTATTACTGATTCTCAAGTGAATCTTCAGCTGGGGTTACCCAGGTTCTTCTTTTGGCCAGAGGCCAAACCAGCCCCTTCTGTATGGTGTTTATGTACCAAATGGCAGCCTGTCCCAGGGAGAGAGGGTAGTAAGATAGCTCATACATAAAGGAGTCATTGCTAAGCCTGTCTGTAAACTTTGAGACCAGGTTGCCTTTGAACATCATCTTGGGACTTTTGGAAGAAACTTTACTAAGAACACAGAAGCACTCTGTCAAACATGTCAAACTGTTGCCAAATATTTTACAGCCAAATCTAGGTTTGTTTTTTTGTTTGTTGGTTCATTTCAGTTCTTTTACAAGAAAAAAGAAGAAATAAATGTTCCCATGGCTAAAAATTATCTCTGCAGTAGCTCTGTGTAGTTGCTGGAAATGCACATTCATATACGAAGGATATCTTGATATGCACAATAAGTAACTTTGTGAATGCATCAGCAATAAAAATGCCTGAGTTGTAACATAAAATTCTTGCAATAAGGAGGAGAAGAGGAAAATCTGATTGCCCACCAGTAAGCAATTTATTTTGTATGAAAATAAGCATTTCCATTCCTAATGACTATGTAAGCAGAAGTGCATATGACAGCTACTTTATTTCTACAATGAGAGCCTTCATGGGACTGGACAGTTGGTAGAATAGGGAAGCTGCTTTGCATGCACTGATATTTGTCTGCATGCCTAGTATTTTAGATGGTCAAAAGGGAAGAGTCCTTACAAAGATGTCCCCAGCATCATAGTAGAATCACAGAATCACAGAATATGCTGAGTTGGAAAGTACCCATCAGGATCGAGTCCAACTCCTGGCCATGCACAGGACACTCCAAGAATGACACCATGTGCCCAAAAGCATTGTCCAAATGCTTCAGGGAACTCTGTCAGGTTTGGTGCTGTGACCGCTTCCCTGGGGAGCTGTTCCAGTGCCCAGCCACCCTCTGGGTGAAGAACCTTTTCCTGATACCGAACCTGGACCTCCCCTGACACAGCTTCATGACATTTCCTCAAGCCGTATCACTGATCATGAGAGTGAAGAGATCTGTACCTGGGGGATGTTGAAGACCACAATGAGGTCTCTCCTCAGTCTCCTCCAGGCTGAACAAATCAAGTGTCCTCAGTCATTCCTCATAAGGTTTCCCCTCCAGACCCTTCACCATCCCTTTAATTCTGTGATCTGTGCTTTCCTTTGGGGAGGTCTGTGCTTGCCCCTAGCATGGGATGGGATGGGATGGGAGGGAACAGGCTTGGGTATTCCTGCCCGAGCCCGTCTGGTGGGGTCCAGCACTGGGGCTTGCTCCCAAGTCTCTCCCCTGGTCTGCTACTTCATCCAGCTCCTCTGCTCTGATCCCTGCTCTGCAGTGGGGTTTCTGCCATGTCCCCTCCTGAGCCTCAGAAATATCTGGCAGTCCTCTGTCAGCTATCTGTGTCCCCACATTGGATGCTGGCTCCCAGGAGATGGAGTAATGTCATAGCCAGCGCCAAATAATGAGCACCTCTGGGAAGGGTTAAGATCATATCTTCATACCTCTGATTTTGAATCCCCATGCTTTAATTCAGCTGTGGTGTGTGAAAAAAATATTAATGATCAAGAATTGCTTTGTAGGTAAAATAACCCTGCTGCAAACCCCATTTTTTATTTTAAAATTGATAATAAACACATACCATAAATAAAGGTAATCATGCATTACATGTCCACAGCAGTATATGATACCAAGCCTATTAAAACAGTATCAATCAGGCTCTGAAAATGGTTTATATTTAGCACATCTCCTTTTAGATTAAACAGACTCTGCTCCCAATTATCCAGTAATTACCTAGAGGCATGAAGGCATGTACACAAAGCTACAGCAAAGCGACTGTGAGCACTGACTTACTTTGCTGTTGGTAAATTTCGTTTTGTCAGGATTAATTGGAGAGAAGGCTGGTGATGAACACATGACAAGCACAACACTCAATAACGCTTTAATAAAGTGATGGAAGCAAATGTTTTCCATCAAACCTCTTCAGCACAGGAAATGTGATTAATTAAGCACATTCATCTAATTACTGTATGAATTCTCAGGAGGTAAATGTATACTCCAAGGCAGATACACTGGATTCCAGAGGCTAGATTCAATTTATTTTTATGTGGTGTTTTTATGTAAACATTAAAAAAGGGTTTTTTAAGGAGAGATCTTAATGGTGATTGTTTTCCAGCACTGGATCAAAGCTGATCCTATTCACCAGTGTTCTTCAGAGCTGATAGCTGGTCTTCCTTCAGAGTAACTCTCTAGCCTTTCTACTATCTCCAGTGAGACTGAGTTTTAGGAAAAATGGAACCATCAAAATGTTTGTTGGATATTGTCCATGTCTTAAAAGCCTTCTGCTTTCCTTTGCATTAATAGTGTTCAGGGCTGGAACTGCTTTTCTAATTAGCAGCAGCAAATGAAGGATACCAGGCTCCAAACTGCGTCTGAAAGGTACTGCCTGGGCACAAGCCCTTTCAAAGGCAGGAGCCATAATGTTGCTGTCATTAATCCAGGCACAGCAACCCTACATCAGCAGCTGTAGTGGATGCTGAACTCACAGCCCTTTTCTCAGCCTGGTGAGGGAAGCCCACAAGCACGGCAGGTGTGGTGGCAGCAAGTGTGCTCGTGGCATCCCCTTCTGACCACCACTGCCAGCCCAGTTCTGTCCTGGGGCTGCCTTCCAGCCCAAAGCAAAATTTGCTTCTGCAATGGAAATCCTAATTTTGCTTGGGACAGGAGAAGCAGCAGCTGCAAGAACAGTTCAGCCAAGTGACCCAAGGGGCAGTAACCTCTGCCGAATCTTCCCCTTGCCCCAGCATAGCCCTGGGCTGCTGATGGGCTAAATTCCATCCCCAGCTGCAGGGTGGTCCCAGCTGCTGGGCCACAGGGCAGAAGGCTGAAGGGGCTGGTGTGCAGGGAACAAGCAGACCTACAATCACAGCAGTGCCTTGCTGTGGCTTCATGCAGAAACACTGAATATTTGAGGTAGTGAAGCTGGGGAGAGGGATACCAAAGCTAGCAGTGAGGGAAAAGCCATGTCAGATTCCCACCACTTCTATTAACACTGCTTCCGCTCCATCCTCCTCTCCCTTCCCCAAGGGAAAACCCATGCCTGGTGCCTGTATCCTTAAAAAGATCATTGCCAAGCTATAAATATCCAGCCATCAATTAACTGCATAAATGCCCACTGTACAGAGAGCTGTCCTTCTGAGCTGCTAAGGTGACTAACATCAGGGACGCTCACCAGCAAAGGGCCTGCCGTATTTGCCTCATTAAACCTTGGACTTTACCAGTGTATTTATTTTAGAGGTTTACAGCAATCTAGTCCACAGTGCATTTAAAGTTAACAGAAAGACTCTGCCTGAGTTCTGTGGGCTTGGATTCCTTCCAAGGGAAATATTTTCCTACTTAAGTAACTCTGAAACAAGGCAATCACACCAACCAAAAAAAACCCCAACCCTGGAATGTTTCATTTAAAAATATGTTGTTGACAACAGAAAGCAAAGAGATCCTTAGCACTAGGGATGTATTTTTAATGCAGCTTCAATCAAATGCTTCAGAAAATGAAAGACCTGCAAAATAAACCTGTTTGCATTTATGGCCTTCCCGGCTGTGGCTGGGAAGGGATGGAGGGAAGTTCTGTGAAATTCTGGTCCAAAGGAAACAACTAAGGAAAGCAAAAGCTTTCTCAGGCAGCCTGGCAGCTTGATGGCTTCCCTGAGAGGGGCAGGGAAAGCAGAGGCTGGGGGAAGCCCTGCAGTGTGATGCAGTCCTGTAGCACTGTATCTGCCATGTTGTTGTGACATAACTCATTGCAATACCAGCTCCTGACAAAGGTTTGGAGTCTTTCCAGAGCATTTCACCCAGGACACTGTACCTGGGTGAACAGAAACAAGAAGGAATCCCCACAAGAGGAGGCAGGGCTCTATTTGGCTTTTATTTGCTGACAGTAGCCCTGGGAGGATCCCACACACCCTAAATAGTTCTTCACACGTTGCTGAAGCACCACAGGTATACACAGCAGCAGCAGGTGAATATACCTGTGGGTAGGTGGATATCTGAGAGGACTCCTGTAATCATTCCTGCCATGTAATCAGTTCTCTTCCCTATACTTAGTGCGTAAGACCTCCTTGCATCATGCCGGCAAGATAATTAGTGCCACTTCAGCAGGGTGAGCCCAGACACACAGCACTGGAGCAGCCAGGTGACTCACCTGGGCATCTGTTGGCTCCTGCCAGGGATAACCAGTGTGCAGGAGGAAACACTTGCAGTGCTCACTGAGAGGGCAGGGTTAGCACCTGCCAAAGCACTCAGTGGTGCGTCAAGATTCAAGGAACATCAAACAAAACCCAAATCTGCAGAAGTATCACAGGACGTGTAACTACTAGGATTTGGGAAGGCTGTATGATAGAGAGGTGACACATGGGCACTGGAGAGCCAGCAATCATCTCTTGATTCTCAGGAAAAGGAAAGGTCTGCTGTAAATTTGTCTGCCCTATTTCATAAATCAAACCTGTACATAGGTACTGCTCCAGAATGGTTGACCGGGTATCTTCCATCATCTTCTGTATGTGTGTGTGTGTGTGTGTGTGTGTCTTTGTTTTGGCTGTGAGTTGGGACACCAGATTTCTGTGTGTCCTGCTGGGGTATGCAAATCTTCTGGCATCTTCATGCTAAAAATAAACTGGAATTGCTGCTTCCCTTTCTGTGCCATTTGGTGATTTTTGTCTTCCACTCTGTCCAGAGATGGACATTCCATGTGTGTCCAGGGCCAGTGAAATGCTCTGGGGAGACCTTTGCACTGTGTTGTCTCAGAACTGTATCTAATTGTATGGGATACCTGGGAGAGAGGCAGCAATCAAACCCTCACTGGAACACTGAGAAGGGACAAGTGAAACTGTTAGGATGTGGGCTGCAAATCCAGTTTTTTTCCTTGGGTTTGAAAGAGCAATCCCAGAGTTAGCCTTACTCATACACTAATACGTGAAGGGCTCTTCTCTCTCACTGTGCCTTTAAGGTGTCAATATCAAAGTAACAGATCTGCCATTTGGAAAGCTAGCAAGAGAAATGTTGCTTTGTGACATATCTTAGGCAGGCACTGTGTGCCTAGGATATGTCCCATGCTCTTCTCCTCCTTCGCAACACCTTTGCTTACAAGAAGTGCCATTGAACTAGGTCCCCATCATGAAAAACAAGGGGAATACAGCATCACAGTCCAAGAAACCAGGTCTGTGTCCTGTTGAGCACATAGTAGTGTGGGGGGGGGGGGGGGAATAATAGAACAAGTGCTAGAGAACTTGAGAACCTAGGAAGTAGGTCTTCCCAGGCCTGCCAGTGTCACCACAGGGGCCTGAAGGGACTGCCTGAGGAGATGCAACCTTGGTTGCAGCCCCAATATTTCTAAGTCAGGAAGTGACCTGCAACCTCAGCTAACAGAGACCAATAGGTGTCCTGCAGCTGAGACCCAGAAAAAAGGTCTCTGGGGATAAAAGGATGAAATAAGAAACATGAAGATCTGCATGAAAAGTCAAAATACAATAGAAGACGCTGACTCAGGCCCCTGCTCATCTATACAGCAATGCAGTGCTGGGAGAGGTGCATGGCTGGGACTGGCAGGACATCAGCCAGATGTGGTAGCAGGAGGGTTCTGCCCTGGACTCCAGCTGAGCTCAGGTATCAGCAGGAAAAGGTTTAGAGAGGAGGCACTTTGTGTTTAAAACACATATTCACATCTCTGCAGTTCGCCTCAGCTTTGCTTTCCTCCCACAAGTGATGGAATGGATCAGTCCTTTACAGAAAACAGCCTACACAAAGTTGTGAAGACATCCTCTCTTGTTTGTCTGTATCCAGCTGTCACAGTTTCTTAAATATGGGCATATGGGCAAAATGCCATTTTGATGAAAGAGTGTAATATCCAAGAGAGCTGTGTACAGAAATGGAGCATGGGCTTTTGGAATAACTGGAGTATCTGGATATGGAAGGATTACTAGATGCCACTCATGCCATTTCTAAGGTGGCTAAAGCAGCATGTTATTTCCACTGCATTGCTGAAGCATATTACTTATCAAATACATCCTACAATTTAGATACAGTGAGAAATGGCTTGAAATGTGTGTGTTTTCCCAGTGCTGGTCTGAATGAAAAAGAAACAGTTTTTCGTTAAAAACAAGTCAGAGGTGTCTCACAATGTCTGGAACCAGATTTATCCTAAAATTAACTGTGGATGACTCAGGGCACATACTTATATTTTATTCCCCTTTTACATGATACTGAGCACAACAGGGCCCAGGCTTTGACAGTAGTTCTGAGATACTGCAGGAGTATAAGGAACATATGGACCATAACTTGGCTAGGATTTTGAAAAAGACACTAGGGACCCAGTGCCATGACAATTTTGAGATGACTAATCTGTATCTTTAATTCTTAAAGAATTAAAATTACAGGAGGATGTTCATGGCTACTACAGTGCAAAGCCCAGCTTGTTCAAGAAGCCCCTCACAGTATAGAAAGTGAATTATGATGTATTTCCCTGTTAGAGTCAGACTGTCCTTTTGTGTTTTGGGTGAATCACTGATTTCTCTAAATGTTCAATACTGCTGTCCTCAAGTTTTTATTTGGGAGACCACAAACTACAAAATCTGTTCTTGTATCTGTAATGCAGGTACAGAAGAAGAATAATTCAGGATGCCAGGATCTGTGTGGCATGGAACTCCAGAACAATAAAAGATGGATGCTAAATTAGAGAAACTCAAGGTAGAGGTAGCATTTAAAGAACATTTGGTAAATACTTGAGCTCAGGGTAAGAGGACAACACATACATATGGAGAACTACTTTAAAATCCTGGGGATTCTTCTGACCAAAAAGGAGACAATGATTTTTTAGGCTTCCTGCCCAGAAGAGCAGTCATTCATTTCCAGTCCAGCAGTTCAAAGCCAAAGGTGTGCTAAACTGGCTTCTTGACATTTGAGAACAGAAGCTGTCTTTGACCCAGCAGGAGAAACAAGATTAGCCTGTCCAGATTAGAAGGAAAGTATTAGCAAAGCACTAGAGGGTTTGACATGGAGTCTATTTAATAGTGGCAGGCCTGGACGATAATGATGAAAGCAAAAGTTGCCAAGTTTATAAGGCAGGATGGATGAAGTACTAATATAGTTATTGCTTAAATGCCTCAGTTGATGGTGAAATGCTGTTCAGGATAGACTGGTAGAAAACAAGGTTTCTTGTAGCGAGGTCACAATACACAGCAAGGGTATCTAAAATATTAAAAAGCCATATGAATATTTCCAAGTACATCTTGGAATGTAGAATAAGAAAGAATAAGAAACATGAAACTGGGTGACCTGGCCCAAAGGGAAAAGGGGGACTTTATTGCTAATATCAGGTGTGCCTCACCAGGGATATAATATATAAACAAAGACTGTGTTAACATTTGCAGACCTGCTAGTAATCAGAAGACAGATTTACCTCACAGTTTGGGTGTTTTCTACAGATTCAATATTTTTCTTTATACCTTCTGTCAAATCTTAAACTAAGGGCAGATTTCCTATGAGACCGCAGAATTGTGTGTGTGTATTAGTCAGTAGCTCTGGGATTGCACTGATCTCTTCCTTTATGTTTTTCCTTGGGTTATTTCATTAACAAGATCACCCAGCAGCAGATAGCCAGATAGCCTTCATGGTGTCATTTTAGTATACAGGCATTGCTGAAGAATGGTGCCTCATTACTTTTCATCTAGCAATTTTGTTTCTTCTGCAGAGGGTGGCACAAGCTGTATTGTAGAGACTTAATCCAGCAAATGCTAATGCATCAGATCAGGGCCAGAGTGCCACACTCTGCTTTGGCCTCATCCTTAGAGAGAGCTCAGTTGGACACTGGGTTCCCAGCACCATGTGCTGCAGGGGGGTGTTACCAACCCTGCTCTGTAGCGTGGGCCTCCCCATGGAACTAATCTCTGTGAGGTGCAGATCAGCTGTGCTCCCTTCATTGTGCTGTAGGTACACTACTTTAACATGAAATAAAAACACAGGCTTTTACGTGACAATTCCAACTGTCCACGCTGAATTTCTAAACAAGAAAAAAAAGTCAAATATTAAAATATTTTTATTTTACTGCGGTCATGAATAGCAATGTACAAATATGCTGCAAAATAAGCTGTTCGGCTGTCCTCCTCCCAGAAGATGAACCAGATCAACATAATGCTGTGCATTTGGGGTGTGTTTTCTTCTTAGCTCAAAAATCCTATGAAAAAAAGCACTGCTGGATTTGAAGTAAACTACAGGTAAACTGAGTTCAAACACTAATTCCACACTGCCTTGGTATAGTCATGGACAAGCACTGATTGGTTTCCAACAGAAGCCAGAGCCTGTGGTGTGTACCTCTAGCGGGCTCACAGGCTGCTAAGAGGGATGCTAAACACTGTCCATGCTCTGCAAGTCTTGTGTGGTCAGTAGCAAAGGGCATGGGGTTTTCTATTTGAAATACATTCATGAAAAGCAAAATAAGAGACTAAAAACTCCTCTGAGTGTTGCAATGAGAAATTGCTGCCCATCACAAGTCAAAATAAGTCATAGTGTGTGGGTACATGCAGGCTGCCATCAATGTGCACCATTTCTCTCAAAACCAAGCTTTCTACAACTGCCTCATGCAGAGTTCTCCTGACTTGAAATCCAGGTTGCAAGAGGCAGTCAGTGTTTCTCACCTGGATGGGGCATGCAGACCCACAAGTCTGGGGACTGAGGGCACCAGAACCAGGCAGGGCAGGAGCCGACCAGTCGGGTCAGCCTGAGGCTTGCCCAGACTTAGGGTGGGCAAGAGGACACATTCTATGTCGTCCCATCTGCAGGGGAGAGCAACCATGTCTGAGAACATGCAGTTTTTCCTTTTTTCTCTGGGTAGTAGAGCACTGGCAGGTGACACCACTGAAACCTCTCTGGTTTAGTCCAGGGACATTGGAGCTGTTCTGGTTCCCATCAGTCTCGGAGATTGGGTGGTGGGCTTGGGCTTTGTCTTGTCCATAATTCACATGAAACATAGACTTAGCCAGTTTTGGTGGAAACACTCCAATGTCAAGGCAGCTTTTGCAGTTAGAGGCTCCTTTCTCAGAACTCTTTCCAGCAGTCAGTTGAGAACACCATCATTTACTGTCATGGCTTAATGATGTCTCAGCAACTGCTCTGCCCTGGCAGCAGGGCTGTCTGTACCAGCCCTCTCCTTCCTCTGGGCAGCTGCCAGGCTGTCACACTCCCTTGGCACTGCTCCAGTTTCACACCACTTGTTGCTGAGAGCTGCTTCAGGTGTTCAGGGTAAGGCTCACTTCTCAAGCTTTATACTTTCTGTGCTAGAGTAACTGACCACTAAAATAAAACCTCACAGGGCACTTTTTTTTTCTGGGTAAATGACTTCAGCAGAATTTCACCTATTGCCTCACAAACACAGTTATTTAACATACCCTGGAACTTTATTGCTTCTGTTTGTTTTTTTAGCCAATAGAGGCAGTAAAAAAACCCACTCTTTTTTCCTTTTTTTTTTTTTTTTAATTTAGGTATCAATTCTGCTTTTTCTCCTTTAAAGGTAAATTTACTTTCAAAATCCAAATAATCAAGTTACCTGCTGTTACGGCAATAGCTGAGCTGCATTCAGTTCCTCTCTTCTACCCAAACCTGGCTTTCTTCTTACTGGAGAATAACCCAGGTATCTCCTAGCCCCTGATAAGAAAACAAGCTCTAAATCAACAGTTAGCAGTTAATATATGTGGCTCACTGACTTTCATGTTGTTTGTTACAACACCAGAGCCTTGACTTTCTGTGCTCCCCCAGCCAGGCCATGAACCCTCTGGGAGCCTGGAAGCCACGAGCAGTAAGAGGCCAGTACAAACACAGCACCTGCCTGCAAGTTTTGATGGTGTCAGCTCTTGCAGGCATAGCTGTACTGCTCAAAGGAATATAAAAAAGATGGCCAAAACCTTTCTGACAATGTTTTCATGTCTTGCTCACAACCACAATGCCTGAAAACACCGATTTGGAATAAATTTATTCTGAAAAGCAAAGGAAATAATGTATTGAGTTAAGCTCACAGTGGAAACATATCAGGCTGGAACATTTCAATCTAACATTTTCAAATACTTTGAAATAAAAAGAAATCAAAACTGTAGTTGAAAAACCACATTATTTTGGATTATTTTCTCCAATCAACAACAAATAGTCCAAAATTTAAAGGTTAACAGAAGCCCCAGAATTACATTTTATTATGTTTTGAATTTTTTAAAATTTGAAAATCCTGGAGAACAGCTCTAAAGCTAACAATCAGTAGCCCCTTTGCAAAAAAATAGGAATACATTTCTTTTTTATTGCTTTTGATTAGTCTGCTTTCCTCTTGCATGCAGAGGGTTCTTATTTTCCATGCTCAAACAGTGCATTTAAATTGGGTGTTTTTACAAGAAAACTTAGAGGTAATTTTAGATGGAGACACAAAGTAAGAATGGGGATTTTTTTTCTCATTATATTTACTTAGGTTACTGAACTAGTGGAAAAGGACACCCAAGATAAAGGTACAGCATGACAACACATTTGAAGCATGGCAATTTCAAACCATCTCTAAATCACCTCCTCCTCATGGAATGTGCCTTTGTTTTCCAGTGCCTGGAGAAAAAATGAAATTCAATAACAATTGAATTTCATTCAATGAGTGGTGAAACATGATGAAATGAACTCTGCAAAAATGAACTCAAATAATGTAACTTGTATATTAATAAATTTGTGGCATGTCAGACCAAGGGCTTCATAGCAAAGCACCATTTTCATAAACTACTTTGTCCAGGAAGGGTCACATCTGGTTTTACCCCCAGGATGTGAGCACAGGCGCCTGCATCAATCCCAGCTGCAATGGTATGGCTGGGCAATAAAACTGGTGGGCAGAGACAAAACTGGTACTTACTCATGTAATGAGCATGGAAATTTGATGAATGCTGCTCTGTGTGAGCAGGTCACCAATGGGATGCTGTTATGGAGGAAGGGAACTTTAAATATGACTGCAAATCCTGGTATGGAAGAAAATTTAAACATTCTGACATTTCTATATCATTTTTCATCCTCCCTCCACCCCATCACTTGTCTGAATTGTTGCACATGTGAGTTACCTCTCAGTGAGGAAGAGAGGTGAGACAGAACACTTGCACCTCCAGATTGAAAATCTGGCTGCCTTAGGAGCTGTGCACCAAAAAATGCCCCAAACCAACTTTCTCCCCTTTTTTTTAATGATACTGAAAAAGCACAAGTGAAGAAAACCAGCCCTTCCTCGTTTTTAAATACTGGCAGCACTTCCTTTCAAGACCTTCATTTGGTGTTTTTCACTTACGGGAAGCAGACGAGGAGGGAACCCAACCTCTCTCTGCAGAAAAATAGCCCTAATAAAAATCCAAATTGCTGACATCTGAGGCCATGCAGTCAGGCAGGACATCTCTTTTAGAAATTGTCTGGTTTTAAGCCTCCAGCTTACCCCTTCCCAGTGCTGCCTGCACCACAGCAGTGACAGCTATTGCTCGTCCCTTCCTCGCTGGTGAGCGCAGGCAGGGAAAGCTCTCTGGGCAATTGGAGGTTATTTTTCAATGCCTTACAAATTTTGTCATCTCCCCGGAACACCAGGCACTAGCTCCCAGTTTTTCTCATCCTCTCAGATCGTGGCTATTTGAATTATATCCTCCATATTGTTTTTGATTCACATCAGCAGGGACAAGGAACAGGTTCCTGCCCAACAGAGATTTGGTGGGTTATGAAAACCCTGGCAGTCCAAGTGGCCTCTGAGGGTTGCTGCTTCTGGTCTCTCTAATGCCTATGGCACCTTAGTCCCTAGGCATTTCACTGCCAAGTTAAAAAGCTCATTCATCACTTGATCCTAAAATGGTACATTTTAAAATATTTAAGATATTTTTGTGGAAGAACCCACCTCCATAAATAAAACCTAGTTAAAGAGATTTCATTCAAGCTTTAAAGTGAGTTAATTGCTTACTTTTAGACACCAAGCAAGCCTGGGAAAATTCAGGTGGCAGACAAAAAAACCCCATAGAAACTTAAGGTGACAAAATACAGGCTCTCTGGTTTATCAGCCTTCACTCAAGTGGCTGCAGACAGCAAAAAGTTAGCAGTTTGCAGATGTTGCAGCAAGTAGGTAAGTGCTCAGATCAAGTTTTTACTGTGAAATGACCATTTGAAAAACCCAGTCTCATATCTATTCCTAGATTATGCACAAGAAAAAAAAAAAGTAGGAAAAAGGAGAAAAAATGCAATGGTATTTCAACCTGCCTCTGTATGGTTGGAAGGTCAATTACCAAATAAATGAGGGATTTATAAAACCCACCCCATTGGTCCCGTTCCTCTGCCTGTGCTGCACATTCACCATGACATTTTGGTCCATGATTGATCAGTTTTGCCTTATTGCTTAAGCACAGTTTGCTTGTCACACACTAACCTGCTATTTTCTCAGTAATTTCCTCTGTGTGCCTCAGTCACTAAACCAAGCCAAACCCAAATATTTACTGCCACTGTGGAGCACAAATAGCATTTATGGCCACACAGAGGTCTTAGTGAGGTAACTGTTTAAGCCCAAGAACTATATAGGGGTTTCTAGGAGCAAAGTCTCGAACAAAATCTGGCTGTGGCTCTTTTTAAGTTTTATGTTGTGAGGCTGTGGCTGCCCACACCAAGTCTCCATGGGAGATGCCATGGGGCCTCTTTCTCTCTGCTCCCGATAACACCGGCCTACACGCTCCCGACCTGGCCTGGGCATCTGGGCTTCGGTTTCAGGGTGAACTGCATTGATAGGCACAGATCAAACCAATGGCAAAGCCGAGAGGTGGCCCTCCCTGTCCATCCACTGAGATAAAACCTGTTCTTCTTCCATACAAGTGCTCATTGTATGGATCTATTTGATAGTATTGCTAGTGAAGCTGCCCTCTTTGCATCCCTGCAGAGGCCTCACCTTTCCTTTTCTTGATTATCAGCAACAGATTTTAGCTTTTGAGGCCCTGATATCCAGACTTCAGTGAAGTATAAACACATATAGGCCATGACTCCTGCTGAAGTGAAGACACATCCCAGCATTCATTTCAGACAATTTCTAAGCAAAGGCTTCAAAGATGGCTTTTGAAGTTATGCTTCTAGGAGGAAGATGGAAACTCCAATTTCTGGTCTCACTGCTGTCACATTCCATAGAATCCCTGCTTCTCCTTGCAGCACCTGGCGAGACTCCAAAAGTCAGCCACCTAAAAACAAACACCGTGCTCCTTCTGGGCAGCTAGGTCCTTAACACTGTTAAAGATCTTTAGCTGTGAATCCTCTCCTGGGCTGAAGTCACAGAGCTGGAAAAAAGGGGACAGCAATGGACTTCATATCAGATAGTAGGTGATGGCAATGTGGACAGAAGTAATGGGTGGACAGGTTCAAGTCCCACACTCTTCTTGATCTGAAGCAGGAATCTGAACCCCAATTTCCCTGAGAAGTACTCTAATCACTAGGTCATCAGATACCTTTTTATGAAGGATAAATTGCTCATGGTAGTTGTTCCACTTCACATAAAGGAAATAATCACATTTTAAGCTGTAAGCAAAGTCAAAAGGCTTTACAGCTTGACATTTAATCCCCTCAGAGAGGATAGTGCAGTGAAAGTCTTTGTCATCTTAGCTAGAACTGTGCACTGCTAAATTGTCCGCTCATTTTGGGATGTCTGTAATCTCCACCCCACTCCTCCCAAACAGACACTGACTTTGACAGCAACTTTTCAGTTCCTCCATGATAATCATTTCCCCACAACCACATCACCAAGTGAGTGAAAAATAGCTCACTTCCATAATAAATAAACAAACAAGCAAACAAATACAATGCATTTCCTCCTGTAAGTTCAACATGAAAATACTCTCCTCTTGGCAATGGACGGCTGGAGTAACCCATTTGAGCATCATTTCATCAGCCACTGCTGAAATAGCCAGCTTCAGAATGGAAGGACCTTTCTGAAAATCCTAGTGTTGCTTACTGGCCTTTCATTACTACAGTATGATTTAGTAAATACAGTGAAGACTGAAGATTGGAAAGTTCAGAAAATTTGAGTTCTTTTGTTTATTTGAATTATTACCATAGATTATGGCCATGCTCATTGTTCTTTTCTCAGCTATCTGTCAGAAGTTCCCAGAGACATCACTGTGCTTTTCTTAGAACAGCCTCTCTTAGGTTCAGGGCAAAACCCTGCCTTTGGCTCCTGTTGTCAACAGCAGTTTGCTGCCTGCCCTAGGTCAGACTTGGGTTGAGTCTCCAGTAGCACAGACTGGAGGAACGGCTGCGTGGTGCCTTCAGGAACATGCAAAACCACCCTGCAGTCACTTTAGGCAGACTGGTTGGTCAATGAAGGGTGTCAGGCTAGAGAGCCCAAGGCCCCTGCGCAGGGGAGAGGAGGGGGCAGCGGGGGTGAAATGTGCAGAGGCAGAAATTGCTTGCTGCTCATGGGCTGATATTCCCTCAGTGACCACCAGCACTATCAATACGATTGTCATTTCAAGTCCCCCAGCACCACCCCTCCTCCTTTTGGACCAACCATAGCCAAAATTCCCTTTGCAAAACCTGACCTTTCATGAGCTGTTATGAAAGCACGGCAGCCCCAGTTAAAAGAGCATTTTGAGCATTACTATTCTTGGCCAGACAGATCATCGTCGTGTAGACATCCAGCGAGGCAGAGCTGGGTTTGCACCACTCCACTGGTCTTCCCAGCTGGGCTGCCTCTGCCCTCTGCTCCCCAGTGGTGTGACATTACATACCCACTTGTCATTTGGGTGTCAGCTGCTTCAACATCTCTTTCTAGCAATGTTAGCTTCTAGAGGGGAAGGATGGGCTGGGGGTGGGGGAACCTGCCTGTTTACCTTCAGACATGTCAGTCATTGCACATGAGCTGGAGTTCACCAGCACAGTAATGTTCCCATATTCCTGTTTCACGGGTTTGTTTGCTTGTTTGTCCCTTTTGTTTTAACTTGCAAAAAACCCAAAACTAAAACCAAAAAACCAATACAACAACAACAACAACAACAAAAACCCCACCGAACAATAAAACCCCAACCAACAAACAAACCAACAAAAAAACCCAAAACCACAAAACTAAACAAAACCTATACCTTTAAAATTTATTTCTCTTGAAGGTGCAAAACACAGATGACTGTACCTGATTCAGCCCAAGGGCCGACTTTTCAGTAAAATTTTCCTGTGTTTGCATTTCCTGCAGTGACCCAGAGCAGCAAAAAACATGGCACAACGCAGCTGGTACAGCTGCCTGCTGCAAGCCACCATCCCCATCCACAAGCCAGCAGCATGAGGAGCCCTCACAATTGTTTTAGTTGTCCATCTCCCAGTGTCAATGGTAGTGAAACCCAGTTAGAAATTCGAAAAGACAACACAGCAAATGTTTTCATTTAACCACTTTTCTAATATCTCAATGGAAAAGCTGCTTGTTTTGGTAAGACCAAACATTTCTACCCCCAGTCCATATCTTTGGTTGGTTCTCCTGCAACAGAAAGCAGCATGTGTGCAAACAAAGAAAGTGGAGAAGTTTGATCAAATTCTCTGCCCCTTATGAAAATAGGGATATTCTGTGCAAAACTGCAGGCTTGCAATGAAGGACATTCTTTGGCAGTCTGAAGCAGAAAGCTGTGCCACAAAGAAACCAAGACTGAGGAAATACCAAGAAAAAAGTAGCGAGGTGTTTTGTCTCTCTGTACACACACATATCCCAGCATCACGGCTTCCACAACCTGGGAATGACTAGTGAATTTGTCCTTGCCAGCCCAGCTGACATCATGTTACATTAGAGGAAACCTTTCCACAATCTGTTGAACTGGAAAATATTGTTTATATTCTAATACACACTTACATTTACCTATGTCTTTTAGGCAGCAAACTATCTTGTTCAAGGTTACAAAAGAAACTGTAGAAAAATCTCTGAGATGTATTCTGGTACTGGACTCCATCCTCCTAATCCTTTTTGAAAGCCCCAAATATCTGTCACAAGATAAACTGTAATGTTTCCACTTGCAGTTTATAAATAACCTGTTCTGAACTCCCAGGTACAAAGTCCAACTCAGAAAATAGAGAGTGAGCCCAGCCCCCTTCCCTGCACAGCTACTCATGTTTTTGGACAGGGTACTCTCTAGAATGGCCTTTCTCCATGCTAACAGGTGAATAACAACATTTACTTACCTCAAAAGCATGGCAGTGGAGTCAAGACAGGATTTATAAGGCATTTCAAGGTTCTTGGAGAACAGGTATTACAGAATTACATGCTGATACAGTATCAGGCAGAACATTTTTTTTTTTATTTAGGATTACAAAACAAGCTGCTCTGTCTTATGGCAATATTAAGCAGTCAGATGGGATGCTCAAAGAATGAAATCCAGCACATTTCTCTTGTAACAGAAGTCCCTTCATCAAGGGATCATAAAAGGATGAATTGCTTTAACCAGTTCATGTCATAAGACAATTGTTACAGGCTATGAGCTTAACCTAGAATTTCCCCAGATTTGTGGGTTTAAGTTGGAATTGGAAATGCTTTTGAATGTGCTTGTGCAGAAACATGTGCACATTGCAGAGAAAAAAGAATTCGGTGAGAGCTGCCAGTAACTGGCTGACAACCCAGCAGGAGGGGGTATGTTAGAACTGATTCACAGTCTTGTGCAAAAACTTTGTTTTGGGTTAAAAGAGGGCAGAAAAGATAAACTCCATTGAGAGTGTGTTATTTGAGTCCATGGACAAGGGCTTGACTTTTGATGTATATTTGGCAGTCAGTGCTGGAGATTTATTTACAGGGTGTCATTTGAGGTTTCTTCTGATGTGCCCCACAGGATAACCACTGGGGTTATTTTGCTTGGGGCTTGCTGTTTCCAGCTGCCTTCTTTAACTTTCTTCAGCTGCTTAGGAGACATTTCCGGAAGGCAACTTATTCCTACCTTACACTGGGCTCAAACATTTCTGGTGTTCATTCCTCCACTACTCCCTCTTAAACCTTGCCTGTCTAAGCAAATAAACAGGAGGTCTAAATATGTCCTTATGTATGCACATGCCAAAGAAAATACACATTAATTCACCCAAGGCCATACTACCCTGCTCCTAGAGGACCTGCAGACCCTCCTGAGGGACTGTGAGCTTTCCTTTGCTGAAAATCCCTTTATTGCTGCAGCATGGTCACCCCTGAGAAGAGGTTACTGGTATTACATGTTACCCTAGGTATGCTTCAGATGATGTAAGGCAGAGAGGTTTGATTTGTGTCAGGTAAGGATCTAACTCCAGAATATAACTTGACAGATGAAGACATTTGAAACCAGTCTCAGGTCTGATTTCAGTTCTTCATCTGAACTGTTCAGTCCTTTGTCTCACTGTGAATTATTTTATGGTTTCCATCTACAGCTTGTTATTAAATCAGCAAGTTCAAAATCTGCTTATATTACACGCCTGATGAACACTTCTCATAAAGTTACACTTACAGTTGTATAGTCCATAAGAAATCAGTTGTTTTCACTTAGTGTGAGATTCCAGCAAGAGCCAGTCAGGCACACAACATCCATCAAAAACTGTCTCTGCTGGCTGAATCAGTCATATCAGCCTTAAGGGACTACCAGAATTGTCTGCCATCAGAGGCACTCTCACAGTCACAAAACCTCTTATTTGTAAATAAAAGCTAAACTCTGTCTGGTGATGATGCTGTCTGTTCCTGCCTTGGCTTTGGCATTAAGTCCTGCACAGAATTGTCACTGATGCATGACAGTCACGCTGGCTTTCCCAATGGAGTTTGCCTTAACTCCCAATGGAGTTTCCCAGTCGCCACAAATCCTCTCAAGGTTAAAAGGACCATGTCTCGTAATCTGATGTGGCTGTGTGTGTGCCACAAACTCTTTCCTGCTACTTGCAACTAGAGATCACTGGCCATGGGGTGAGAGTGAAAGGAAGGCAGGACTTGAACTACTGAGCCCTGAGCTGCTGGAAAGACATGCCATTCTCCTCTGCTCTCCCTTTTTCCCTGGTGGGGACTGCTGTGAATCTATTCGTTGGGTAGTGTGGCCAAACACAGGACCTCTCCAGGTGGGAAACACCTCCCTGGGAGGTTAGCTGGGTATGGCTGTCTCTCAGAGGAGCACCTGAATCCTGGGCAGCACACAAGAGATGGGGCCGGTAGCGGGAATGATGGGGATTGGGAGGAGCAAGGAACAACTTGCCTCCAGTGCCAGTGGTAGGAGAACAAAAAGGATCTTACAACTATGCCTGTAGCATAACACACAGGCAATTCCAGTACTCCTGTGAGCTACTCTCTGTTCTTGAATTACCCACTCTCAAGTATTACCTTTCCTTTAATGTAGCTTGAGAATATTAAAGAACATATATGCTGAAAAACTTTCTACAAACTTGCATGTGCAAATTTTTTTACCAGGTTCTTTTGGGTCTTCAGTTCAATTGTACAAGCAATTATTTCTGAACACTCTTAACAACAATTACTCACATTTCAATAACCCTTTTCACATGGGCATGTCACCACTCAGTCCACAATTGAAGGTGAAGACCACTCCCGCTTACCAGCTGATGATCAGCAAAGGAAATGGGCCTGATCTGATCTGTTAGATCTAACATTTTAGAAGAGCTTATCTGTATAAAGCATCCATATTCCCCCCAGCTGCTGACTGAGAGAGACAGCATTTATTCAATGGAAAAAGGCATTCATTTATATTGATTGGACTTTCCCTCCCACATGCACATTGTGTAACATCAGAGTACACTTATTCCATATCAGTAACTCTCAGCCCTGCTGCAGTCTAAGTGCTCTCCCATTAAATTATTCAGGATATCAGCATGGGCAACCAGCTTAAAAAGAAAACTCAGAATGATCTAAAAAGAAAAGAAGGTTTTTGTCTTTTAAAAAAACCCAAACCAAAAAAAACCCAACAACGAACCACCAACCCAAACCCAGGAATTGTCATGTTATTTTTATTTAGAAAGATCTAATTATGGCAATATTAACTTACTTGTTTCACTAGACAGAAGCCTATAAAAGAAATCAGTGTCATCAACATATAGGCTAATGTTAATTTTTTCTTTAGAAATCAGATCTTCTTGCTGTAACTGAGTTTAAAAACAGAAGTGTGAACTACACATTATTTTAATGTGTGAGAACGAAGCAAAGGATGGGCTGGAACAATAAATTAGTTGCTTGCTTGAAAAAATAGCAGCGGAGGGAGATCACTGTCTTCATATCCTGGTCACATAATCTGGTAGTTGTTTTAAACAAATTAAAGCAGACTGCTTTCTTTTTGTGCGGTCGAGTAAAACAGAGTTTTCAGCCAGCAGATATTCAATTTTCCTGGCTAGTTTTTGGATGCTGGCCATGTGTGATTAGTGACCTATTTTCACTGCAGTGAGATCAGCTATGTTTGTAGGACCCTGAATCAGCAGATCTGTCCTTATTCCTGGCTGTGCCTGACAGAGCACTGAGCCAGGCCCATTCTCCAAATATACTGGCCTGCCATTGCCATATAGATCTATAGGAAAGGGTGCTCAGTCATAAAAGAGTTGTGCTGAAACCTGACAGGCCAGGACCATCAGGATCTATGGTGCGCAGTCTGCTGGTGCTGTTGAACTTGAAATTTTATTTGCCTAATTGAAAGGGCCTAGGGACAGAAGCAACCTGTGCTGTTTATAGGAATTATAATACATAATATATAATATATTCTTCCTGGATAATAGTGCTATTAAAAAACAGAAGGCGCAGAAGCAAGGGTCAGAGAAGGATTCTAGGGCTTTAGCTTTAGATCTGAAGCGGTTTTGGTCACAAACAACTGTGGCAGACTCTTGTCTTTGGAAAAGTGCAGCATATCCCACAGTTTGCCAGTACTGGATGAATTATTATGTCCAAATGCAAATTTGAGGTCAACTCTGAAGTATTCTGCTGTTGTTTGCCACCAAAGCCCAGCACAGCATCTGTGCAAGTTTGGTGGTTCTACCTGGACTGAGCCATAAAGAAATGATTGAAGCCTCATAGGAAAATTTAGGCGTGAGGGAACCCTGCAGAAGTCATCAGGTCCAACTCTCCACTCAAAACAGGAGTAGCTGAGATTGGGTTGCTTGGAAACCTCTCAGCTGAGTTTTGGTGACTCAGAATTAAGTACGCTATGTCCAGGAACTGCTCTTCTGGAATGAACCTCATTTGGATTAATAAATTTAAAGAAGGTTTTGAAAGAAGTTATTCTTATAGGGCTGAAGTGGAGACCAGAAGTCTGGCTGCAGTTCTTTTCACTTAGCCCCACAGCTGCCAGAGCCAGCAGTACCGGGCACTCAGCTGTCAGGGAGGAGAGGAGCTGTTCGCAAACAGGCAGTGGTCAAAACCTGTCCCCATGATCAGCCAAGAGCAAGGAAAGAGAAGGAAATAAAGACAGACAGATTTCCCTCCTAGCAGCCAGGAAGATGACAGAGATCAGCAATGGTTCACAACCTGCCTTCATCTATCTCTTATCCTATGGCTGTTGGCAAAAGGAGTTGCTTTGTCAGGATTAGAGTATTGCCTCTTGTCGTCATTTCCCAGTGGACCACCTCTGGGTTGAAGTGATGTAAGAAGGGATTAATTTGGTCTCGTGGTCACCAATTAAAAGTATTGCTATGTACCACCTGAAATGTCCTCACACTGCTCATAAAGACTGCATCATCACCAGCAACACTGGGGGTTTTGTGAGGTGCGATGAGGGGCTTCCTGGGGACGGAGCCTCCATACAGACCTTTGAGGGAAAAATAATTGAATCCATTGACAGAAGTCAAAACTATCTCTCGTGAGTGTTGTGCACCTGACTGCCTCTTACTGGAATCCCATAGAGAGTAAAAACCACTGCCTTCTGTGAATTTCACCCAAAAATACATATAATTTTCTGACAATCATCTGACATGCTGCTTTCTTTTATTCTCCTCTGTAGTTCAGACTATGGTACTTCGCTGGTAACCTTTCTTTTCCACCACCACCCCTGTGTGATCCCGGGAGGCCATTAAAATGCCAAAGATACAGGTGTGACATGAAGAGGGCTGCTGTCTCTGCCCGCACAACTACGTGGACGCCAGTCCCCTGGGGAGTTGAGCTATGCTAGGGAAGCATCTAAGATTTTAAATGTGAGCAGTGTCCCCTTAGTGGCATAGATATCCTCTTTTTGTATTCACAATGAGTGACAAGTTGAAATGCCTGCCCTCAGGCGTGTGGCAGCAGCATGGGATACTAGGGAAAGACAAGTTCCTTCTGAAACAAGGGGAATGATTTCATTAAGTTAAAATCTCCGAGGGCTCTAGGCAGATGCAGAAGTGAGAATTACAAAAGCCATTACACAGGAGCCTCACTGTGGACAGCAGATAGAGCTGGAACTGGGCAGGAGGTGAGTACAGCACAGGTTAAAGCACTGTGCTCCCCTGTGTCAGGGCACCTTCCTGCTGACACAGTCCTGAGGAATTTGCATACATTTTACAAGTAGCTTTGCTGTGACTGAAGTGCTGAAGCACTGAAGCTTTCCTTTCGGATAGGCAGCATCACTGCGTTTCAGCCATTTCTTTGTTGTTTGCTGCCTCCAACAGGATTACTGGGAAAATTTTCTCCAGTCGCTGACAAAAGACCTGCAATAAGAGCAGCTGCCTTTGACATGCACACAGGAGAGAAAAATGGTCCTGAGAGACAAGCAACAGGTTTGCAGAGAAGTCAAGAGATGTCAGCTAGAAATTAGCACAACTCCAGATTACAAACTATCTCTCTTCATAGTAGTTTAAGTATTAATGAAGCCACTGCTTAGAAATTTATGAATAACAACAGATTTAAAAAGCAATTGCTTTTTGGAAAATAAACTAAGACAATACTTTAATTTCTCCCGTGTCATTCTTGGAGGTTTTATCTCTATGAAAGTGCAGAGAAAATAGGAGAAGAGTGCTGTGGGCCACCTCTCAAGCCACCCCTTCAGGTGCTACCTAGGCTGCCTCTATATTCTTACACACCTGCTAGCGCTGGATGTTTGAACCCCAAGTGCAAAGTCTTGGTTCATTAGGACTAATGAAACTTGAGCTTAAGTCCAAAGTTCCAAGAAAGGTCAATCACATGCTGTGTGCTAGAAAAAGATGAGAGTGCTGCTTGACTTGAAGGAGTGCCACTGCTAAACACAAACTCAAGTGTAGGTTAACAAAGGTGTGTGTGCTTGCAGATCTGCACACACACGCATGAAAAGGAGAAGGGATAGAGGAAAAAACTGGGCAGGGACATGCAATACCCATCATGTTCCCTGCAGAAGACAAGGCAAAGGGATAAAGGGGATTTCTCAGAAGTGCAACATGAGCCCCAGTACAGCGTGGCCCCTGGATGGATGGATGAGGCCAGCTGCAAGTCTTAGCCTGAACCACAGCAATCCCTACCTCCCAGCAGCTCAACTCTCTGGTCCACCAGACCCATCAGTCACCACGATAATTTTCTTGCTGAAAAGGTGTTACATGAAGAAAAACAAAATCAGCAAGGGAATATGAAAGAACTTAATTTCTGTTTTAACTCTGATTTTTCCATTGTGTAAGCAAGCTTGAACCTGGGGAGACATACAGATCTCAGTATTAAGGTGCTTGAGAGCTGTGTGTTTATATAAAGCTGTATTTAAATTAAAGCTCTATGACCTCTTAACATACACAAGTCTAAAAATAACATTAGGCACATGTTTTTTATCACAGTTAAAGCTCTTGCAACAAACTCCATCCAACATCACACCCAGATATTTGCTGTTATGTTGCATAGTAACAATATTTGGCAAAACCAAAAACCACTTTTGGTCAAATGAGATGGGGAATGAAGATCTGATAGTAGCCCCAAAAGCTCTATGAAGCCCTTGCAGGAAGATACACAGCTGATGCTGTGGATTTTAACCTGATGAGGGAGACACAGAAAAGAGGCAGATGCAAACTAGACACCAAGCCTAGTGCCATGACACCCAGTCAGGAAATGGGATGGGGTAGGTACACACTTTCCTGAGAATCAGCAAACATTTTTTTGGTTCCAGGTGCAAGAAAAAGACACAGCAAGGCTGCAGCATCCTCCAGCAACCTCCTGGCTGTGCTCTGATCCATCTTGCTGGGAGCTGAGAACCAGCAGAGGAGCCCTTACTTCAGGCCACTCAGTGGGAAGGAATAGGAGCAGGCTGTGCCTACTTGAGCACATCTTCATGCAATTGAAGCAGCATGAAATTAAATTAGTGCGATGAAGAATCAGTCCGCAGTCACAAAAGCATCAAATACCATGTCTGTGATGAGCCATGATGACTGGCTTTCTTTCAGTGTGGCCCAACTCATGCCCATGAGTCTGGTCACATCCAAACTTTCAAATTCAGCTTTTCCTGTATGGAAAAAAGGATTAACTCAGATGTCAGACACTCTAAATACCTTCAGTGATGTGGACTTCATCATCTGATCTACTTTTCTGAAACTCAGCCAACACTTCTCTTCAGTTACTAGGAGCAGAAAAACACTGTTTCTCACATCTTTCTCTTCAGCTGAGAGGCAACAGCACATGCATTTGGCACTTTGTCAGTCAGGAAATAAAAATGAATTTATAAAGAAAATGCTGACACAAATGCTGGCAGGGCAGCTGGGCACCCCTGTAATATGGGTGAGGAACACAAGCTGTTATTGCCGCTGAATTCACTCTAGGGAAGACATGCTGCTTATGGCCACATGCGAGGGACACTGGTGTTGTCTTTGTGCTACTATTAGCTTTGGAAAGGCTGATCATGATATGTTTGATCTTAGTTGATCCTAAGTTAGAAGCTAAACAGAAGGAGATAGCTAAAGGCTTGTGAAAATGAAGTCTTAATTACAGCTGATCACTGCCAAGGCAAAACTCCGTACATTAAAGCAGAGCTGGTTTTATACCTTTGCCACACCACTGAACACCACTGGTGTGCCATTTGCAGTCCTCAAATGATCATTTAGAAACCAGCAGGTGAAAGTCAAGTAGTATTTCTCCAGGCGAAGGATATCCTTCAGTCCAGAATTTGCTTTATCCTTCCCCCGGCACCTCTTTATCACAGCTCCACTTCATTCCTGGCCTCCAACTTGCTTCTCTTCATTTCCCTTAGATTTCTTGCCATATTGCACCTCTTTGTCTACCTTCATCTTCCCAGAAAAAGCTGGGGAAATAATCTTGGCTTTGCCACTGTCCTATGATCCACTTCACTTGTCTGCATCCCCCGAGCCCTATGTATGGCTTGTTGTTGCACAGGCTTACAGGACAGGAACTGCCTGCCGGCCTCTGCTTTGATAGCGGGTGCACGCCCAGCTGCCTGTATTGTCATACACAGAATAGGCTTTTTACCACTACTGGGGCTGGATTAGTGAATCAAGAAACATCATTCAGGACAGTCAGCTATTTTTGTTATTTTTTTCTTGCCGTTCGTAGGAATTCCAGCCCACCCATCAAAGATCCAGTTCGTTGCACAGCTTCCCACACTAGTCAAAGGTGGTCACTGATTTCTAGACTTTGTGGGCAGAAGATGTGCTGGAAATTACACACTCTCTTTGCATCTGATTTTGTTTTCCCTGAGCAAGAAGCGACAGATTTTGGTCATTTCTGCATATACACAGAGAGGGCAGGAGAGTAAAATGAAATTAAATTACTCAAAACCACACAGAAATGGGGTACAGCTGCTGCCTGCTTAGGAGCTACTTCTACATCTGTGTACAAAGATTTTAGTGTGGTTTTGTCCCATGTGCCATCACCTTTGGAGGGGTGAGTGGGAACCAGGAGAGCAGAGGAAGAGGCTGGAGATTATGAGCTCCAGTGGTTCAGAGGCCCCTGAGAGCAGCCCCAGGCAGCTGCTGCAGGTCCTGCTGGCCGACAGAACTCTTCATGGCCTCTGTGTATTAGTCTATTATTTGTTAGGCATTTTTCTCTCTGAATTCAGCTTTTGCTTTCCCAAGGAACTGCACAGTGCTTTCTCTTCCCCCTGTTTCTGGGAGCACATAACACCGAATTATCCAAGATGTGTATAAAACACTACCCTGGGTGTGGTACTTTCCTAAAGCTGCTGGAAAGAACAGCCCTGACTTGTTTCTGTCAGACACCTGGGCTGGCAGGGACCTCTGTCTTCCACCACTCACAGAGATGTGGCCATCCACCCTGCAGAAAGGGCAACTCTTTACCTACACCGTGTTCTACTGCAAAGCCAAGGGGGCAACTTGAGCCAGATCCAAAACTAGGATCTGTTCATGCTGTTGGTTCCCTTAAGGCCCCTGTGTCCATGGCTGTGCCTGGCTAGAGGGTGAACCCCTGCCTCCACTTTGCAGTAGCCTCAAGGATGACCCGGAGAGGGCTGCTGCCATGCCCATGGTTTTCCTCCACACTGCCCTCTTGCTGCCCTTCAGACCCTTCCAGTCTCACACTTGAGGTGCATGTCTCACCACACATCTGCTTGTCTCACACAGTAGGGCAGTGCCACATTGTCCCCTTAGAGCTGCAACCCAAAATCTCATGCGCCACTGCCAGTCCCATCTATGACTCATCAATTTGCTGAACCAGGCACGTAGCATCCCAAAATTGGAAAGAAGCTGCCAGTCTTCAAAAGCAGGTTATTTTCTACTTACACTGCTCAGCGGTGCCTGTGGGGCCAGGTGTCCTGTGCCCAGGAGGCCTGTGGGGTGTCAGTAGGTTCCCAGCCTGTCCTAGCTTGCTGTCTGCAGGACAGACACCTCCCTGCTGGGAGCTTGGGCTTCCTCCATCAGCTCGTTTCACCCAAGGCACAAACAACTCCCCCTGGGAACACAGACTTGCTGTCGTTTCACTTGGTTACTAATCACCGGTCTGCACTTGAAACACTCAGTAGATTTTATTTCCTATGGAAACACCACCAATTCAACTTTCTAAGATGTTAAACATCAGCACCATCCTGTAACGGGCCCTTCTAATTAAGAGACATTTTCAGGGAGGGGGTGAGGCAAATGAGAACGGTAATTAACTGAGAAACAACATAAGTTGTTCTCTCAATTCCCTATGCACCAGGCTGAAATGGTGTTCTGGCTTCCTACAAAATTACATGTACCACATCAAAAGTAAACACTTAATCTAATATTCTAATTGTGGGTTTAGATAAACATCACAGTTATAAATCATTTTAATGAGCATATAAAAAAGAAGCAAATACCACATTAACTTTTCATTACCTTTTTAACATCCCCCATGGATAACGCAACTCATTTATGGGTATAATAGCCCCCTCAACTATATGCTGTAGGTACACAGAGGAATTAAATACTGTAGCTCTGGGGGTAGTTAAGGTGTTTTAGAGTAAGAAATGGCTATGACTTGTTGATGCACTGCTCGTAAAAATAAAGGTTATGCATTTTAACAAAGAAGTCTGGGGTGGAAACATGGATAATTTGATCCGATAATTAAAAAGAAGAGTTTTCTTAATTGCTGGCCCCATACAAAAAGGGTTCTTAATCAAAGTAAAAGCCAACAGTAGAAAACTCTGAGGGAAGTCAACTTTTCTTGACAAGCTGTTAATCTAAAGACTCTCTGGTTACAGTCACATCATCAAATACATCCCCAAAAAATCATAGTTAAGGCAAACTAAGCAATGGGTGGCAACTTCTTTGCAACAGTAATTTAACTGCTTTCAGAAGTGTAGCCACATGCTTCTGTAAAGAACAGAAACATCTGGGGAAAAAATCATGCAGTTCTGTAACTCAGCAGAATTTCAACACTGACTTCAAATGTGATCAGGCATTGGGAGGTGTTTTCAGCTCTCTCTTTTAGGGAAAAGTCCCTCTTGAGGGCATTTCACTGATAGTAATAGCTTAAAAATGTAAAACTTTGGTTATCTGAGCAAAAGCAGTATGAAATTCCTATTTCTTTGAAACTATGTAAGCAAATATCCCATGAAGCCTTCCTACAGCAGTACAGCTGTTGTTTCTGATCTCACATAATTTCTTTTTGTCTTACTCTAAAATTTATGTTGTAATATTTGTACAGGCAATAGAATTTCACACAGATCTTTGCAGTAGCTGAATCAAATTACAGCAATGATGAAGAAAATAAATTCTTTCACTGTATCCTAATTTATTACACTTGACTGAAATGGTTTAGAGGCATCTCTGACCCACACAGACAGTAATTCTCTGCTTCATGGACAAGGCATATTTTCCTAGATGTAAATTAAATTATTTATATAATGCATAGAGCACATGAACCATCCATTACCTGATACCTTCGAAACAATAGGATGGAGAGCAGCCAGCATTAATCGATCATCCAACTGTCCAGTTACTCTGTGTGGGCAATTTATGCCAGGTGCTATATAACCACACTTTGGAACATTTTCCACAAATAAATCTTCCTTATAGAGGGAGGTGGTTGTCTTTGGAAAAACTGTTTATGAGCAGTGATTTGCCAACTGCAGCACTCAGGCAGGACATGAGCCAAGCTCCCATCCCTGCTGAACAGCAGGGCTGGTGTTCACGTCCAAACACACCTGATGGAAGGACTGAGTCAACAGGGCACTGCGTAACTTTCCTAACACAGGTTTCTGTGAGGTATCAGAAGCAGTTTGGCCTGGCTCAGAGGAATCAGTTATTAAAATTATAGCTACTTTCCAAACCAGTGGTAAGAAAACCACCTTTGATGGGCTCCCCCCAATGCCACTGGCTCAGAAGGGCTGGGCAGGCAGGTGGACTTGCTGGTCTGTTTCCCAGAGCTGGTGGTCACCATCCCAGCAGGAGCTTGCTCATGTGGCTGAACCAGGCACCCTTGGAACAGAAACAGCTCCAGTGCTGGGCATTGCTTGGCAGAAAGCCCAGGTTAAACAAACTAGCAAGGGCAGTGTGCCCCTGTGCACCAGCAGAACAAGGCCCTGGCCCTTACACAGAGCCACACTGGTCCATAGGGATGCCTCATGTCAGTGTCACCCAGAGCATCTGTGCAAAATCAGCTCCCATGGCATCAAAGCATCACCTTCATATCCTATATCAGCATGGACTATTTCATCCCATGCAAACACCGTGATTAATCAATTAATTAAATAACAAGTTCTTCTGGTCAATAAAAATGTTGACAAACTATTTTTCTTCCTCTGATTTAGCTACCAGTTCTGAGAAACTTTCTGCTCTATCAGCTGTCTCCATTCAACTTTGTGCTCCACATGAATGCTTGGGAAATATTTCATTCCTAGTCTCCACTTTCTATTCCACCAAAGCAAATGTATTTACACCCAGCACCAGCTGCCTGTTAAGTTTGCAGCCTTCATCTGGTTGGGTTTTTTCATTTCACAAGAATTCTTCCTTTGGAAAAATCAGCCTTGGAACATTCCTCAACCTACAAGGTGATGAGATGCTCTACAGAACTCAAATCAGGGGAACAAATCAACATGGTATATTTTAATAGACTCCTACAGCATGTCCATTAAAGGTTTCTGTTTTATCTGGTAGGATATCACAGATAATATTTTTTTTATTGCATATGGAAGAATACAGAAAAATCTAATTTGTTATGACTGCAGTGTAAATCTTCAGGTGGCCTCAGCAGGAATGCCTGTGGGGCAGACAGAAACTCTGTAATGCATGAAAAATAATTGCCTTTCTTCATCTTTTCCTTGCTGCTCCACAAGACCCTGAAAACAGGTAATCTTGATAGTCCCAGCAATTCGCAGCTAAGCCTTTGCAATGACAAACTTGTCTTTCCATGTGTGCTGCAAGTCCCAGTTTCCCCAGAAGAGCCAGCCCGGGTGTCAAAGATTCCAGATGCAAACCATTTGGGATGTTCCACTGCTACCTACAAAGCAGAGCCAGCTCGCGTCCATGGGCCCTCCTGCTCTGGGAGGGGTTTCTTTCATTTTCTATGTGTTCTACAGTTGCTCTTCCCTTACTTCCATTTTCAAACCAGTCCATCTTTTCCTTTCTTCTTGACTCTCTCTTACCCTTGTTTTCCCGAGTCTTTCTATGACTACATTTTTCATTTTTTCCTCATTTAAACTTACATTCTGTTCACTTCTTCCTTTATGCTCCTAAAACTCACTCCCTGCCATGCACTACTGATCTCCAGGAGAGGAGCTGGTGGTGACAGGACCATATTGTTCCTCCAAGACCTCTCCTCCACTGCCCCCTCTTCCCCACAAAAGCCATTATAATCCTACAGAAAATTATTATGGAGATTATGGGTAAAATACGACAGTATCCCTTTTTCCCTGTAAGTTAACTTAGATGGATGATTCAACTTAGTAAAAGTTTTGCTAAGGTACAGGAAGAACTCTGCCTTTTCTGGACTTCCCAAGTAGGAAAGTTTGCCCTACACAAAATTATAGTCTCTCAGATCGAAGGATACACAACAGTTTAATATAGTTGTTATAAGAAGTGCCACTTAAATCAGTACCTGAGGTCTGAAGAGGTTTGCGGTGAACATGAGATCAGACCTGTCCACACAGACGTGTCTGAGTACTTGAGCTTCTTCTTCCCCCAGCATGATATCAAATACTCAGATTCCTACATGGATTTACCATGCATGGAGCTCACCCTGATGGCAGGCAATCTTCTGGAGTTAACCCACTTCCCCTTCTCCTACCATCTCTGTAGCGAACTGACAAGTCCTCCAGCGATGCTGAAAACCAGAGGTGAAATACAGCTGGTGGCTTTTCAACAGAAGAATTTGGTGTTTTCACTCACTTTTGAAATACAAGTTGAGGCTCACATGGCAATGGTGGAGACCAAGGAAAGTCCCCAGCTGAACCCTCTCAGTGTGCAGGAGCACTCAGTAGGTCAGAGTATGGTGCTGATAACTCTGAGGATGTGGGTTCAACTCCCATTTGGGCCATTCACTTAAGAACTGGACTTGATCCTTGCGGGACCCTTCCAACACAAAATGTTCTGTGAATCTGTGAATCTGTGAGTCTGTGAACAAAAAGCACAGCCAATTTCCCACCGAGCAAACCTGACCAGCAATCACCCTGGGACATCTGAGTCCTTAGCAAAAGGCAGGCAAAGGTTCAGCTCTCCAGTGGATGCAGGGAAGCTTCCAGTCCAAGCCCAGATTTCCAGCCTGCCATAAGAATGAATCTTCAGACCACATTCAAAGTGTGCTCTCACTGGCCCCAGCTCTGAGAGGGCAAAGTGCAGAGCTCATTGAATTGCTGATGTGTGGGGGAAATCCTACACAGTTTCCAAAACAGCTGTTGAGTATGTGTTGATCTGGTCATCTCTGACCTTCTAAGTTATTTGTTCTTGCAAGTGGTGAGAGGACACAGAGGATTCAAGTAAAAGCCAGGTCTTGCTTGCACCCAAGGCAAATTCTGCACTTGAATTGGCCTGCAGACATGGTGAGGCCCTTCAGTCTCAGTGAGGAGGTGGGATGCATCCTTCTGCCGTGCCTCTTCCCAGACATGAAAGGCAGATGCACCTTCCCTCTACTTCTAGCATGGGCACTGTGCATCTTCCTCCTGACAGGAACATAAGAACAAATCCAGAAGGCTCTCAAAGAAGGAACCAGAGTGCTCACCATGGCACCAAGAAGAAAGGGGATGAGGGGTTTGGTTTGCTCTTCACTTCATTGCTTAGATCTTTCTTTTGATGTCTGCTCAGCTGGTCCTAGAGAGCTCCAGAAAATCACAGAAAGGAGATGCCTAACTACATAGCCTAGACCCTCTCTAAAATTTTTATTCACACTCTTTTTTACAAAAGAGGAATTTACGTACTTTTACTGAGCCTTCTTATCTTTGCAGGAGAGCCTAACTATCTAACTAGCAAAATACAGGGCCATAACAAAACAGGATAATAACTGTTTGACTGCTTATCTTAATGATAATTTATTCTCTAACGAAAGAGGCATATAGCTATGAGATGGGAATCTTTTTACAGTTCATGCCTGACCTTTTTAACGTCTGGTAAAATCATGTTATGGAACAGTTTGAAAATTTATTGTCCCCATTTAACAATGCTGACATTTTGTGATTATTGGCTCTGGAAAATCTACTGGCACTGTCAGGCAGAGAAAGTTCAGAAGTTGCTTCCAGGGAACAACAAAGCTCTGATTTTTAGAGTGCTGAACAGTAACAGATCCTTTTTATTGCATATTTTTAAAAGCCACAAAAAAGGAAACCAAGATGCAAAGCAAAGCTGAAAAAGGAAAAGGGAAAAATACTCTTGATTAAATGCAAATTAGAACAGGGCTTTGCTCCCAGCTGTCTGAAGTCAGTGGTAAAAAGCATCGTTACTTCAAAGTAGAATGATCAGGTCCAGGGACACTCCAAGACCAGTCCTGTGCCCGTTGGGGCTGAGGACAGGTGGAAAATAGCTCAGAACAGTCCAGCTGGCAGCGAAGCAGCCACGCAGGAGCCTCAGGCTTGTGGGGGGCTGCAGGCAAGGAGCCTCGGCAATTAGTGCTTGTGAAGCTTTCCAAGTGCTCAGGCCACACAGGCAGCCCGCACATGAGCAGGGAGGGATGAGGGTGATCCCCCCGGGCTCTTCAAATCACCAGGGACAAATTACAGCTTTTGTACATGGCCCAAGGTGGTGCCCCTCAGCAGGTGTCTGGCACACAGCAGTGACGAGGGTGGGCCACTGCACAAGTAAAGCCTCCATAAAATTGTCAGTAGGTAGTAGCCTGACACAGTGCTCAGGATGGTGCTGAAAAAACCTTTGCCAGGATACTTCAATTGTGTTCACATACAGCAGCAAAATATTACCGCAGAATGACCACTTGCAGGCTGTGTTACAAGATATCATGGTTTTCCTGACCTTTCATTCTCAGTGACCTTCCTTTTCAAAATTCTCCTTTATCCCCTTACATTTTTTTCACCTAATGCTACAGAAAAATAGCATTTTATTTGTAGAACCCAATAGTTTTTTGTACAGCAGTAAAAAACTACCAGCTCTGTCAAAGTGCTCTTAAAATATCAATGTGATATTGATTCACAAAAGCTTTTCCACTGATGAGATGAGGCAGCAGACCTCAGCTCTTGAAATACATGTTCCTGGTGCAGCAGCTCTTCTGAAGGAATTAGCTAGGCAGGGTTGTAGCTGCTATGGAAAAATGCACAGTTAGCTGACCAGTTAACCAGTTTACCACAGGGGGACATGGATTTTCCAATGCACTTAGCTTGCTACAAAATCTTTAATGAAACCCAATAAAGAATTCTCTCAGAATTGCAGCTACAAAGAGAACCAAGAAATAGAAAGATTTACAGCCTTTCAAATATTCCATTTTCAGACCCAGTTTGCCATCACATCTGCAAATTCTGTAAGAGGAAATGGCTTCCCCGTTGCACCAGGGGAGGTTTACGTGGGATGTTAGGAAAAACTTCTTCAGTGAAAGGCTGCCCAGGGATTCTCCATCCCAGGATATGTTCAAAAGGCATGTGGGTGTGTCAGTTAGAGACGTTGTTTAGTGGTGAACATGGCAGTGATGGGTTAACAGCTGGACCTGAGGTCTTCGATGTCTTTTCCAACCTAAAAATTCTATGCTTCTGTGATTCTTCTAAACCACAGGGTACAGCAGAGACCATAGTAGTGTGTGACAAGAAATATGTAAAACTCTAGGAGTGGAAATTGTGAATATTATGTTTATGGGTTTTTGTTATGATAGTTCTCAACTGCTGTTATTTAGAACCAGCCAAGCACTACATTGATTTCATTGAAGTATAATGGTCTTTACAACTGTTCCTCTAAATGTAGTGAATGATCTAACAGAATGATTTTATAGAATGTATCGAGTCATTGGAGGCCTAGTGGCCTCGCTCAGCTGTGCATCCAGCCCATTTACAAGCCGCTGTGTTTTCACTTTTTTTCTTCAGGGTTTGAGGAACTCTGGATGACTCTTGGGCTACTTCTAATGTTGCCACATGGGACAAGATGCTATGAGGCTCCGTTCTAACAAGGCTGCATTTGACTGCTGTGATTTTAGCCTTTAAATGGCATTTTACTACTTCTCATTAATGCTCCAGAGCTCATATAGACTAATAGAATTATTTCAGCATTTTAAACAGATAAGCATTACTGGATATTCAAAGACTATGCAGGTGGAGCATATGAGCATCTCCTTACATGTAGTACTCCTAATTCATGTAGAGTCTCAGCTGATTCTGTGTCTGGTCCAGGTCTGAGTCCAACTCATGGAAATGAGAAAATTACCTGAGTGGTGATGGGTTTGGATGATAACACATCTCTGAGCACACCAGTTTTGGAACTGGGAATTGCCACGGAGTTTTCCGTTGTCCCTGGGTGGGAAAGGCAGCTGACACATCAGTGTGACTCTTCTTGGGGACATCACAGCACTTCAGCAAGTGACCAGTAAAATGCCAAAGAGCTGCTCTTAGGTTTAGGACTAAATAACCCAAGGATTGAGCTCTCACCATATTGCTGAAATTAAGTTTAATGTGGCTGCAGTGAAGCAGCACATTTCTTTTTTTTTTTTATTTGTTGTTCTGGGGGTATTTTGGGACCCTGTTACCTGTCACTGAGGAGATGCTTTGCAGAAAACAGGTTTGGGAGGATGGTTTTGGCTGCACCAAACTTACATTTGCTCTCTGTCACCTCTGAGGCAGGCACAATTGCCTTTATCCATCTTCTAAGTGGGATATGCTGCTACTTCACACTAGCTCAACTTTTTAAAAGAACAGAAATAGAGTACAAAAGCAAAATGAAATTCATTAGAATTGTCCCTATGGACATGTCACCACCTCAACAGAAAGTTCACTGGTAAAGGCTGTGGCAGAAGCAAACATGCTGGCAGCTTTGCAGCAAAGGGCCCAGAACAGTTGTCCATGTGCAACCAGGAAGGGGTGCTGGGGGTGCCCTCAGGTGTCCCAGCTCGCACCACGGGGCTGGCAGATGTTTCATGGGGTCAGCAGGAAGCCTGAGAGCCTCTGAGATGGCCAAAGGCAAGCCATCCTTTCCTACCTCTTTATGTCCAGCATCACACTCACCAGCTCTGCCTGAGCGTCCCTGGTGACAGCCACGCTGCAGTGACTGACCGTGGCAGGACCTGAAACCAGATTCTTCTGAAGTGCACTGAGGGGTGTTCCAATGCACAGAAGCATCTGCAGTCTTCAGCACAGCTTCCTTCCTTCCTTCCTGATCCACTGGGGTGCTACAAGAGTATTACCTGAGACCACCAAGCAGATTTTATTGAAAATAAAAATTCAAAGACCTCTAATAGCCATGGCATGATTCATTCAAAAGCCAACAGCAGCTAAACAATTATCACTTTACCCCATTAGCTCACATCAGAAAACAGAGTTACCAGCACTCAGTGACTACCAGCCATTATTTTAAAGCTTTTTTAAACGTGGTAATGGGGAAAATTCATGAAGTGTTTCTAAAGCAGCTTGCTTCTGAAGGACTTATTCATCAACTGTTCATTTGTCCTTGTATTAACATTTGAAAGTCAGCTTTTAAGGAATTCTTGCATATTTACACTCAGATAGGACTTTAAAATATGAACTGTTAATGACTAAATGTTGTTTAGAAGGGAGAAACATTTTGAGTAGTCATTCAAGAAAAATGCCTGTATCAAAATAGAAAGCACCCTCCCCTTTTCAGGGAAAACGGAAAAAAGCATGGACTTTTTTATGGTTGGGATGGGTTCAAGCACAAGTGGCCATGGCAAGCAGATCTCTGTCCATGTGATTATTCTCAAAACAACAAAATGATGAGAGGTTCAGATCTCTGTATCAAAGCCTTAAGAACTACATTGTGTTATTGCTGCTTTAGAAAACATCCTTCCACTAGTCTGCTACTAGGCTAAGAGTGTCTCAGTGACGACCAGCCCACAGGAGACTGACGAATTGGTTCTCCAGGTCCATGCATGAACATGGGAAATGGAATAGAGGTCAATGGACCAGGAGGGCCAGAGGCTGCCTGCACTGCATTGCTTAGTACTCCTGCTCCCAGGCCAGGAAAAGACACTGATGGCATTACAGCTCCTCTCTGCAACTGCCCATTAGAGGCAGGTGCCAACTGCTCGGGAAGCACTTTGGAGCATGCTCAATGCCCAAGTATCTTAAAGCACACAGACTGTGATTTTTGCTGCTTCTCTCTGGTGAATACCCCCAATGAACCACTGAACTGTCTGGAAGTGCCAAAAGAAGAGAATGCATTAGAATAATAGCAGTGTACCAGGCAGCACAAGTGTGGAGGAGACTCATTCCCTGCCATGTGGCGAGGATGGAAGAACAAACACTGCAGCACTAAATTTTAAGTCAATTTTAGGAGATTTTCTTGACCAGTTTTTTCTTCAAAATGGCCAAAAGAAGGTGATAACTAGCAGTCATACTGCAAGAATGAATGCAAAGAAATATCCACAGGTCCAAGTGACAAGGTTGATGTTCTCCAGAGCAGCTGAAGGACATGTGACGGCTTAGGGAAATGAAACATTTTCATAGTTCTTCAAAACTATTGTAAGATAAAGTAATTGCAAGATAATTTTTGTTGCATGTTCTGTAAAGTCACAAGTCAAAGAAGTGGCTTAAAACTGTGTACTTTAAAGAGGCAACATCAGAGAAACTCAGACACTACACAGCACCAAACACTTGTGGGGACAAAGGCTTAAGAGAAGGTCTCCACTGGTGCCTATTTGGTACCCCTTTTAAGCTGCTGCTTTGGTCCTGCTTTGGTCCTGCTCTTCCTCCCCGATGCCAGAAGCATGTAATGGTAGCCTCCACCCCATATCAGTGGCTGTCAAATAGATCTACTGCCCCAAAGCCCAGCATCCTGTTAAATGGGACAGCCACAGGAAAACTTCCAGAAGTGTCAGAGTCCATTTGCTCCTATAGCAAGCAGAAAACAGCCTAGCAGAAGCTACAGCATCTCTGGGAAGGCAACAGGATGGCCTTTCCTTTCATTTGAAACCCTCCCAAGAAAATGAGCAATAAGCATTTGCTGCTCACTCATCCCTTGCTCAGAGTAAAAACCATCACAGGGCAGTTCTTGCTGCCTTGCCGGTAACCTGATGCTACCTGTGCTAGACAGCACCAATGATGCTTTCTGATCTGAGATCATGGGAAAAGTACACTAACTTGAAGAACAAGGAAAAATGTTATCACAGGATTCAAACCAATTCAGTGTGATTCTCACTAGATATTAAGTTGCTAATGTTATTGTCAATGCTGTACCTCACAGAGGCGCAGAGAAGTTGTAAACAGAATTGAAATTCCACCTTTGCAGTCAAACATGATGCCACTTTAAAAGGTCCACTTATTCTGCACTGCACATCACAGAAATTTCTGCTTTTTTCTTAATGACAAGTACACACAGGCAATTTTTTCTTCAGTCAATCTATATACTGCACTCCCTTTAATTAAGTGTGTGGAATGAGGCATACTGGCAGTTCCATGAATATAAAAATCAAGAGAAGTTGTTTTGGTCGAGAGGACAAGAAGTTATCGCTCAGTAACGTATTTTGGTCAGTTGATGTTTGAGGGAACAATTCTGAATCAGTGTCACAAAGTTCGGTCTTCCTTTCTCTGAAGGAGAGATCTGACAGGGAGTTAGGGATGAAAGGTGGGTGCTCTTCCCAGAGCTTGAACCCTGCTCCACTGACGGTGGACTCTGATGTGTCTCACTTTTAACAGCCTTTACTCTCTGTTATATTTCATCAACCTGTCCTTGAGCAGGTGAAGGGAAGGAACAATCATTTTTCCTTTCAGCAGGGGACATGCAAACATGTTTTAAACATCTACTGCATTTTGTTTGAGCAAGAATGCTATGACTGATTTAATTGACTTTTTTTCTTCCTTTTTTATTTCAGTCAAAACACTCAAAGTTTCTGTTGTAAAAGTGATAGAGGAATCTTTCACCTCATTTCTGCACCGAGCAAATAAGGAGATGTTGGCTCACAACTTAAACTCACTTTTTCAGATTTTCTGACTCAAATGCTGGTTTTGTTCTACAAGCCAACACATCTCTGGCTGGGTAGATATACACTGCAATATTGCATTCCTGTAAGTTCAATGGAAATAATTCAACTACTTTTCATAAAATACAGAATTTGCACTTTTGAAAAAAGCACTTTCACTTGAAGCACTCTGCAACTTGATAAGTGCAGTAATATACCTAAATGAGTTTTTCTTCTTTCATGGTAGTATTAGATCTATTCTCTCTGCTCCTAATGCACCAAAGTTATTAATCAGAATCTCACAATAAAACATCTAGGAGAAATTTTGACTCAGCTATTCTAAGGGTCTGGGCTGCAATGTGGATCATTGTTTGTGCACTGCTGCTGTCATTTATACCACAATAGAAGTTTTCAATTATATTCTACTATCCTGCTTTGTCTGCTGCAGTGCAGAATCCCCATGGCTTTGCCAACACTTGAATTAATATTACCAACAGCTTTTTGAATTGATGCAGCTCCTCAAGAAGCTGTTCATTATGGGCCATTTTCAGCCTCTTTCAGCAGATATAAATGATGTGTTCTCTGGTGATACTTTCCATAGTACCAGTTCTTCATTCTTCCTACAAAATGCACATCTTAAAATTAATTGCTCCAATATGAAGTATTGGAGAAGCAAGGTAAAATAATAAAACCCTTATCCGAATCCCAGTAGTTGTAACAGGCTTAAAACTCAGCAGGAGGAACACAGATAACTTTTGTGTAACTGAACATTAGGAGTAAGATGTTTATAAGAGTGACTGTGGTAAGAACTTGCCCCATTTTGTGGCGGAAGTGATACCAATTTGGATCAGCCTCCCCTTTTCTTATCTGACTATTGTCAGCCCCGCATGCAGGGGGATGTGGCCTCTGTGCCTGACTGCCAAGAAGACAATTTTCAAATAAAATGTGACAGAGTCCCTGAAGCTAATCCAGTATGAAAGGAACAACCTTCTGGCCTAAGACAGACACAAACAGTGTTGGAAAGGATGCAAAAGCTTCTTTCTGCAAAGAGCCAGCAATGACTGCAGTATTCCTAGAGCATTCATGTTAACATGTAGGCTAGCTATTGCTTCAAATGCAATTAATGAAGTTTTGGGGTGTAGTGAAGCAGCTGGTGGCCATAAGGAGCAGCGCTAAAGTGTGGAAAGCCCTGCCCAAACACAGGTTCTGCTTCAGGCACCTTGAGGGAAACTTACCTTGGATTAATCTACAGTTTCATTTTAGACCAGTGAAAGTTAAATCAGGCAAAGAACAAAACCAGACTCGAGTTCCACAAGATGAAGTTGATTCTCTCACTAGTGCCTGCAATATCTTTTTTGGAAATTAATAGAAATGTGAAATGCTGTGGAGACATTAACATTATTATGATGCATGCATATATTTGAACTTACAGAAAATAATTAAAAGTTATATTTAATTTTCACTCCTGCTCACCGTCTGGAACTTTCAATGATTACTCTGGATTTTTTGCATTTTCCAGCAGAAACACTAAGACAGAAAAATATCACATCTCTTCCAGTATTTGCAGCATCTTTGTCCAAATAAACATAGGATATATTTTAATTTAATTTATACAATCAATCATTCTTTTCACATAAGAGGAAACAGAAAATACGCTACTATTTTCAAAAAAAAAAAAGAAAAGAAAAGAAATAAAAGTCATATAATTAAATGTGGTAAGTGACCCCGTGGCAATGATATCTCAGCCACTGGCAATACTGGGAAATACCTGGCTTTTCTTACACTAGCACCTACACCTGGCTGGTGGCCATTCGGGCATGGGTAAAAAGGGGCTATTTCTCATATTTTCTCTTGCACCTGTCAACATTAATCAATTATTTTAAAATAATTCTTATCTCCATATATGGGGGGTTTTGACAAGGAACTACAGTCCATTCCTTTTTTCTTTAAAGGCTGACATTAAATCAGCTGCAAGGTCCCAGCTTGGCAGATGCTATAGTACCTCTCATCAGTGACATCTAAATGAGAGGCTGAGCCCAGTATTCATTATTCACTTACATGTGCACTTTGATAAATTCCTGTCAAGCAGCTTTCCAGATTTTAAAACAATAGTACTCTGAAGTGACTTTGCAAGAGCAGAGAAAAACCTAGCGAAATAAGTGCAGCAGTATCTCTACTAATCAATATTTCCATTTGCATTAAAGAAAAAGATTTTATTTTTGATTTTGGCATAGAACATGAGTCTTTCAGTTTTGCCATTACTTGCACGGAATTTATTTCTGAATAGGGCAGCCCATTTTTACTCCTAATCACATAAAGGGAAACATTGCCAGAAAAGTGCCTGTGGGTGCTGATGGCCAGCAAGCTGAGCAGGAGGCAGCAATGTGCCCTGGTGGCCAGAAAGGCCAACAGCCTCCTGGGCTGCATCAGGCACAGCCCTGCCAGCCGGGCGAGGGGGGTGATCCTTCCCCTCTGCCCATCCCGGTGAGACACACCTGGAGTGCCGGATCCAGTCCCGGGCTCCCCAGTGCAAGGGAGCCGTGGACAGACTGGAGCAGGTCCAGGGAAGGGCCATGAAGATGATTATGGGCTTGGAGCACCTGACACAGGGAGGGGGGAGGTAAGAGCTGGGGCTGTTCAGCCGGGAAAATAGAAAGCTCTGTGAGGCATCTCACCCATGCATATAAATACTCAAATAGGGGAGGAAATGAGTGAAAAAGACAAGGTCAGGCTCTTCTCAGTGATGACCATTGTCAAGGGGCAATAGGTATGAGTTGAAGCATAGATGAAACAAAGTAAAAAAAGGTTTGAAGTCTTTTGTTTGTTGCAGTTTTGGTTTTGTTTTTTTTAATGAGGGTGGTCAAGCACTGGAACAAGTTGCCCAGAGAGGTCTGGAGAGTTATTCCTGATGTTCTATTCCCACAGAATTTTATACCTCTGGTACAGGGTAGCTTCTTTGCTGGTGTCTCATGGTTAGCTTGTAGTGTGGATGGATCAGGTAGTATCCCATCTCACAGATCTCCCCAGCCCTATATATGAATTTATTTACCACAACCATACACCTGTACTTATTAAAGCCCTAAAAGCAATTATCTGAGGCTCCACAGCAGATTCACACAATCTCACTGTTTCTCCTTCAGCTGCCTCTCTTCTGATAGTAACTCTTTCCCAAAGTCAGGATGCTTCCTCGCTCTGGAAAGATAATCTTTATTGTCAAGCCAGTGCTGTACAGTTGATAAAGCACACCAGATTGTAAGAGCTGAGCCAGATAACCTCTGCAGGGACAGAAAGGAGAACAATATTTTTCTCTCTAACTTGTGCGGTTCCTATAACTACTCTGAGGGTAAAGCAAATGCTTTAGAAAGTGTGAGATAATATGAAAATATTATTCTCAGAACTTAACTGATATGACAGTCACAGAGGATGCTATGTCCTTTTGTTATCCATTAATATGCATTTTGTATTTTCATGGCCTCTGTGGCTACACTGAGATGTAATTTGGTTAAAAACACACCAGAGTTAAACCAAAATAGATATATTAATGCTTGCCAATGTAATATGAAACTTAGAAAATTATAAAAATGGGGGGTTTTCATACCTAGAGAAATTAACAGGATTATGCACAAGGTAACTCAGAGCGGATTTATACTCTCAGTTGTTCACTAGAATAAATATCATGAAAGAACTGGATCTGAAAGTTCAAGGTGAGCATTCACATCCAGGAAACTACAATTCAGGCAGCAGAGCTGCAAAAACTGCAAATAAAGGCACATCTTGGCCAGAATATGCGATGTAACTTCTTTGCCATTATGGAAGCAAACCTACCCCTGAAGCTGGAGAGGCAGGCCCTGCCAGAGACGGCAACTGCTGAACAGCCACTTTTCCCATTGCTAGAGCAATGGTCATGTTCCTGAGTGAAAGGAGCTGACCGCCTGTAAATATACAACCAAACCAGCCCTTGTGTTTGTTCCATTCAGCTCCTAGCTCAAGTGCACTCTGTTGTAGTGGTCTAACCAGTGGCACCAAACTGTTTCACACTGAATTTCAGTCATGAGAAAAAAATTTAAATCTCAAACATTTCCTTCCCGTTGACTTTTAACATTAGATGAACTTAGCAAGAGAGTTCTTACTTCGTCAGATAGATACAGGGTTAAGTGGACAATTTATCCTTACTCCAATATTGGCCATATCATATTGGACATCCACAAATAGGGATATATTTGAAGCCTGAAAAAAAGCTTTTCATTGCTTGCTTGTACGTCTAAAATTACCCATTCTCTTCCTGATAGCTGAGAGCACTCGAGCATGTCAGTTTTATGACATTCTCTGCAGCTTTATATGCTTTGGTTCTTCCAGAAACAGCACACACAGAATTAGCACAGAACTGCTCCACGATAAGTACTGAGAGGTCCAAGTGTGTATTTTTTAAAAATCTTTTTCCTTTTTGAAATTTCTCAAGCCTCAGGATGTTCCAGTTTTCTTTTCCAGTTAAGGTGTGTCAGGGGCACAGTGGGGGCACCCACTTACCTTCCTCATCTTCTGAAAAACTGATGATATTTAGAGCATCACTCTACAAGTGAGAAAAAGACAGTTCTGTCGAATTGACTTTAATTTTGTTTTAACTAAGATACAGTTTCAGTTGGTATTTTACTTTGAGAGCACTGTAAGAGCCATCCTTGACAAGCTGTTCATAGAAAAAGAATTGTCACCATCTTAGTAAATTCATTGTAATTTTGATGCCTTAAATCCAGGCTGTTCCTGTAAGGCAAAACTTGTAGTTGAAACTAGGTTCTGGCAAAACCAGCAAGTTCTGATGGCAGCTTAAACAGATGGAGCATCAGCACATCCAGGTGGTAGGTCAACTTCAGGTTGTATTTGTAACTTGAGTTTTGAAATGTATACAAAAGCTAGTTTTCCTTTCCTTTTTTTCCTCAGGGACACATCTAAGTCTAAAATTTGTATCCAAGCTACCATTTCCTTCAGCAGTTTCTCAGCTATAATGTTTGGGCAGATTAACACTGAGTTTTATATATATAGATATATACATACATATAGACCCCCAGGAAGCACACAGAGTCCAGTTTCCATAAGCACAAGAATAAAATCATTTTTAAACTGCATCATCTTCACAATCTTCACAAATTTTGTTTCAGTTTCATTCTGAAGCTGTTTTTCAGAGACAGAAGTTGAAGCTTCTCCCTGCATTGTACTTTGCAGGAGAATCAGACTCTCAGTGAATCAAACTCTCAATTTAGGTGAAATTCAGAAAAACAAGGTAGAACAGAGACACAGATGATGTGTCTGTTGATCTTCCACAGAAGCCAAGACACCATGTACTTTTGCTGAGAACACTGTAAAAGAATACCAGTGACAGTTCTGGGCTCAAAGAGACTGAGTCAGCATAAGAGTGACGAATTTAGATCCTGCTGAGCGAAGGAATCCCTCTGCAGGGGAACAGCTGTGAACAAACAGTGCTGAACTGAACAGGAAGTTCCAAAGTAAAACAGGAGGCTGATGGGCATATTGTATGCTCTGAGCATCACGGGTGAAGCCACTGGGGAGCACAGGCTTGTCGAGCAAACAGAGCAAAATAGCAAAGAGAGCTGGATGAGTTAGAAAATCAGAATCTACTTCAACTCACCAAACTAGTCCTTTTTGATCTTTTGATGAGATCTCTCTCAAGATCTTCTTGACTGAGAAAGAATAAACTCCTTCAAGATACTGGGAAGCTAACAATGAAACTGTAATGGAAAGGGGTGAAACCTGCTCACCTGGTGAAACCAGATGGGAGGAGACAGTGAGAAGTCAGTCCACAGCCATTTCCTGACACCCGAGTTCAATACTTGCTGCTCTGCTTTTTTTGTCCATTAACAAGACCCTAACCTGCACTCCTTTGCAGCACCAGTACAGTGTGATAACAGGTGTTGTACTGTCCTCAGACAAAACATATTCCTCAATAAGACAATAAAGGCATCCAGGAACTTCTTTTGGTCTGGTGCTGGTGTGAGCTCTGGGCACCTAAGAGAAAAGCTCTGCTCTGAGGGCTTGAGGACCAGGGTAAAGGCTGAAATTAAAAGCAAACAAATAAAACAAAAACCTCTGCAAGACTGAAAATACAAAAATTGTTACAAGTGAGATAGAACAAGCTTTAGTCAGACAACCAAATTCTACTATCTCTCATAGCAGTGGCTGAGAAGAACATCTGCAAGGATGAGTTTTGGTCAGTGTTTGTGCTCACACTGGACTTGACAGCTTTCTTTCTGCCTCTGCTGCTGCCTGGAGCAGAAAGCAAGCCTCCATCTCCACTCATTTTTGCTCACTTACTGCAGCATGGACAGATCATTCAAAACACTAAGCACTTTCTTTTCAACGTTCAGCAGCAAATACAGAGATTTATAGGAATTATCAGATTTTTGGGGCTTTTTTTGTTTCTTTGTTTGTTCTAGCCATACATTTGTATTTGCATTTGTGTATTTCAAATAAAATAATTTTATGTTTTGACTTCTGTAGAATCCTATCTCTAAGAGCATCTGATACAGCGGCATTTATTTCAGTACTTGCAGCATGAAGTGAAGGTCTGCCAAAACCACCTCAAGAGAGTGTGAGCTCCTGAAGCTGCTGTTGGCTTGTACAGACATCTCCAGGGACAACTGCTGGGCAGTCACCTTCCCCAGCTTTTCTTACAATTATGGCACAAGTTGTGGTTCTTTAGAATCCCATACAGTTGGTTCTAGGTTACTGGTTTTCCTCCCTTTGGCCGGCCTTTTCCGAACGGAAACCCCAGTTCTGCAGCATCAGAGAGTATTACCATTGTAATTGTGATCTTCTGGATATTTTGTTTCATTTATGGCCAAACTGTAAAACAATACCTGCACATTTAAAAAAAATAATAAAATTCAGTAGCCAGGGCAACTTAGATTAGGAATGTAAATTAAAAATGTACCCATCCTCTCCTCTTATACTCTAGATCTGAAAAGTAAGTCAGTGTGCTGTTGCCCAAACACCTTAATTTTACCACTTATGAAGTGAATGTACTCATTCAGAGGAAGGCAATCACAGTTGACACATCCATCTGCTCACCAGAATCCAAAACCTACTTTCGTGAGGTCTCTCATGTTAAGAGCCACCATTCCATTACAGATGGCTGCTGAAAGCCTGAGAGAAGGGAAAACATTAGAAAGATCGAAAGAAAATATGGAACCACGCTACAAAATCTACTTTTTCAGCCACATAACTCAGCTGGTGGGGCCCATGGATTTACTGCACTCCTTGCAGCTGTACCCAGCCATCCAGACCAGACCACCAGCAAACACCTGGCTGCAGGAGCATTGCTCACGGGCCACCCACCTGCACAAACTTTGACAAAATGTACACTGCAGAAGTGAAGCTTAGAAATAGCTTGTAAAGGATTGAAACAGAACTTTGAAGCAAGCCAGTCCTAACAGAAAGCTTCAGTAGCTTGTCAAGAAAAATAAAATTCACAAGATCCATTTCAAATCTACTCTTCAAATACCTGCAATTTATCTTTAACGAAATCCTGGTTTTCCCCTTCCGATTTGTTTGGTGTTTGTTAATGGGGTTACAGCGCCATCTCCTGGAAAAAGACAACTTGTTGCAACTGCTCCTGAAATTCTTCATTTCACTGTGCCCACAGAACCAGCTCATACCGGAGACTCTGCCATGACAGTGCAGCAAGGTGAAGCAACTGGATGGGCAAAAGAAAAAGTGCTGACCTTTTTTATCTTAGTAGATATACTGCAATAATGAGCATTGGGAAAGAATGGAGAGGTTCATTTTAGCTTATACTCCCCCTTTAAGAGGCAATATAAGATTTATAATTATAGAATCAGCACTGGGAGAGCACGAGCCTGCTCAAACAGATCTGGCCATTCACTGATGCAAATAGAAATGGAAAGGTTTCTGGTCCAAGAGGTACATATACCTTTTGGTCAGAGGGTATAAAACCTGAGGTCCAAAAGGCCCATGATGAAATCAAAATACCACCAATACATTTTTTTTTAGATTTGTGTTTCACTGCTTTACAAAAACACTGAGAAACTATTAGTAATAAAACCCCTTTCCCATAAAAAGGACCATTGTCAGAGTTAATTTTAGCTTTTTTGAAAAATAAATTACTATACAGTTTAACACCTAGCACTGGAAAAATATAAAAAAATTGTTCTTTTAATCAGATAATTGATGCAACTTTTACAAATGTAATTCTGATCACCCAGAGGGAAGAGTAACTTCAAAAAAATGGAAACACTGAAAGACGGAAAACACAGAAAGACTCACCCATTCTCATCCCTATATATATACATATGCACAGGTATTAATAGTGGAGATTTTAAAGTGTTAAATTAGAGAGCCACTTGAAAGAACAGAACACGTTAACCAAGAATTACTAGTAAGCAGGTATTTTATTCTTGCAGATATATGTGGTATTAATAGTCCTAGGCACTTTGCTCTATTCATGAAGCATTCTGAAAACTCTGTTTATGGGGCATAAAGCATATACTTTATCATATATATATGATACTTTATCACTCTGGGCTTACTACTGCCATTTTCAAGAAGAAATAATAGTTGTTTCCAACAGTAGTAACATTATTTGTGTATTACTCCATTGAGTGGGACTGTACTGTGTGCTTGTTACCACATCCAACTCTACAACTGATAGAAGAAACAAAAAATACTTCAGTTACTTAAACCACTTTTCTTTCATTAAAAGGCTTCAGGGCTTGATATTTAAGGCTCTTTATGAAAAATACAAAAAGGAAAAATTACAGTGATTTTTATGATCTCAGCAATGTAACATAATAGTCTTGGGCATCATAGTTCCCTGCAGAAAAATCCCAGTGCGCTAAAATTTTATTCATAAACACCTGTCAAAAGGGTAACTTGGGGCTAGAGGAATACTGTGTACACAACACAGCACCTTGCTTCTGAGCACAAAAAAAGCCTACAGCACTGTGCTGAATTCACCAGCATAGGATAGTGTATTTACTGGTACAGCCAGGCAGAAACAGTTGGATCGTCCTTTGGCAAAGGCCCCCGATGAGCTGTGCAGACAGCTTTCACAGTGAATAGCCTCTTCTTCAGCCACATGATCAAGCAGCTGTAAGAACAGATTTATCAAAGAAGCTTCTGATGTTGTTCTCAGATACTGTACTTTTAATAAATCTATTTCCACTACTTTGTCAAAGAAATAGCTGGTCTTCAAAATGGAGTGCATTACATATGACATCTTTGTAGTCAAACATACTATTCTGCATGCAGACCTCAGACATTCCTACGGCGTCTCTGTTTCTCTAACATCTGCTCTTGTCAGAAATGAATGTGTTTTTATTGCTATAGGCTGAAATCTGAACAAAACTACAGAAAAGTATGCAAGATTTAAACAAGGCAAGCAAGACTGGGTTTTGTGGTGACATAAAGCAAACAAACATTGACAATAAAAGACATCATCTGTTTACAATCCTGAAGCGCATGTGTTGGAACATTTCTCTTGCAAACAAACAGTACAGAAGCTCAGAAACAACATTGTGACATTTAAGGCTCTCTCTGCAAATAAATACGTAAATCTCGTATTATATTTCTTGCCTTTTCAAAGCGCTATCCAGAGAGATTGCTCTTTGATATGTTCCAAGTATTAGCTGTACTTTACAACACTGGCAGGCCACTTTCTGAAAAAAGGGTTCTCCTTCAAAGCTAACTGAAACAGGCTGCTAAGTAACTCTCCAAATAAATGTATCCTTTATTTTAAAAAAAGCAGCATAAGCATTCTTGATTTCAAATCATATTTATTCACTAGACCGTGTTAAAACTCAAATAAAGGAGATGAACATAAACTAAATGCTCTCCCACTTTACCACTTCTGAAGGCAGGAGGTAGGAAGAAAATCTGACTTGATTCCTACAGAATATTTGAGCTGATCCTGGAAACTCCACATTATAGTTGTTTGCTTTATTTCATTAGATGCCACAGCAGCATTTTAAGGTTCCTTCTTGGAAATAGATTTAATTTATTGGAATTATTAAAAACATTAAATCCTAGTTTCAGCTACTAACTGCTGCCAGAGGAATTTTTTTTTAACTGCACTGAGGTGAATTCTCCAAAAGAAGATCCATGAAGCTAATTTTTAGGATGAACCTTCTCTTGAAATGTAATTGTGCACTTACTAAAATTACAATTAAAAATACATGTAAAAAGTAGAATATTGCATCCTTGCAGCAAACCGGACAGACCTGCAAATGAGCATAAATAACTCTGCTACCCTCAAGCAAAACAAAGCTTCCATACTTCCATTTAATGATCCATTGCAATATGACTGAATGATGACAAGACATGATGGATTTTTTCTGCACCACATCGTCCCCATGTCACAACAGCATATTCTGCTCAGCATTCACACTACGCAGAACAATGGGCCCCCACTGCACACGGGCTCAGAAGCACACTCTCCCACGTTCTCTTCTTTCTGCAGTACAGAATGTACTCTTCCTATATGATGTAGCTAAAAGCATATGAAATGACATCCATATTGCAGTGGCAACCTTTGGGGGTTCTTTGAAACAGGTCTGATTCTCTTCTGTAAGTTTCAAGGAGACATTTGTTCTCTCAGCTCAGAGGTCTGATCCCACAGATATTACCAGGTCTATCTGGCCAGTCATATCAGAATTTGTTTGTTCCTGGTATGCACTTCAGGACAGCAAAGAAAGAATACTTTGACGAAGAATGCTCATTATATTCTGCAGTGTTCCTCTTGACCTCCATCTATAAAGTACCTAAACCTCCCAATGGACCTTTTATTTTCCCACCCTTCCACGTGTTGACATATGACAAAAAAACCCCAGCCTGTTGCCAAACTGTTTCTGCACTCTTTCCAATCCCTTTATCAAAGACAACTTGGGTAACATGTCAAATATTGCATTGATAGCTAAGCATTGCAGTCTTGGAGCAATAAATGCCTAGTGACACCAGTATTAAGAAAAAACAAACCGACAAATATGAAACATGCCAAATAGCACTAGAATGCAGATTCACCTTTGTATGTGATAACCTGCCTTTGTCCTCCTTTTAGCTTTAAGTTTCCTGAACCAGCCATGTTCAGCCACCTAACAGACCTGAAGTAATTCATAGACAATCAGAAATTTTTATGATTTCAGAAAATTGATTGTCGTTATATGGCCCTTAATGAATCCAACTTTTTCAACTTGAATACACGTGCTCAAAGCATTAGAACATATTTTCCCCATGTATAAATAACCTCTCAATTTTTCTTGTACAACCATAGAACGACTGGATGCACAAGGCTGAAAGCCACTCAAACAAGTTCATATTCAGAAATCAAATACCAACACCACTACAAAATTACACAATTGCAGTTTTTTTCTCTTACTTTAAAAAGTTTGGAGTGAAGAAGTTCAAAAATAATTTGTCATCTTGCTAGAAAACTAAGGTAAGGTCACTGTCAGAACAGTGTAGATATAATCTTCCATGTCAAGCAACTTCTTGGTCTTTCATATTGGCTACCTGGAGATACAAATATTCTACCACTTTATAGGCCCAAACTGGTACCAAATCAAAAAGCAGCACAGAGTTTAGTATTTCACTTCGGCTGCCCATTGCCAAGGTATTAAAATCAACCATCACTGTCCATCTGCATCTTCTGTTCCATGCTTCAATTTTGATGATGAGATGGTTTTTGCAAACAAGTCACATTTCAAACCAGAGTAATGGATTTTCAACCTAGTGTCTGGAGAAACAAGAACGCCATAGAACTCAGTATCTTTAGTTTAGTATATTCCCCTTTAACAAGACTCATTTGATCATCTCCACATTTGGAAAAAAATTATGGTAATGGTGTTTGACTTTGAAAAGGAATTGATGATGGGAAATCCAAATTCTTTTTTTACCCTTCTGTCAAATGTGGCTGACACTTCAATGTTGCCAGCTGTGAAGGGAAAAGAATCGAAGTAGGTCCTCCCATACATTCCATCAGCAGGCAGGCTTTAGCCGATAGAATTCAAAAGACCTTCTTACTAGCAAACCGGGCTAGAGCTTTAGATCATTTGATATAGTGGGAGCATTTTGAAATTGAGGGGCAAGAGAAAAATTTACATGAAGTCACATTCCATGGAATGTTTTGTCCCCAGATACATTAGGCATTTTCACTGCAGAGGAGAGTGCTTGAGCTGCGAACTCCGTCAAAACCAGCATTCAGTTGCATGTAAGCATGGCATCTCTGCATGACATCCCTCTGTAAAACAGATACTACATGCAATAAATGAAAGCATTGTCTTGCACAATGGAAATGGCGTAGATACGGAGACAAGCCCGAGCCTTCTAGCAAAACCTTAGTAAGGACTGAAGAAATAAAGTCTTCCAGAAGACTTAAGATTACAATATCAAGAATCCCCAGCAAGGGTGGCATTGAAAGTAACAGTGATCAGGTGATTAGGAGTCCAACTTGTTCAGTTGAAGAGAAGAAAGGCTGGGTGTTGAATGGAAACTGCAGTCATATAGAACTGGGTTTTTAAAATCTATTAATAAAAGAGCAGTGGAAAAGAGGGAATTGCAAACTTCTGTAGGAGTATCTTTACTGCACTGAACCAAGTGACACAGCTTATTTCCTCAAGTCTTCAGCAGCTTTATTAAACTGACTCATAATTGTCAAGTGGGAGAAATCCACCTAAGAAGGGAAATAATTTCTGCAGAATAAAAGAAAAAAAACCCACAAAAATATAACAAAACAAATATAAACTCCTTCAGAATAAAAGCATTTTCAAAATTACTACACACTTTTATCAAAATACTCTTTTTAAGAAGAAGCAGCAGGGAATAGAAATTACCCCTTTAAGTTCTGGGATCACAGGTCACCACTTGCCAATTACTTTTTTTCTTTCCCTTCTGTATTTCCCATTCTTCAAAAGTATGATCAAAGGCAGAACACAGAGAGATTTATTTTAAATTAAAATATTCTCACTTTGTTTTTGTCTCTTTCTCAGCACTACATTTTAGTTAACATCTGTCTTCCAGCCAGTGTCCATCTTGTTCTCAGACACACTTTTATTTCTTCTGTGGTTCAGTGTTCTGCTCTAAACCACAACACACAGATGTTCATCAGTGAAACCCTTTTGTTTGTTTTGGGCGATAGATGTCCTTTCTGAAGGAAGTTTTCTCCTCATCTAAGATTACGTGGAAATATTAAAGCCTCATGGGGTGGAAACAAATCTAAAGAAGTCTAACTCCATACCAAGACAAAACTGCTTGATTCTCACAAAAGCCTAATTTGCAGAAAGCTTCCCTGTTTTACCAACACTGTTCATGGAAGATTAATTTACTTCATTATTCTTAAGAACTCCTTCCCCAAACTCAGATACAATGAAAAATTATAAATGAATACTGATGAAAAAGGTGGATTTTAGTGTGAGGGTTATAACTATACCAAAAAGCTCTTCTAGGGCAGGGAGCAATGCTCCCTGCCAGAATCTCTACCTGTTCATGTTTAGTAGTGCAGCACTCAAATCTTCCCATCTCATAGCAAGAAGGAATCAAGGAGGGGGGAAAAAAAAGTAATAAACGGACTAGTATTTTTCATTTTTACAAAATTAATTTTAGGAACAGCAACAACAAAATACATTTTATCTGAAGTTGAGAGCAACAGGGAAATAAAACCCAGAGGCTGCAGGTTTAACTGTTTGATATTTGGCAGAAACAAGTGTCATTTCAGCCAGAATGATCAGGATTCACAAAATAAAAACAACCCACACACACACTTCCAAGGCCACATGTTACTTTGCTTTTAAAAGTGGAGGCAAGGGAGGGGAAATACCAGCAAATATGAGAACAGTTGCTAAATCCCTACTACTAAGTCCACCAGTGCAGGGTGAACTTGTTCCAAGCCTCATTACTGAGGACATCTCTTAAGGCAAATACAGTGGGAGCAGATACAGATTTTTAATTCATATCTTTGAGTTGATGAAATTTTAAAATAATCCTTCATTTGAGGGAAACAACGCTGTTTACATGCCTATGTACTGCTTTGTACACCTCATAAAAATACAACTGGAAGTAGTACAGCTCTCTTTATTTTGTCGACTGCTATATTAGATGCTATACTTTGAAGGAAAATTGTATTAAAAAATAAATTTACATAACTGAACTGCAGCATTCTTGACGTACTGGTAGTTTTCAATTTATAATTTTAGAAAAAAAACCTCTCTTATAAGGATGGCAAGTTCTTTCACTGAAAAACAGAGCACAAAGTACTTTTGAGATACAAAAATATTTCAAGCCAAGAATCTACTATGCAAGGACTGGCCAACCATTTCTATATTACACACAAGGCTTGTTAATTGGTCTCAATTGTCTGTGTGCAAAGTGATGAAAAATACTATAGAAAGCTCTAATTTTACCAAACATCTTAAGAACAGCCTTTCAGAATTCTGGTTTTGTTTTAGTGAGAGAAATTTCATATTTAGTTTCAAATATTTAGCATTTAAAAACCAGCTACAGGTATTCCTGACATCTTCCTTAACAGAATAACATTAATGTAATTGATCAAAAAGCATAAACACACCAGATTTATACAAATACTTGGATATACAGAGGGAAAACCAAAGAAAACTTTCAATCTAGTGATTCAGTGAAAGTGAGTGGAACTTCAACACCGAACATGGTTAGATTTTGTAACACTAATAAATTACCTCAGTAATTATGGTGCAGTTACAATCTTTATGTATTTGTCTTCCCGCATCACCAAAATAACTAACTGCTATATGGAGACAACCACACTCAGAATTTCTGCAATTTACAGGGAGGACTTAATTCTTATGTTCCCACCTGCTTCGTCAGTGGTCAAAGTGAAGATTACTCTTTTGCAAGAAAGCATTCACTATGTAATATATCTCAACCTTCTCTTCTGTCCTTAAGCTTGCTCCCCTGTAATGTACTGTAAAACAAAGTGAAGATGATCTGCCTCCACCACATCAGGTGTTATGTTCTGGTAGCACATTAGCACACACAAATCTCTCACTCTGTTCACTTACCATTGTGACCTACTCCCTTTTCCTGTTTAGGCCTCACATTTCATGTTTATCATACCATTCTCACAGCTAACTTTAGATCTATAAAATTTTAATATACTCTGAAAACACAAAAAGTTCAAAGATTAGTTTGACAACTAATTAGCACAACAGATTCTTAGTTAGGAGGCCTGTATATTGCTGCAATTGAAGTGGATGAGTTATACAGCAAGATAACATATACCTAATTCACAGTGCTTTTTCTACTGTATGGTTTCTCTCTAGTCATCCCACTCCTTTTCATGACATTTAGATATGTTGGTATGTTTAATCTCATTTATTTCTACTTCTAGAAGACAATTGTTACATTAGTATGAAGACTTTGGAGACAGAGAAAGCTACATTTTCAAAAATTTCTACAGCATTAGAATTGTTACTACTGAATGAGTTCATAGACTTCTTTGTTCAGGTCCTTCTATTAAAGTTAAATGTACCAGTATCTCCTCTCTTTTCCCAAGCTGCAAGCATATAAGGTGAAGATTTTGCCCCCAAGCCCCAATGCTCACAGGAAACTGTCTCTGAGGTCATAAAAATGAATGCTTGTTTAGTTCTGTAGCAGCTTATGCCACGTACCCATGTAACAGGTTTCCAAAATAACAAACTAGCTAAAAAAATACCAGTTAACTAAAAAAATTAAAATTCATATCTGACTTGGAAAAAAAGAAAAAGGCAACTAAGCAGTTGCATGAAACAAGTAATGAGGCAGTGGTCCCCCATCTTTTTGTTATTAAATTCCCAAATCCAGTTCATTGCGGGACTGCCAGCTATCTGCTTCTGGTCCATTTCTAAATTTCTAAATTTAGCATATCCACAGAAGAATGTTTTCTTCTGTTTGCTCTCTCTCTCTCCAGTCTATTGGCCATTCCCTGTTTCCTGTCTCACCAGAATACTGTATGACACTTGCAGCATTGCAGCCTACTGGTGGTCCCACGTGGCAGAAGAAAATGATGGTCTGGCAACACTTGTCTAGGTAACACCATATATTAGTGCCTTAACAAAAGCTGTCAGATGAAGAATAGGAGATTGAATCCTCTGAAGAAACTTCCTTCATACTTTTATAATAAAAGCAATGTTGAATCCTGAGTTCAGGAGCCACTGAGCAGCTCTTGTTTTCTCTGCTCATTTTACCTCCATCTCGTTTCCTTTCAATCTTAGGGTTTGTCCACCTCAATGCCAGTGGATCCAGTCTTTGGGAATGAAAACTCATGAAAACTGCAGAAATTGTCATGTTTACTGTAAGAACATCTGCAGGGTCATATTACTGGCATTTAAAAAAGCCAGGTTAAGACAACAAACTTTCATTCACCCCTTCCTGTATGAATGGCCTGTATGTCAAAATACCTGAAAACTGCACTGATACAGTAGAACTTATTTTAACTTGCATTACGAATAAACTGCACATGCTGTTTTACAGACAATATATATTTGTAAACTTGCTCATGCAAAATTAGTGTGCACAACAGGGATATTGGTTTTCTAGTCCCCACACCTGTAAAAATGACATTTATGTCTGCTCTTTTTGAACTGTGCCCAAACTCTCTTTTTAATATAATAAATCTTACACATAATTCATCTGCCAGCCAAACCAATTTATGAAGCTGAAACAAAAAAGAATAAAAAGTTATACAAAAACCATGGTGCACCTAGACACTTGATTCCCACCTCCCCCCCTTTTTTGTTTACAAGTAGAAAGAATGAATAGAAGAAAAAAAAAAAATCATGGTCACAAAATTTCGACATTTTAATCCTAAACATTACAGGGCAAATGGATGCTGGAACTTATTTCCATACACCATGAGTCAACTTTTTAATTCCCAAATGTGGCCAAATCCACTGAAACAAGAGTGGTTAAACTCTGGACTATGGAAATACATTTCTGAAATAAATGCTAGAAAAGCAATTATGGGAAAAGCCAACTGTCCCCATAAAGGTAAATAAAGTGGAACAATGTATAGATTAGATACTTTTTCTGTTTCTTACTCATAACCTGTCAATTCAGTGCATCATATGGTTCAACATAATGGTCCCCATTTTGGACAAACATCTAACTAGTGTCCATTGATTCCAAGTTAGTGGATGATGAATCTTTTTGGATACTTTCAAAGATGGCTGCCAGCTCAGGGTTAGAGCTTATCTGTGACTGAAATTCACTCATTAATGGACTCTTCTCTGCTTCTGGAATGGTTAGAAGTGCTGCTACAGCTCTCATAGCAGATCGTTTTAGTTCGTCTTGCTTTTCAAATTCCTGTTTCACTGAGTTCGCCTTTACCTACGGAAAAAACGAAAATATGTTTGAAACTTTACTTAACCCTCCCTCTTACACCCACCTTAAAAAATGTACCTTAAAAAACCTATTTCCTCACAAAATGATCTAAGCTCTTAAAAAAATCAACCGAACGAAAAATACCCCCAAACATCTTTTTAGCAGAATTTTTACCAGCAGTTTACAAACAGACCAAAGCTTCAACACTGCAAGGCAAGCAGAAAAAAGTTGTAAGCTGCCAAGTCAATCACCAAATCAAAACAATTATCGCAGCCAACCTTTAGCTAGTAAGGTCAGTAAATGACATTAAACTGCAATAATCGCAGTACTCCCAGCTTCCAGAGAACAGAACTTTTTTTAAAAGTTGACCTTCATTAGAATAACTGCTTAACCTTCTGCTGTAATTCTCAAAGACGTTTCAGTGATACAAACATAAATTATAATTAAAGGCAGTCAATTTTCATTACACAAAATATAGCAGACTATAGTAATGGCAAAGCAAGGTAAATCAGGCAATAAACGCCTGTCAGAGCATGCAGGTGAATCAAGACCAGAGCAGGAATGGAAGGAGATTAATTACAAAGATCCAATAATCTTGTAATATACATGAAGAAGAGGTGGGGTAAATGACAAAAAGCCTAACAAAACCAGGACTACTTTACACTGCCTTCATCAGCTAAATGCTTGTCTGAAATATCATCATCAGAAGTCAGAAAAACTCTCAGTATTCCAGTTTTACTATTTATAATGAAGTGAGATTTACAAGTTGTCCAAGTGGCAGCTAAATTTTTAAGGAACGAAAGAAAAGGCATCAAAGAAACAGAGGATTTTTAAAAAGAAGCTTACAAATCTACCTCTCCATTTGTAATTTAAATAAATTTAACACTTGTACAAAGATCCATTCATTTCTAATCTAATTATCCTGCCTACTGCAGCTTATCAACTATAACTCAGGAAATGCTGCAGCAGTAAAGAGGTATTCTTTACACACGAGTTCATTTATATTTCTGTAAGAAAACACAAAATAATGAACAAAAGTAAACAGAAATACCTTAGTTGTACATGTAGCACGCAAAGGTTCGACGAGCCTGTCCAATCTCTGCAGCACCGCGCTTGGACAAAGGGTAGACAGTCTCACCAACATTAAAAAGGTGAGCATCTAGGGTGAGGAAAAAACCCAATTCAACAACAGTTATGCCTGGCACAGATATGGAGATATATTTCCTACAGTGCTGTGTAACCTTTTGAACAGTCACATTTTAATGAAAATGGCAAATGTAGTGAAATACTTAAGCACATGAAGTAATATTTTTACCATTTCAGTCTATTCACTATTTAAAAAATATTTTGACAAAGTTCCTGCTTTCACAGAGAAAAATGACAGCTAACCTTAATATCATAGTGATCCTTCAGACCATCTTCAACATGGTTTAAGAATTCAAATATATCTAGTCTATCCAAACAGCTATCCAATAGAGTATACATGCACTCAAAAGCTGCTTTCCTTATGTCCAACCCATCATCAACTGTATGCTTAAATGGTCCCATTTCCACCTGTGAGTGAATAAAAAAAAAAAAAAGTTAAGTAACACCCTTTAAAAAAAAAAAAAATCTACTTACATATATTTAGCACTGTTTTTCTCAGTTAACATACCTCTCTGATTAATTCCTTTCTGACTTTTGTTTCATTGTAAAGATGAGGAAGCACAGTATCTAAGAGGTCCCTTATCAAAGATGGTTTATTGTGGGCAGCTGAATTAAATGTCACTAGGGCTACTCTCCTGACATTGAGATCTGGGTCCTCCAGAGTTTTCAGAAAATCACCTGCAAACAGATACAGTAAGAAAGAACCTATGAGAATCTTTTTTATTTGCAACTTTAAAAATATCTTTGCTTAGTTTTAAACTTTCAAAAAGACCTATTTAGTGGACGAGTTATTTTAACGTAACAGACACCCGCTATTTCAGTGACTACACAAATAAAGATTAATTATAATCATATGAAAAGTATTAATAAATTATATAGTATTTCATATAATGAAACAGTAGTAGAAGAAACACCATCAAAATAAATGGCCATCACAATGACATTTCAACTTTTTTATAAAGATACAGCATGTAAATTAATGAAAATTACATTTAACCTTTCCTTTTCTCCACTTATTAAAATTCTCTCAAAATATGCATTGGAAAACCAATTTCAATTTCTGCAGTTCAGGAATTCGAGAACACCGCTAAAGGAAACTATCAACATACTGATTTTTAACCCCCAAATGGGCATACACTGAGAATACCTAAATTACTATAAAATAGGCCTACTCAGTATATATTAATGTAGCACCACATCTTCCCATCCCATCCTACCTTTGGGCATTTTTAAATTAGATTTTTCTATACTTCCATAACACAGCCTTTTAAAAATGAATGACGGCATGAATATATCCTGAATGTTTGTGAAGTTGTACTAGCAACTTCCATGAGGAGTGAACATTTTCGAAGGAGAAAACCAACAAGGTGTAAAAAACAAACACCCACCAAAAAACTGAGTAACAAAACTCCAAATGACTGAGACTTTTAAAGCACTAGATACTGGTAGCATTTCAAATTTCAATCAATAAATATTTCCAGAAACCAAAGGGGCATGGCAGCTTCAGCAGGAGGGGGAAAAAACCTACAAGCATCATTCTTGAATATAATATTTTTTAAAAAAAAAAAGTGCTTAGTGATGAAAATAACACATAGTAACTGACTTAATTTCCCTATAAATAAAACCTTGCTCTTCACAAAACTTTATGCTTTTAAGGATAAATCTCTTTGCCCTGTTAGGGTAAGAAGCACAGAAGATTTTTTTATAGATCTTTAAACCTGCAATTAATCAAGCATAAAACATTCACCATACCATATTAAAAAAATCTACAATACTTTGTTATACAAATGAGAAAAGATAAAAAAAGCCACAGCATCCCATAGGTCTTTATCATACTGGTGTTACATCGAAAGCTCTGATTACATTATCCCTGTATAAAAATATACACAGTTCCAAATGCTTTTAGACCATAAGCATTACAGAATCATAACGACCTATGTTTACAATTCAAAACCTGGTAATACTCAGAATAATTCACACATGCATACATGTTTTAAGCACTGAATGTAAAATATTCCCAAGACCACACTTCTGGGTGAATATAGTACACCTTACTACATCAAACTGATATAATTTTGCAAAAACACAGGAAAGGAAATCAGCTTTTGGATCCCATCCTACTAAAAACCCTAGCTTCTTGTATTGCCCATCACAGATTCAATACATAGACTTTTTAATCACACTATTTTTACTGATCAGAATTCAAATAAATTACCGTTAATATAAATAATTGGCTATTATAGAAATATCTTGTAACTCTTCTAATAGTTATCACTAGCAGCTAATTCTAGTATCTTCAAAATATTTATTTCTGGTAACACAAAGAACAAATTTTAAATGTAATTCTATTGCCTGAAAACATAGAAGCTGTCAGTATAAGTAGAGTACTTACCTATGCAGTTCTTCAAGAGTGGGTCTATGGGTTGTGGATGATCAGAAATAGTGAACTTAACAGCAGTAACCACTGAACTTCGAGCGTATGAGGACCCTAATATGAAACAAAGGTGTGAACATGCAAGATTAAAACAGAAAAACAACAGAATCTAAATCATGTTCAATGCCACTCATTCCTCGTAGACTTCTAATATTCATAAGAACAGCAAACAAGAAATGCTATTTATTACTAGCAGTGCAATACGTAACTCAAATAAATCTATGGATAAAACATTTTAAACAGGGGAAAAATACCATAGCATTGTAATAAGCATGTAATGTTATCTCCTACAGAAAAATTGAACAATAAGCCTATTAAAACAGATTATTTATGATTACAAATAGGCCTACAAAAAACCTCTCCCCTCTATAGCAGAAACACGTGAAGAAAACATGTGAATATGGTTCTTGATATGAGACTGATTCATTATGTGCAAAGATTCTTCCTAATCCTCGAAAATTTCAGAACCCTTATCTGAAAATCAGGAACATAGTAATTTACACCAAAAGCTCAAAATGTTGCAATTGGTTTGTTAATTTGTCCCTTAGTCGCCCATGCTCCTTCTCCTTTAAGTTTATAGCTCCTTCTTAAATGTAACATTGTTAATTGAGATATAAAGTCTGAAAGCAGAACACAAGTAATTCTTGTTGTGCATGACTAACAACTTCTAGTAAAAATAGAAAACCTTAAACTTCCATTGTTTGGTGGGGGGGAGCAAAACTTCAAGAGGATCACAACATTTAAGGAAATAATTTGAAAAACGAATCAATTTATTAATAGGTATCATAAAGCCATCTCCTACGATACATACATGCATTACTACTACTCCTCACCTGATGCCAAGTATCCCTTCAGTCGTGGAAGCAGAGTCTCTGGGTCTATTAACGTAAGCTTGCCCAAGCATTCAGCAACAACATTCCTTGTACCCTCTTCTGCACATTCACAGTGTTTCAGGAGTAAGGCCCAGATGTTCTCAACATATGGTTTGAGACCAATCACTGATGCAGAGCTAATTATTTCTTTCAAGGAATGCAGAAGAAGGTATTGCCTCTTAGGTTGACTGGTTATTTCTTGTAGGACAAATGGCAGATACTCAGGAAGATTGCCAACACTAATACTGCCTAAGGCATATGATGCCGCTGACTTGACTTCTTCACTAGGAGAAGAGAATGCTTCCAGTATTACAGACTTCAGCTCAATTTGTCCACTTAAGTCAATGTGGTGCCCAACTTCACCGAGAGAAAGCAAAGCCAAAAGACGAATGGAATCTGTGGACCTTGAGTTCTTAACGTCTTGAATGAACTGACCTACAACAGCCGGTCCTTCCTTAGGGCAGGCTCGAGTAAGGGCAGCAACACATTTGGCAATGGAATAGTAAGACTGCTTGTGAGTAAGTGCTGTGCTCTGCGAGTACACTGGACCCGTTAGCATGCGCAGTAAATCCATATAGCCTAAATTATTTGTACCAGTCACAACCAAAGCTTGGAAAAATTCTAGCATGGCACTAAGTGCTCCACCCTGAAGTAGGGGTGATCTTACCAGCCCAATAAGTTCATTGAGAATGGAGCCACTAATCTTTGACAGGGAGGAAGGATATACTTTAGCCAGCGTTGTCAGAAAACTGATGGCCATCTGTGATACATGCATATCACTTTCACTAATCAGAGGTGGAAGCTCATCCAGGACTGCATCAATCATGGCAGCTGTCAAGCTGTCACTGTAATTCTTAATTAAAATATCTAGCGCAGAAAGAGTACCCAGCTTCAAAGCTCGCTGGTTCTTTCTCAAAAAAGAAGCAAGAATAGGAACTCCTTCCCCAAGGATTGGTCTCAAATCTATCTTCAAAGGAGAACCAGCAATCAATGTCATGGCCTTCACTGTAGTTAACCGAGTGATCTCATTCTTCAGTCTCTCTAGAAAGATCTGAAGTGTACTAGGCAGGTCTGTGCCTAGACTGTCACCAAGGCTACAAATTATTTGACCCATGCAAGATATTGCCCTTTCTTTCACCTCCTGATCAATGTCAGCAGCCTTTAATCTCTTGATTGTACAAGTAAACAAATCTTTGATGTAAGGAGTAGCATCAAAGGAAGTAGGCTGGTCTAAAGGACGAATAACCTTCACAAGTTGTTGGGTAACCAAAAGTGCCTCTGATGTTATCTTGTAAAATGGGTCACCAACACAAGCTACAACTGGAGGTACCAATGCTTGAACATGAGGATGAAAGACTTGGGGAGAATGATTGCAGAGGATCACATACAAACAGGACAAAGCATCTATCTTCAGATTAGAAGAACTTGATTTGTCATTCAGTGAAAAAATTATTCCTGGAAGAAACCAAAAAATGTATTTTTAGGGCAGGTATTTATAGAGTCTGCTATAACACGTTAAAATTTCTGAAGGAAAGCAGCTCTACTGAATTTATGTCTTCTGGCTCCCCATCTTTTTGAATGCTTCCAAACCCCTTTCATCATTTTATTCAACCAATTAGTTTTTAAGCCTCCTCTATGAAAAGATATGGGCCATTCAATGGTTTATGACATATTTTCTTAATTATAAAGAAATTCTGAACCTTTAACATTTCCAACCTTACTTTCCACCACTACTTCAAATTTCAACATTTTAAGTTTTAAAAGCTGAACTATGGACAGCATTTTTCTCTGTTGGGATGGAAAAGAAGGCAGTATGATCTTGTAATTAAGAAGCAAATTAACTTCTTTTTTTTTTATAAAGAAGAAAAAACCTTCCATCTTCTTTTCAAGATTAATGGAAATATATAACTAAAATATTTATATGGATCCACATAATAGCTGATTATTTTGCCATTTTATTTCAACAGAAGCTACACTTCAAAGCTTTTGCAAAATGTGCAGTCAGGACTTAAACATTTTGATGTTTCAGAACTTCACATACCATTTATTAATAAATATTTAAGTTAATGCTGTGTTTCTCATACCTGGTACAAGTACAGGAACATGTTGAGTTAGGGCTCCAGGTAACACATTTACTAGCTCAGTCAGCATGTTAAAGCAGCACTGACGTGTCTTCACACTTTTCTCCTTCATCTGTTTGTGCAAGGCTTTAACTATGTTGGGAACCTGTAATCATCACACATCTGTTAATTGATTCAATAGCTGGCATTTCTTTCATTATTGATCACTGGGGGAGGATATAAAGAAATATGTGCAACCTAACCCTCTGATTTCTCTACAGAACTAGAGAAGTTATAGAAATACTGGGAAATAAAGATTCAAAATAATTGCTTTTAAAAAAAAAGTAATTTAGCTTTGAAAGGTGATTTGCATTAATAAAACCATAGAGAGCAACAATTGAAAAGTCAGCTAAATAATTCCCTTAGAGAAGTTTTTCAGCATTATCCTTTTTATTCTGCAAGTAAAATATGTTGCAGCAGATCAAGTTTTATCTTGATCATTAGAGCTTATGTCTGGATATAGAACGCATAAAGTAACTCTTGCTTTGGCAATCTGACTAAATGACATAGGACATGCAACTTTCGCAGGTGAGTAAACAACTGAAATTAAATAAGCACATTTGTACAAGTCAATTTCAGTTTCTAAGACTACTGCTGCATTTTTTTTTGGGCCAGTTTACCCAGCTTGCTCTCTATGTTAGTACTACATGAATAAACTGTAACCTGTGTATGAAGAAAGCATGATAAAGCACATTGAATGAACTATCCTTATGAACTTCAATATGTCTTCTCAAAGATAACAAAAATCTTCACAAATAACCTGACTCTGAAGCATTGTCAAAGGTGTTTCTCCTTGTTCCATTGCATCAGGATCACAAAGCCAACTTTGCACAGGTCGAGTTTGTTTTAAAAGAGAAAGATATGCATGAAAAACATCTGCTTTAACATTCTCTTCACGTTCTTTGAATCTGGCTATTAAAGCAGGAGATACAGTTTTGTAGAATTCCGGAAGCATTTCGTGTCGTGTGCTAACCACAGCATCCAGACATTTAGCAGCTGCACGCCTCACTTTCCAGCTCATGTCATCATCATCACTATATTCATCATCGCTCCCTTGAAAAAATAAATGCATATGTTCAAGTCTAGACAAGCAAAGCATCAAGTTTTATTTTAAACAATTAAAAAGAATACAGTTGGGTTCTTTGCATAAGATGCACTAAGAAATAGGTTCAGAATTATGTTAAAAACCATACATTATAAAAGCCTTCTAAACAGCCTAACTTGTAATTCTAAACCAATTTTTTCATGCTAGTCTTGCACACATATTAATTTAAGCTGCCAACAGGAAGAGGAGCTCCCCATCATATTTCCAGCCTGACTACTGACTTAAAGCATATTCCTCCTCATTCATGACATAAACAACAAAGGAACAATGAATACTAGCTGATCAAGATTCAACAAATTATTCTGTCTGCTTCTTTCTAGGGGTGGATCAAACTACACAGCATCCCCAAAAATAACAAAAAAGTATAAAATAAACAATATAGATTTTTCAGGTCTTAAAGCAACAACTATGCAGCTCACTCCTTCGTTAAGTAATGAGAATGTTATGCTCTCAGTTCAGATTACTTGTGTGTCCAAGTCTTCACAAAGCTTACATCTGGCAATGCTTGCCACCATATTAAAAATAAAATACCTTATGCCTTTCAGTCTGAAACACTTTTACCCTACCGAAAAATATTGAGTCATTTTCAATCTATTCTGATTTTATGCATTGGGTACCAATATATGATAGTGGAAAGTAGTGAGAAGCCTTTCCCATGCTGTATATGTATTTTCCATTCATTAATTGATGTTCTTACTTTAGTTATATCACGCCACACACTTCTGATTTTTCCACCTTTCAAGGATTTTAAAAATATTTATCTTGTATTTTTATGTTCACCCTCAGAACTACTGATCTCCAGCAACAACATCCTATACTTTTATTCCAAGAAGTGAGTTCATTAGCTATGTTTAAAAGAGGTACAAAATAGTCAAATACTGGTACTCAGGAGTAATATCACCCATACCAATTTTCTCAGATGGGTGCAGGATCAAAAGCTCATCCTCTCCCCCAAACCAAAAAGAGAATATACCTTGATCATCATCATCACCACCATCAGCATCCATAGCATTTTCATCTTCATCTTCATCATCGTAATTGTAATTAGGATCATAAGTAAGATATTTAAGACAAATGTTTATAATAGTAGATACATGAGGATAAACTTCTTTAGGACACCTGTGTAATATAAAAATACAATCAATGTCAAATTACTCCGAAGTACTAAAACATTCCTAAAAGATTTCATGTTGCATACTGTACTTTGGAGACATTAGCCAAGACAACTTTAAGGCATCCATCTGAACTACAGAAATTCGAAGGGAAGGTCAGAAAGGGCAATGCCACTGTGTAACAGGATCTGCTAGACTGGAAGGTTGCAAAGGACTCAGATATGCCTTTGGATACCAATTTTTTATCACGGCTATTGGACACAAATATTATTAGAATACTTCCCACCTCTCGTTTGCACAAACAGCAGTGCAGACACAACACACTGCTTAAGAGTTAAGTTACCAGCGAGTTATAGGAACTGTTCCAGCACAAAGCTTGCACAGGAATATTTTGTATGAAGGAGACTCTCTCTTGACAGCTTACAACCAAATGACACACTATTAGATCTTAAGAAAGCCTGAAACAGGTACCCATGAATGACTTACCTCCTAACAAAAGATTCAAAGGCTTGAATGCAGTACTCTCGTAGTTCATCATCATCTACATTACAAAACTTTACAACCAAAGGAATTATTTTCTCAAGATATTCACCTGGTAAGAGAAAAAAACAAGCTAAGTAATTACTCTCACCAAAAAACTTCAAGGTAGAAGATAATTTATGTATTTTTCTTACCTATTCTATGACCTGCTTGCCTACTGATAGCAGCAATACACTGTATATAGGTCCTAGTTGTTGACATGGAATCATTTTTAGACAGCTCTGTCAACAGATGTTCAATGAGGTCAACAAAAACCATATTGCCACAACTCATAACCAGGTGACCAAGAGCAATGATGGTTCTTTTCCTCACAGCAAGTCTTGGGCTGGTCAGCTGGGGGAGCAGACAGGTCAGAATTGAAGGATGGAAGTTAACAAGCAGTCCTCCTTGCCTTAAAACAGACAAAACACAAACTCAAAACCAATTGAATCTAGATAACTTTGTTCATATACTGTAAAACAATCCTTCAAATATTCCCCAAACATCACAAAGATTCCAATCAAGTCTTTAAATTTCAGTTTCTGGAATTTTTTAAAAGAAGAAATGAGTTTAAAATATACCCTCAAAGCAATAAACATAAAAATAAGCTTAAAACTACAGTTCTCAGATGATTAAATAATAATTGATCTATCAATCAATTATCTTCAATACATTCACTTTTCTTTTTTTTAATTAAGTTTCATCTACACTTAATATAACCATATTATTTCATAGAACTTTGAGTAATTTGATTTTAACATTTGGAAAACTGAAGTTCAAGCTTTAAGGAATATTTATGAGCATTCACCAGCATATTAAAGGATGGATGTTTACCTGCTCAGCATATCAGCCATAATATCCAGTGCCTCAAGTTGAACAGACACATCTTCCTGCTTGGCTATAGCACTAGTGAGACGCCCTGTGATCTTTTTGCAAACATTAGCTGCTAAGGCAGAACCTGAAAGTACAACAAAACCTCAGCATTTCCATAATATTAAAAAAATACAGTTTTTAACACCAGAGATCGTGTTTGTGACTATGGAAAGCAACTGAATCTACATAAAGAAGCTTTTTCCACCCAACAAAACGAGCTTAAACAGCCACTGTGTTTATTAATGTCATGTACGCTCTGCATTAGTGCTGAAAGACTATTTATGTACAAACACACTAAGCAGGAGGGCTTCTTGTCCCAGAAGGTATACACAACAGAAAAACACTGATTTTGGAAGGGCAAGCAATGGAAAATGAAGGCCACAACAAGTCTAGAGCAAGAAGTGAAAGGACTATAGGTAAAAATGAAGGCATAAACTGTATGGTAAGGAAAAGCACAGAAGCAGATAGAGCCACTTCGAAAGAATGGCAAAAAAAAGCAAAATAAAACAACTTTGCACAAGAAGCTACTTAAAAAGTACCTGAAATACTACTGAAACATTTGAGAAAGGGGGGAAAGTTTATCTCCAAAGTATTTTAAAATACAAGTAAAAATGTCTTTACAACAACTTCATAGTTCCCCCTTCCTCCAATTGGCTAACATTATTTCAAGTAATTATGAGAAGGAACTCATGTCATGGTAATGACTGCCCAGTGGTTAGTACTCATCTTCACATGCATGAAACTCTTCTAATCACATTTTGCGAATTTCAATGTGAAATTAACACCATTCCAACCTATGGTGAATCTAGTTTATATGTATTGTGGCTCATTCTTAACTACAACTAAAATTAAAATATAACAACTAGACAGTCTATTGTGTTATCATGAAGGCTAAGACAAAGATACAACAATCTGTGTTTGAGTTGGGAGCAAGAAATTGTTGTTTATTTTTATATTAGGAATATTAATTATATTGAAAGATTTTGCTACATTTTTGTTTGAGCTTTACCTCCACCAAAAATCTCCTTTTGTTTTGTGTAGGCAAACAAAAGTGTAAAAGCTTAAAACAATTTACTTAAAATTAGTTATTGATGCAAAGCTTATGCATCTCACTGCTGCTTGATAGAAGCAAGATTTACACGTCAATTTTCAAAAAGGATATTAAAATCAGAGCTTTTTTTTTTAATTCAAGGAACCTCAATCTCTAAAAATGTAATTTCCAAAGCCTTTTAAATCACTCTCTATTCTCATTCATATCCTACACTATGATATCTGAGAAGCACTTGAGTAAAAAAGTAATGCTATTAACTGATGTGCTGTTCAACATTAGTATCTCTTTTAGAGGAAAGACTGCCTTCGTTTAAACCTGCAGGTAAGACTTTCACTAATTTAACAGGCAACTGTCAGAAACACAAGGTACTTCCCAAAACAATTCCTGGAAAGTGAGACAAAAAATCAGACGGTTAAAGAAAAATACAAGAGTTGTAATCAATTTTAAAGTGTACTATCAATCAAAAACCAAGATGAGATTCAGCTATTACTGCAGCCTATAACTGCTCCACCAGGCAATTATTAAAATAGAAACTTTTACACTCAACTTGTTATACTGAAGTTCATATTCTCTGAGCTTGCTTTCCACATTAATGCAATCCTTCAGTAAAAAATAATTTCTTAAACTAGTAGAATTTGGCAATATAGTCAGAGAAGGAGAAACTGAAAGGGTATTTGTGCCATATGTTTTTACCCTAACCAAAACTAGTTCCAATGCCAAATTAACTGAATCCTCTTCCCTAAAATCCCCAACTTTTGTTTTTTTTTTTTTTTAATTAGTAAATGATACAACTACATAGCCTTGAGTACAAAATGTCTTACCACTGGAAGCTGGGGGGAGTTCTCCAATCACAGTTTTAAGACCAATGCTTGAAATGTCACGTAACTGTTCTTTATCTGAAAGCATGTTTGTACAGAGGGTATCTACAATGGTCTCCACTTGATACTCCTTCACTTTACTCACCAGAGGTCCCAGGCTGTATAAACAAGAGGAAAGTATTACATTGGCAACAATATTATTTCAGTATTTTGCATTCAAGTCATAAACTTAAGGCTGGTTTTGGTAGCAACACAAAGCAGAATTTTAAAATCTGAAAACCTTCATCTGGTGGGACTGATAACTTGCCTCCACCATTAATCTAGTAACAAAATACTTGTTTAGTACATTTTTTTATTTGGAGCTGGAAATTGTTTTCGTACGGCTGTTCTGCTTCAGTCTCAAAACCAGAGTCCCTTTTACTTCTCAGTTGACAACAAGATTTATAACAAAAATTAACCTAAGCCAGAGCCATCAGTTTATATGCTTGACCATCACTGCCTGCTTAATTCACAGACAAGTAAGCAATACTCTTAATTACCGCATCTTTATTCTATGGAACATTTGGATTTGGTCACGGCTCTATGCAGTAAGACAAACCCAAAATACATCTTCCATCCCCAAACTTGTTATATGTAGCCCACTGCTGCTACCCTTTTTTGCCTGGTCCAAGAATTCACAGGGGCAAGACCTAATTACTATAAAAAATGCCCAGCAGAAGCAAAAGGCAGAAAGCAAGACATGCAAACAGGAGAAGGACATGGACAAGCAAGGCCTTGCACTCAAGCACTGTGTGTGACTTACTGTACGACAATAACCAGAGTAAGGTTCAAAATTTTGGCATCAGTGGTCTGTAACCACGTTAGGCAAACCTGGAGCTTCTCTTTCAGTGGCCACGCTCACAATGCCTTACCTCCCATGAACTCAGAACAGTGTTTGCACTTGAAGCACAACACTTAGATTAACACCCAGGAATATGCAATTCCCAAGGTAATCACCTATAGCACCTTCCATGCCTTCCTTCACAAACCATAACCTGCTTGGTTTCCTTCTCTCCCTGCCCACCCTATTCATGTGGTAAAACCTGCTGAAAGTACATGTGTGTGTGGGCCAGGAGAAGGGTGGGCGGGGAGGCAGCAAAGACAAAACATATTTGCCAAAACCAGGCACTGAAATATCACTTAAAACTAACTCAGTTTTGTTAATGCACAGAACTTGGAACTAATTTGACATTAGTCAAACTAGGGCACAGACATCTGAAACTGCTGCTTTATGATCACATCAATGCCACAAATTCAGGAAGATGGCAATTTACTAATTTTGCAGAGTATTTCATGGAGATTTACAGATAACATTAAAATAAATACATGAGAACAACTTTGGGGTTACATTTTTAGAAGATACAGCATACAGATATCTCAAGAGAACTGTTACTTGAGATATTGACTAGTATCTGATCAAAGGCATAAAAAGAAGCCCTTTAAGTGCACAGAAATGAAGACGTAATGGATGGTTTCTCACTTGCTTCAGCAGATCCTGCAGAAATGAACAGCTCTGACAGAGCCCCCTTCATTAAAGGCAGTCGGACCTCATGCCCTAACCTGACACTGCCCTTTAATTTAGGGAAAGGGCACTGCACTGGATTCCTTAGATTCAATTAAACTATCTCTACAGCCACTAAACTCCCGAGATTAGGGGGTTAGAGGACCATATCCACAATCTAATCTGGTCATTTTACTGTTTCAGTGATGTTAAATTAATAACGCATTATTAAAATAATTTCTGAACACTGATACTGGTAAAGACTTTTTGCCTCTAACTGAAAAACTCCTGATAAATCCATACACAAACATCTGCGAACACAGATTATTACCAATAATTATCTCTGAGACACAATACATCAAGCCATCCCTGGATGCAGTTGAAACATTTCCTCCAGTTGCTGAAAAAGTCCACAGCTTTCTCCACAACTTCATTTCACTCTTCAGTCAAGCTTTCCCTTCACTGTGATTCACTGACTCATCTATATACACAGTTTCTCTTCAAATACACACCACTGTCAGTGGCTACTCACAGCACTGTTGCACTCAGCTACCCTTGGTGCATAGTAAATTGTTTTGCAAGCAACACAAGCACAAATCAACTAGAACAGAAACCTATAGAATTCCACGGTAAAATGACTCCATAGTGGTCCGCAGAAATTAAATTTCCTACACATTTCAGTCAACAGACTACGGTATACAAGGTTAAAAACCCCTTGTTTTAAACCTAAACTGTTGAAGAACTACTGAATTCTTTTGATTTAAATATATTTATTTTTCAAATGCAACCTATGACTAATGAAAATAATCACAGCAAGGGCCAGTCAATCAGATTCATCTCAATTAAGAATAGGAAACACTTCTTTGCTACTGTTTTAAAGATGACCAAACCACTGGAATGATATTCACATGAACATGATAAATTACAGTTTCTGGAAAGCATTAAGCCATTTTCTACCTGAAAAGAATCAGCATCTTCAGTCCTATTTATTCAGCCTATTAGTTCAGCAAAGCAGACATAACAATTGTGAAGTAAATTTTACAAAAGATTACCTCAAGCTTTTCTGGCCCTCAAAATCAGTAGATTTCACTTACAGACCTTATCATTAGTCCCAGATTACAAACCAACCTTATCAGAAGTTGAAAATAAACTATAACCTTCTTGTATAAAATCAGTTCTGACCACAAAGCTTTTGCACTTAAGCCTGTATTTTACACACTTGAAGGCCAGTTTGGATAGTTTAAAGTGTTCTTTGAACTTTTCCCTTTCACTAGCCAATAATTTGTGTCTAGGTTCTCTCAAAGTAAAAAGTTCATTCAGATGCCTATGGAAATAAACAACAACACACTGTCTCCTTTAAGTTACACACATTTGGAAATAAAGGTGTTCATAGCATAGCTCCATATTAGGAAGATAGACACCAACATATAATCAATTATAATCTCCAACTGGCATATTTTAACAGCTGTGGAATAAGCACATTTACTTACAAGGAAGAATTAAAATTCACAAATTTAAAAATTAAAAAAAAATTATTCAAATCACTAGTAAAGCATCATGTGCAGTAGTGTATTCAGAATGCTTTAAAGCTGCTGAACTGGATCAGCCACACAGCAGCCAATACATGCATCATCCTGTTCACACTAATGACTCAGACTCACAGCGTCAGGCAGAGCTCCCTGTATTGAACTACTGCCCAGACAAGTCACTCTCATAAGTGCAGAGAAACTACAGTTCCACAAGGGAGGAATCACTGAAAGGGCTTACTTTAATCCCACCTTTTTTTTCCACCATAAATAGATATATATGTGTATGTTTGTCTTCTTACTGGTTACAGGAAATATTTCACAGTGTGAACCAAGAAAAAATTCTATGCATAGGTTTAAATGGCAGAATATCAAAGTGTTCAAAATGAGAAACAGCTCATCCTTAAACACATGAAACAATTAATGTGCAATTTGGGCCAACAGAGCATTACCAACATTATCAGCAATGAGGAACAAGCAATATCAACACAATATCTGGGCTTAGAAAAACCACACTGCTTGAGTAAGCCAGATGCACAGAATTTTAAAAAAGCCACAGGCAGTGTAACTACTGCTGCCACAAGGTACACAGGATACCATGCTGGACTACGCTTACAGCTATAAGCTAAGAATACGCTGTAAGAATAGCATTTTCCACACTCCCTGACTGTAAAACAGCCTACAACTATCAGGTAAAACATAAACCATCCCTTCAAAAAAGATGGAGAAAACAAAAATACATTTAATATTTTACAAGCAATTAGGAAAAACAAGGTAAACAACCTGCCATTACTGACATAGGTTTTATCTACTGCCTGCAGTAAGAAGCTTAACAAATAAAACTCAGTTCCCTTCTGTAGGATCAAAGATTACAGCAGGCCAACTTTTACTTCCAAGAGTACTAATGCAGCTCATTAATATCCATTTTTATTCAGAAATGAACTGGACAATCATCTTGCAAGGTAGCTACCCAAGTACCCATGAACCCAAAAACTGACTTCTGCTTTGCTGTTACATGTTTTATGCTGCCCCAAACCAGCACAATGTAACTGAAAGGAGCAAGAACAAAATCACCAGTGTGCTTTGTAGAGACAGTAAGAAAAAAGTTCATCTGCTTTTTAACCAATAGAGCTCTTACTCCAGTGTGAAAGCAAGCAGCGGATAAGGCAAAACCAGGAACACTGCTCACTTGCTGCTACGCTTGCCTAAAAATAAATACTGCTTTATGGCTGCTCCGAGTTGTTTTAAATCTGCTGTGTGCAGTGACCTCATGAATCAAATCTTCAAAGAGTGAATCTTAGGGAAGAGCTTCATTCAGAGTGTTTCCACTGATCTACCTGCAGAGGAAGCTCCCCTAACAAGCTGCAACACTTTTCTCCCTTCCTCAAGGAAAAATCTACCTCAAGCGCAGATAGAAAAGTACATTGGGTTGTCTTAAATTCTCTTTCCATGAGAGGAAATCTCTACTTTAATGGGTCAAGTACCAGTCTAATGAAAGTTACTGCTGATAGTCTCTGAAGTTCACCACAGCATTTAACTTGAGAGATCTAAACACAGTTTATGCTTTCCTCAGCTGAAAGTGCCAAGAAATCCTTAACAGAAATACACAAGAGCACAAAATATTTAAAATTAAAGTCAAGAAAAATATGCTGGCTGAAATTAACTTCCAATGAATCAGGCTTACACCCAGTGTTGTAGGAGATGGAAGACTTCAGATCAGCTTGAACTGTCTTAAAAAAACCCTATAGCTTAATAGTGTTCAGCCTCTCCCATCCTTCACCCCCACCAATGTTTCTACCAACAGGTAGAATGCAGGAAGTAAGCACTAAGCCAAAACAAAACTAAGTCCCCAAACAAGTCTGTAACAAAACCCGATAAGAAGCAGTGTGAGAAAAGGAACAAGGAGTACAAGAACAGCTAACAGGAAGCAGCAGCAGCATTACGCTTAAAACTGTCATGAACAGTATTTTGAGTACAAGCTGCTTTAAAAAGAGAACACTCTAAAAGAGTGGCGGGGATTTTTTTGTATTCAAGCATATCTGCAAGTGATTGGGATGCCAACAAAAACCAAAACAACACAACTTGATGCATTCCAGAATGTACACGTGTCCACCTTCTATATGGATGTTCACAATTCACCTGGTAACTTTTCCACGTTTCTTGTCCCATTGAAGTAAATTTAACACTGTTCCTTAACATTATTTGGATTTCTCAAAAACACTCCAAGCTTGGAACAGATTCTGTCACATTAATTAAATCCATGAGATTTATCAATATATCAAAGTAAACTTAAAAAATTGAAGAACTGTTAATAAGAACAGGACATGCCCACACAGAGGAAGTAATCTATTTTCCCATTCTCTTCCCTTTGCAATCTTTCTTTAATGTTTTAGTAAGCATTACTTATACTTTCAATCCTAAATTCTGACACTGCCATTTAAGATTGTGATATATGTGTCTATGTGCATTGATCCAGACTTCAGAACAACTTTAGGATGTACATTAGAAATGAGTACTGCATGTATGCTGCAATGTAACTTTTCCACAAAACGCTAACTCATACAAAGACAATTCTAAGTCTGAGCCAAGTTTCACAACAATATGCTCTTCTGACTGAGCAGAAGCAATCTGTTTCAAAGCCATGGAACCATGAGGAACTCAGACATTCCAGAAGTTTGAATTAAAAAGAAAACAGGGTAGTTGTTGTGAAGAGGAGATGCGTAAAACACATTTTAACAAGACTGTATCCCCGGGGACAGTAGTGAAAAAGTAGTGACAATTATAGTGCTAATACACCTAATATCTGGCTTGAAATTTGACATTCCTACACTAGTTTGTCTGTGCAAGATTTTGGTGACCATCACCTAAAACACTTCAGAAGCTGAAGCAAGCACTGTTTCTAAGTGCATAAGCAGAGGTACACACAGGTTTTTTCTGCTTTGCTAGTCTGACAGGGCAAACTACGAAGAATAACAAGCTGAAACAAACTTGGCTAGTCACAACGTGAAACTTCTGAAGCTCTTGTGTACCAAGTTTACTTCGATCCATACCTCACAGAATATAAGTAGTGTATATGGACTATTAAAAAAAACCCTGAGCTCACAAACAAGAAACATTTTCAGGAACACTATATGCCTTTTAAGAGAGGCTCTCTTTAAAGCACACGAAAAGTCAGAATAACTAAGAACAAGAAGTCATAAGAAATGTAGCACCTCTTCAAAGGGTGCTGCTCTGGAAAGGCCACACCACATGTAAAGTTCAATAAGGTGAGGAAGAGAGGGCAGTGAAGCAACAGAAGTCTCTGAAAAGGCAAGTAAATGCACCTTGACCCCATAAAACATTTACAGTTCCTTTAAAGCTTGTAAAACCATTAACACAGTATTCTGAATGTTAGTGAAGAGGTAAGTTCCACATTTGATAACTGAGGCCATATCTTTACCATTTTATGTTTTCATCTCTGCTTGGAAACAACTCCAATACTACAATTCTTCCCCTGCAGATCATCTAAGGTCTCACTGTCTAATATCAATATGGCAACTACCACTGAATTACAAGCTTTTTATACCTATTTAGCAATCAAGAATTATCACCAAAGAACAAGTGTGTCACTTGAATACTTTCAGCAAGGACTGCATGTGCTATCTGGTGCCTGAAACCCCAAATATTAATCCCCAATGTCAACAAAAGCTAGTTTTTTAAGTTACAACAATTAAGGCAGGTAGTCTACAAGAACAAGGGTTCCTTTGTGGACATCAATTTCATATTATTTTGTGTAGCAATGGTTGCTTGAGTTTACAAAGGTGCTTTATATTGTTCAGTCATCATACAATTCTTTACTACACAGAAAAAGAATACCTACCATTTGACAGCTAAGTTTTGCACCTCACCATTTTTATCTTCCAGTAATTTCAAAATCATCTTCACCACCTTTCTTTCACTGTCATCATCCAGCTTGATAGAATCTTTCTGTAGTTCTGTCATCAAGTCATTAGTAGCCATAAACCTGACAAAAGATGGTAAGATAATTATTGCTAAAGGAATACACGTTATTCACAGTGCTCAGGATTCAAGATTCTGTTTCCATCATTTGTTATCAAACAAATCACATTTCACATTGAATTACTGCTGTCTGTTTTGTGATGCAAGTAACATTTATAAAACAGAAAGGAAGAAAAACTGTATTTGAAAATGACAATAACTTTGCGTTAGGTCATCACCTTTCTGTTATGAGAACAGCTACATATTTTACTTCCAGCATTTACATTATATTCCACATGATCTCCACAAAGAAAAACTGTCACTTTCACAGATTTTAAATAATCCTTTCATTAGCTATACTGACGTTGTAAAAAACAAGCTTTTTTAAAAACTTTGTTTAAAAAATTATCTCTGCTCTGAGTTTATTTTAAAACAGGTTTTAAGCAAGAAGCAAAATATAGTTTCTCAAACATTCTCCCATAAAATTCACAAAAGCCAAACTTCAATTAACGAAGGGAGAAATAAAAGTTAAGCTGATGTTCCATGCGTTTTTCATTTTCTTGCCTTGTACAGAGTAGCTTGTTTACAGCCCGGAAAACAGCTGATCACATTTATCCAGCCCACAATACAGGGTGCCACACTAAAGAACAAAATGAACTCTTGAGACATCAAGCAAATAAAATCATCTTTCATATCAATTAATTTACTATTTAATAACAGTCATATACACCAATAGAAGAACATACTGAAAAATTACTTTCCAAAAATATTGCCTTTATGCCTCCTGTTTCTTTTCCTTCTGAAGTCTGTGTCACAATCCATATTTCAGAATTCTGAGTGCCCTCTCTTCTCAGAAGCAGCAATACAGATGTATTACTCAATTATGAATCCCATGGGCTTCAGTACTGACACCACCCCCCATTTGAAGCCCCAGACAACAACGGTTTGTAGTTAAACAGTTAAGGGTGACATTTGGACTTCAGGCACATCAGCCTCAAGCAGACATCACTTTAGGTCAGGTCATGCTTGGAGGGCTATCTCTGCAGCTTGACACACCAGATACTACCTTTTACTGAAAATGAAAGCCAAGACTCTGCATAATCTTGATATGCATGACAAATGCCAGATGCCTAACCTCACGTAATGGACCTCAACTTGTCCTGTCTTTTAATAACCCCAGTCTAATAGTCTCAAGGTGTTTCTAAGATAAGACCACTTCTTTTTCACTCACTCCAACAGTCCCACTGAAGCAAGTCTACAGTCTGACAGAAACCAGATGTGCACAAAAACAGGCTGTGAATGCAAACAGCATCAGTCTTTAAGCACAGCAATGAAAAAGGCTACTTGGTAAGTAAAGGTAACAGACAGATAGGACCGAATTTAAGGATATACATGAAGTCACACAGTACTAGAACACTCAAAAACAGTTTCCAAGTTACTGCTGTATTTACCTCCTTCTCTTAAAAACTTAATAGCCTCCTCTACTTCCTTGGTCAACAGCTCCTATTTCCTAGCCTTAGAAGTTCATGTCCACTCATCACCTACTTGTCAGTTCCTAAACTAAGCAGAGCTTGCACATCCTCAGTGCACCAGCAGCCCCTGCTCTCAACTACAACTGAGTTCTCCTGCTAGACTCCTTCAGTGAAACATGACAACCAACCCAAACACCATAATGGGGTGGGGAGACCAGGCAGGTTTAAAGTAGCCGGTTTTTCTAAACATAGTTTTGAGTAGTTTGAATGTGACTTTTAGTCACAACTCCTTCTGCCTGCACATCGAACTTTACCTGGTGCAAAGCAGGCAGCATGTCAGCACCTCTGTACTCAGAGCAGTCGTTCTCCTCCTGCAGTGAGGACACTCCTTGTCCCACAGCCAGACTGTAAATTGCCACCTTACATGACTGCTCATTTTAGGACTTAAGCCCAAGTTTCCGTGTGGACAGTAAAACTGCAAGTATGTACATCTTCCAAGAAGTACATATTCCAACTCTGCATCGGACAGGTCAGTTTATCCAAAAAAAGGAGGATTACATTTTGCAGTAGACTGCTTACTTGAACAGAGGTTTGCCTTCTGCACCCTGATATCAACAAGTTAACTACACTGTCCCTATTCAAATATATGTGATCTAAGAATAAATACACTTACAATTACTAGAACCAAATACTATTTCATCCATTATGCAAATACACAACACACATAAAGTTTCATAGAATGTTACTCCATAACAGTCAGTTGGTAAAGGTCTTTCATCACTCATTTTTTATGGTTTGTAAAGTTAGATTTTAATCTATGCTAAGAATAAAAAAGTGTTTGCTACAATTGCACTGGACAGGTATAACCTACCCCTTCTATACAGAAAGTTTTAAACTCGTATCAGTCAGAATTTAGTCACAAATCCATTGGAATTTTCAGTAAGTCATCCTCCCCATACGAACAAAATGGAAATCTCACTTAATCACAGAAACAAGCTAGCGTGAAAAAAAGTAAAAAATATTTTGTAACATTTAGAGGAAAAAATGTTTAAGTCTAGTTTCAGAATGATTTAAAGAAATCAGGCAATTCTGGTTTGTCTCTTTTTAGACTAATCAATTTTTTTTTATTAAAATTTCCAAAATTTCTAGTCTGAACTCTCCAGGTAATATCATGCTATTAAAATTTGAAAGAAATTGACAGAAAAATCCCACATCACATTTGTGTCCAGTGCTAAAACACTTTGTCAAAACCTAACAAGATTATTCAAAACCCAACCCTATAGTTAACTTTATCACCACCTCTGTTTTCCTTTAAATTTTAATCTACTAAGAAAATATTTGTTTGGATGTCATCTACTTTAATCACAAACTAGGCGCTGTAATGTTGCAGCAAAACAACAAAACACAAGTGCATTTTATGCTTTTTCCCTGTCTGTATTGATATATTCTCATTGACAAGTAAAGCCTTCAAACGTGACATTCTGGTTGCACTCAATACAAAAACCATGTAATTATTTTTAACTTAATGCTTTGCTAAAGGTACTGTGTAAATGTATTATCTCTGCTGGTTTTTAACACCTTACTTGTATTATTTTATTTTCTGACATTTTGCATTTTATCTGCTATTAATTTATTACAAAGCAAGCAAATGATCCACTAAAAAGTAGTGCTCTTGTGATAGATCCTGAACTCAAAATTAAATTCCAGTCTTGTCCCCGTAAGACAAGGATTCTGGATTTCTCTCTCTGGATGGCACAGGGGCAGTACCAAACTATGTGAGGAGCACAAAACTCCACTGACTAAAAGACAGAGCATCCAGAAGGATGTGAGCTTAGGATCACAGAATCACAGAATCATTTGGGTTGGAAGGGAGCTCTGCAGATCATCCAGTCCAACCCTGCTGCAAAGACAGGGTCACCTAGAGCAGGTGACACAGGAACGTGTCCAGGTGGGGTTTGAAAGTCTCCAAAGACGGAGACTCCATAATCTCCCTAGGCAGCCTGTTCCAGCGCTCTGCCACTCTCAGTGTAACAATGTTCTTCCTCGTGTTCGGGTGAGACTTACTGTGGTTTAGTTTATGGCCATTCCTCTGAGTCCTGTCACTGGGCACTACTGAAGAGAGTCTGGCACCATCCTCACCCAACTTTGAAATAACTATGCATTAATGAGGTCCCCCCTCTTCTCTAGATTAAACACACCCAGCTCCTTCAGTCTCTCCTCATAAGGGAGATGCTCCAGTCCCTTTATCTTCGTGGCCCTCCATCGCACCCTCTCGAGCCTGCTGTGCTGGCTGCCCCTTCCTGCCCCTATTCGTAGAATCATAGGATCCATGTTTTTTGAAGTTGGGAAGAGACGAGGGAGGTCACCTCACCCGACCTCTGCTTCTCAATGCAGCGCCAGCGCCAGCTGCTTGCTCAGAGCTTCGTCCCTTCGGCTTCTGAGCATCTGCGAGGTCAGGAATTCAGACTTCCACCCTCCCCTATCCCCACTCAAGTCAGCAAACCTGGCGGCCGCTCGGCTTCTCCCGGCTGCTAGAGATCTCTGCCCACGACGCATGGAGGCCGCGTCGGTGCCCGCACCGCCGCGCCCCTTCCTTCATGGGCAGCGAGGAGGGGCGCTCCCCTCCCGGGAACTTTTTTCCCGGGGTAGCACCAGCAGATTCGCGCCCATCCCCGCAGCCGCGGCGCGGACACAGCCCGGGCCCGCGGCACCGGCCC